>NW_027069638.1:714726-1166715 GCF_002906115.3 Quercus suber
CTCTCTCTCATATACATACATACATACATACATATATAACTCACACATAAAAGTATAGTTGTAAGTTGCATGCACACATACATTTATTATGAATTCCATCACTAATAAAAAAAAAACAACCTACTTTTGGATATCCCTTTAATATGATCAAAGTATATAAAATACCGCCTTATAGTTCAACAAGCACCTTCCAGGGTTTGAAGTGCTCCACCCTCAATTATTGAATTATCAAAATAAAATATCAAGCAATTTTCTATTTATTTTTTCAGGTGAAATATTGGAGGAAATTAAAAACTTCTCTTTGCACACACATAGGAAGTGTAATGCTAATGAGGCTAGTTTATATATATAAGAATATGATTCTTGGTTTATTCGTATTGCCTACAAAAAATCCCTAATAGTACTCAAAAGTTCGAACCCTAGAGAAGTTATAATTTTTTGATAAAAAAATTAAAAATTCAAACCTGTAGAAGTTATTAGTGTGTCAAACAATATTGTGTACTATTTAAGAGAGATTTTGTATGAGATTTATTGTGATGGGTCATATTGGATTCTCATTTTGGTAGTTCACAAATTCTAAATAGCAATACCTTCTAATTTAATTTTATTTCAAAAATGTTGAAAAATGTAAAATCAAGCACTTTTTTTCTTTCTAATCTCAAACAAAAAGGAATTAATTTTAAAACAAATGATGAACTTCAAAATCATTGGTTATAAACAAACTTCAAATTGAATAATTAACACAATCTTAACTCACAACATTCAAAAAAACTCTGAAAACACATGAATGACTTCCAACATTCAACCTTAAAATCTTAGTTCTGTTAATAATTTTATTCATCATTTGCTAGATTTTGTTAAGGTATTGCAAGGTTGACCATTTGATTAACCTTAATCAAACCGTGGTCAAAACAATGTTAGATAGATGCAAATGAAATATTAGAAAATCTTGGGATCCCCACCAGGCCACAACACGTCAACACCAATGTGTCCCCCCACCCCCTAACCACCCGCCCCAATGTGGAATGTGATGATGTTGCTAGGCTTATTAGGCATTCACAGCAGCTGTGTTAAAATTTATGCCATTTTGTCATACCAAAGACCTACTTTATTATTTACCACATCATTTTACAATATCCCATTTATTAGATTGTTATCATTAAATTCTATACATTAAAATAATATTTACTACACATTAAAAATAATATATTATCTCCTCTCTATCATCACCATCAACAAACAAACCACACCCACAAATCAACCGCCACAACCCACAACCACTGGCACCCCTATGATCAACCACCCACCACCAACATCAGCCACTGCTATCAAAAAAAAAAAAAACTCAAACAAACACTACACAAACCACAACCGACCACCCTCACAGATCAACCACCACCACCAATATCAGCCACTGCTACCAAAAAAAAAAACTCAAACAAACACTACACAGCCACAACCACCGGCCACCCCCACAGATCAACCACCGACCAAGCCACAAATCACATTTCACACAACCCAACACAGGAAATCTAGCAAACAACCACCATGATGCCCACGCTAATGACCAACAGATCTTCTAGCCGATGACCCATGCCGGTCAAAACCCACGAACCCACCAAATCACAAAATCAAATCACCCCACTGAAATCAAACCACAAAACCCACCAAAATCATATCACCACTTGTCGAACCACCATCACCGAAACCCATGAAATCAACCCAAACTCACACTTGTCGAACAACCGAACCATGAAATCAACCTAGACCCATGAAATCACGAACAAGACGATCCACCACCACCCATGAAATCAACTCGACCCACAAAGAAAGATCAACAATCAAAGAAAGAGAGGAGAGTCAGAAAGAAAGAGAAAGAGAGACACAGACAAAGACGGAAGGTGGAGAGACAGAGAAAGAGAGAAGAGAAAAGAATAGAGTGAAGAGAGAGGGAGAGAAAAAGAGAATAAAAATTAACAAAACTTATACCATTTTCGTCCGTACCGTTGCAAATTACAACGGTACTATTCATATGTAGCATAATTTTTGGCATTTGAAACATCTGATAAAGCTCCGTTTTGTGTTTGGTGTGCCAATGTGCCAAAATCTTGGCATTTGGCACATTTAGCACATCTGATGCGGGTGCTTTTAGAGGTGTAAAGGAATGATAATACTAGATCTTTATTAAATTTATTCTTTTAAAAAAAAAATGAGATAAGAAATAAGTTTTTAAATAATAATAATAAAATAAAAAATAAAATAAAAACGTTTTAGAGGAGCTGAGAATGGTAGTTAAAGCATGAGATAAATCAGCTAGAGCATCAAACTGCTGCCTTTATGAATTAAAAATAGCCAAGTAAAGGAAAAATTCATTGCACATATGCAAATGTAAACAATTAATGGAAGAACATATTTATAACTACTAGAGTCTACCAAGTTTGGCCTGGGAAAAATGTCTTTCTTTTTATTAATTTAGTTTTCTTATTCTCTAAGTCTAGAGTATTTTCATTTTTTTATAAATATATTTTTTCTGGTTATTATATAAATTATATCAATAAGTTCAAAAATGTATTTATAATCAAATTTGAAAATTAACAGCAGAGCAGTCCTATTTTTTTAAGCAATGTTTTAGTAGGAGTTAGAATTATATTTTTTTCGAGGGATTGTCCTTTAGTTTTGTCTCTACTTAAATATAGAGATGTAGGATTTTTTGAACTAAAAATAAAGAATCCAAACAGGAGAAGGCTCTTAAATAATAATATAGAAAACAAGAGGTTCGGCTGGGTGATGCTGTTGAAGCATATGCATGCGTATCTTTTTTGCACACAATCATCCATATATTCAAATTAAAAAACAAACATTCCTTTCCGTTTGAGCCAAATTTCCGTTGTACACTCCATTCAGTTTATTACCATAACACTAGTACTGTAGTACAAGAGATAAAATTGAGAAACTTTCTTGCACCTTTAGCATAAAATTTCTGCAGACATAAGCCTCTATTGCATACATACAAGTAAGAGAGAGAGAGAGAGAGAGAGAGAGAGAGAGAGAGAGAGAGAGAGAGAGAGTCTAGGACCAAAAAATGAACACATCCACAAATAAACAAAATAATAATTTTAGATGTTGTGCTAGTTGTTAGGTTACACGTGTGAGTGAAGTCTCACATTGAATAAAGAAAAGAAGAATGAGTGGTTAATATAACATAATTGAGCACATACCTATTAGTCTTAGGCCTTTTGGGTTAAAGTGTGTCTCTATATGTTATATTAATTACTCAAGAAAGCTCTCCAAAATGTTTATCTCCACAACAAGTGGTATCAGAGCATATGTTTGAGTATTGGACGATGCAGATTGAAGATTATTGATAGAGAGGCATTGAGAGTTATTCAATTAACTTTATCAAGATCAATTGCGCACAATATTATGAAACCAAGGTGTTTACCACCACGCACTCTTGGTGTAGTGGTCACTCCATAAGTATAAATGTTTGTGAAGTGTGGGGGGTAAGGGTCGAGGTTCAAGTCTCTAGAAGAGAGTTTCATACATATATACACTTAGATTAGGCTAAAGTATAAATTCTATTGTATAAAAAAAAAAGTGTTTATCTCTATAACAAGTGCTATCAGAGCAGCATAGGTTTGAGTATTGGAGGATGCAAATTGAAGATTATTGATAGAGAGGCATTGGGAGTTATTCGATTAACTCTATCAAGATTAGTTGCATACAATGTTATGAAAGTATTGGAAGATGCAGATTGAAGATTATTGATAGAGAGGCATTGGGAGTTATTATTGATAGAGAGGCATTGGCAGTTATTCGATTAACTCTATCAAGATCAGTTGCGCACAATGCTATGAATGAAAAGACCATAGTGGATTTGATGAAGGCTTTGTTTGGCATGTATGAAAAGTTGTCAGCTAACAACAAGGTGCATCTGATCTAATGAAGAAGTTATTTAATCTAAAAAAGGCTGAAGGCACTTCTAAATGAGTTCAATACAATCATCAAATTCAATTTCCACAGATCTGATGAAGAAGTTATTTAATCTGAAGAAGACAGAAGATACTTCTGAATGAGTTCAATACAATCATCAAATTCAATTTCCACTCAGTTGCGCACAATGTTATGAAAGAAAAGACCACATTGGATTTGATGAAGGCTTTGTCTGGCATGTATGAAAAGCCACCAGCTAACAACAAGTTGCATCTGATGAAGAAGTTATTTAATCTGAAAAAGGTAGAAGGCACTTCTAAATGAGTTCAATACAATCACAAATCAATTATCCTCAGTAAAAATTGAATTTGATGATGAGGTTTGTGTATTGATTCTTTTGGCTTTTTTACCAAATAATTGGGAATCCATGAGAATGGCGGTGGGTAATTCTGTAGGGAAAAGCAAATTCAAATATGATGATATTCAAGATTTTCTTTTAAGTGAAAAGGTTCACAGGAGAGATGCAAATATTGACAATGCACAAGATCGAGCTTTTGTCACGGAGAACAAGAGTAGAGGTAGAAGCAGATGACCTAATGATCGAAAATTAAATAATAGGTCACAATCAAGAGATAAATCTCAGTTTAAGTAAACTAGAGAATGCTTCTATTGTGGGAAAAATGGACATATAAGAAAAGATTGTTAGCATTGAAATAAAAAACAAAATGGAGGTAAAAATGATAAGAATGATAATGAGAAAAATACTACAGCAGCTGTGATTGCTGAGAATGTTGTGGTACTCTCTATTGAAGAGCAAAAGTGTGAGCATGTTATTAATAATGATGTTGAGTGGGTTGTTGATTCAACAACCTCTTACTATGTTATCCCTATGAAAGGGTTGTTTATGATGAACAAAGCAGAAGAATTTGGTACGGTGAAGATAGGTAATTCTAATTACTCAAAAATTGTGGAAATTGGTGATGCGTGCATTGAAACCAATGTTGGTAGCACCATAAAGTTGAAGGATGTGCGACATGTTCTAGATTTAAGGATGAATGTGTTTTCTACATTGGCTATGGATTGAGCAGGTTATTGTAACTACCTTGATAAAAGAAGATGGAAACTTACTAAGGGGTCGTTGGTTGTTGCAAAAGGACATGCTTGCTGTGTTATGTATAGGACTCATGTGAAGACTTGTAAGAAGACGTTCAATGAGATTAAAGATTTTGAAAAGATTCCACAGTTGAGAGTGAGATTAATGGTGTTGATACCAAGAGGGTGAAACTCTCATTGCCTAATAGTGCTTCAGGTGAGGAAGTGATAGGTGATGAAGAATATGAAGATGCCAAGGCTACATGGGATGATGATGAAGTGAAAGACGTTTGAGGTCTCAGGTAAGGGTAGCAATATCTTTCACTAGAGATTCTTGAACCTTGTGAGAAGAGAACTACTGGAGAACATCGAATTGTTAGCTTTAAGAATAATTGGGCTTCTGATGAAAGGGAAGCCAAGAGATTGGATTAAGGAAATTTAAGATGAGATTAATTATTTGAGAATGAAAGGTATTGATATTGATGAGGTGTTATCAGTGTTGGTGAAGATAATGAAAAAGGTCAAGCATGCTGTCTTCTTAACTAGCATGGATTCGAATTGAAAGTTTAGATTGAAAATCTCCCCTCATCGGTGGGCTAGAGGGGAAGATTGTTGGGTGCATCAAACACCATGGTCTAGCGCATATACGAATAGAGCTTCTTAATGGGCTTGTCCAAAGTTAGCCAACAACTAGCCACGTGCTGACAACGTGCATGACAAGAATTCTAGTTAAAGTAGTGTTAGGAATCCATATATTCCTAGGATTCATGTGGAGCGGTAGACTTGCTTATAAAAGCAAGGATTGGTGTGCCGTATAATGCAAATAGCAGCAACAAGCATAAGAAGAAAAATGTGCCGCACAAGAGGAAAAAAAAAAAAAAAAAAAGAACAGCCAAAAGGGAGCAGCCTAGAGAAAAAGAAGAGTTGTGCATGAAGAAGAAAATAGAGACGATGAAGATAGGTAATTCTAATTACTCAAAAATTGTGGAAATTGGTGATGCGTGCATTGAAACCAATGTTGGTAGCACCATAAAGTTGAAGGATGTGCGACATGTTCTAGATTTAAGGATGAATGTGTTTTCTACATTGGCTATGGATTGAGCAGGTTATTGTAACTACCTTGATAAAAGAAGATGGAAACTTACTAAGGGGTCGTTGGTTGTTGCAAAAGGACATGCTTGCTGTGTTATGTATAGGACTCATGTGAAGACTTGTAAGAAGACGTTCAATGAGATTAAAGATTTTGAAAAGATTCCACAGTTGAGAGTGAGATTAATGGTGTTGATACCAAGAGGGTGAAACTCTCATTGCCTAATAGTGCTTCAGGTGAGGAAGTGATAGGTGATGAAGAATATGAAGATGCCAAGGCTACATGGGATGATGATGAAGTGAAAGACGTTTGAGGTCTCAGGTAAGGGTAGCAATATCTTTCACTAGAGATTCTTGAACCTTGTGAGAAGAGAACTACTGGAGAACATCGAATTGTTAGCTTTAAGAATAATTGGGCTTCTGATGAAAGGGAAGCCAAGAGATTGGATTAAGGAAATTTAAGATGAGATTAATTATTTGAGAATGAAAGGTATTGATATTGATGAGGTGTTATCAGTGTTGGTGAAGATAATGAAAAAGGTCAAGCATGCTGTCTTCTTAACTAGCATGGATTCGAATTGAAAGTTTAGATTGAAAATCTCCCCTCATCGGTGGGCTAGAGGGGAAGATTGTTGGGTGCATCAAACACCATGGTCTAGCGCATATACGAATAGAGCTTCTTAATGGGCTTGTCCAAAGTTAGCCAACAACTAGCCACGTGCTGACAACGTGCATGACAAGAATTCTAGTTAAAGTAGTGTTAGGAATCCATATATTCCTAGGATTCATGTGGAGCGGTAGACTTGCTTATAAAAGCAAGGATTGGTGTGCCGTATAATGCAAATAGCAGCAACAAGCATAAGAAGAAAAATGTGCCGCACAAGAGGAAAAAAAAAAAAAAAAAAAAGAACAGCCAAAAGGGAGCAGCCTAGAGAAAAAGAAGAGTTGTGCATGAAGAAGAAAATAGAGACGAGAAAACAAAATGTTGCCGCTTTTGAGAAAGATAATTAGTGTGTGTGTGTGAGTAAAGAAAAATTAGAGAGATTTTTCTTTAGCCATGAGACATACACAAGAATTATTGTAATTGATTTGATAATAATGAAATTATTTGGAGTTTGTCTCGTGATTTTTCCCTTCAGGAAATAAGAGTTTTCCATGTAAATATTCGTGTTTTTGTGTGTGATTATTATTTTGGATTGCTTATATTGTTGATAATATTATTTAGGACCTAACAAGTGGTATCAAAGCCATGGTGGTGTGGGGCAAAGGTGGCAAGGTTATTGGGGTTCTTTTTGTAGTTGGAGCGAGAACGGGGTGTGTGTATCTGAAGCCCTTTCACAAATGTAGCAGGGTGGGCCCTTTTGTAATTGGAGCGGGGACGGTATATTGCACCAAACAAGCCTATAAAGCCCATGCGAACGATCTTGGAAAAGACCCAACAAAAGAGTATTATCGCCAATGGTGCTAGACAACAATGAGGTGTGAGGTTCCCATGGAGGATAAAAGATATGCAGGGTTGATACATAGAGGCCTATGGATGATGCACTAGTGAAGGGAAAGACCCATTAGGCAAGCGAGAGAGTGTACGACTTGTTCACGGTCCACAAAAAGGCCTTGAAACTCACAGAGAGGTAAAGACTTACATGTGAGGGGGAGATTGTTGGGTTACACGTGTAAGTAAAGTCCCATATTGAATAAAGATAAAAAGAATAAGTGTTTAATATAACATAATTGAGCACATACCCATTGAGTTTAGGTCTTTTGAGTTAAAGTGTGTCTCTATATGTTATTTAATTACTTGAGGAAACTCTCCAAGATGTTTATCTTCCCAACACTAGTTTCATCATTCTCTTGATTGTATTAGTAATTCATAAATGCATAATATTATTAGAAACTTCCAATTGGGAATTAGGATGAATGAAAATTTTTGACATTAAAAAAAAAAAAAAAACCTTTAAGCACATGCTACATGCGTGCAATTTGGCTAATATTAATAATACAAATAGAATGAAGTAACCATGTTGTAATTATAAAAAGAGATTTCATTTAGCATATTGTTGCTAAGATCGTTTTAGGTACCTAATCAATTTAAGCTAATTTAAATTGAGTTTAGATTAAATCATTTACGAATCTTGTAAATTGTTCTTAAGACCAACCCTCTATATTTTCCCATATTTCTTGTCTAAAAATCTATAAATATAAGAATTTGGTGTCTGATAGACCTTTTCAACCTAGCCCTATCAATTGGGATTGTTATAAATGAACACATTTTCAACCTAGCCCATTCAATTGGGATTATGCAAAAAGAACACATTGAGAGTTACTCTCATCTCATGACATTCTTAGTTGTATCAGTATTTCATAAATGCATAATATTATTGCAAAAATATGTAAATCTCAAATTGAAATGAACGGAAAATTATGACACTAACTCTCCCCTCCTCAATAATAAGAACCAAGCACCCATAAAATGTGTATGATGAGACTAGCTAGTTAAATATATATTAATATTAATAATTGTTTTAAGGTGATAAACCCATTTTGATAAGGGAGATCAATTTTCGTTTGAACTTTGGATTGACTCAATTGAGTGATTGTCTTTGGTGGTGGTGTTTGAATTTTTCGAACTGGCCTAATAATTTCCATGTTTGGCCTCCTTATTTTATGTTCTTAAAACTTGTGTAACTATTTAGCAAGGTCAAATTTGGAAACATATTAAATTGGAGAGCAAATCCTTCACACTCTATGTTTTTTTTTAATCCGTTACTCTCTATATCATGTATAGGTAAGTGATAAGTTTGTATCATTTAAAATTTTGTACTTTGAACATCAACCAAAAAATATCGTTGTTAACCCAAAATTTTGGAAGTGATGTGTGCTAAGAACTTGGACTTATTATTATTATTATTATTATTTGAGATCACTACATTTTCTAATCACAAAAAAACATTAGGGTGTGATGGAAATAATTTTCACCCACTAACGCATAATACTCATCACACTCCTAACCTTTTTTGTGATTGAAAAATGTAATAATCCCAAATTATAATAGATGCAAATTATTAATCTTTACTCAAAAAATAGAAAAGCCTTTGAGCATGCTTAGAGGCTAGTACTATTAATAATATGATTCTTTTTTCGATTTCAACATTTTGCATACTAAAATATCCTTATACAAATTCTTAAACTCTCTAAAATATCCATATCTTTTAGTTAAATAATTTTAAATTAAAAAAAAAACTGGTTAAAAGAGTATTTTATTGTTCAAATAAAAGTATTATTACATGTACAAAGTACCTGTGATGATTCTAATGTGAAAATAATTCTTTTTGTTCTTTGATCATACTAAAATATGAATAGACATTTTTACAACTTAATTTGATCAAATATGATCTGCAATAGGGATATTTGTCTCCGCGTGGCATTGCTTTATTATTAAAAGAAATGCTAATAAATATCCTTAAAATAATAATTAATAATTTATTTAAAGAAAATTTTTATGAAAAAAAGAAAAAAATTTAATATTTTAACAACTTTCTTTATTTATAATAAAATTAATGTCAAAATTTTTTAAAAATAAATTATTAAATACACTATTTTATCCTAAAACACCGGAAGCGCAAAGATAAAAAAAGTGAAAACCTACGCTATCGTCAGGCATGACGAACTCAAATTCACTATTCACCTAAAGATTAGATATTTAGATTAGCCCACACGGCCACGCAGAGTCAAAAGCTTGTGTCATCCAAAGTTTAAAGCTTGTCAGCCATGTCCACCACCACCACCGCCACCGGTGCACACATCCTTGCTTACACTTATCCAGCCTCAGGCCACATCATACCGCTCCTCGACCTCACCCACCAATTACTCCGCCGCGGCCTCACCGTCACCGTTGTAGTCATCCCCACCAACCTTCCTTTGCTCCAACCCCTCGTTTCTCTCCACCCTTCTTCACTCCACCCCTTAGTTCTCCCAGCTCCTGAACCTCCCACTCCCTCATGGAAAAGTCGCATGGCCAAGGACCAAGCCATGCGTGATCTTCACTACCCACTTCTCCTCAACTGGTTCCATTCTCACGTTTCACCCCCCATAGCTATTATCTCCGATTTCTTCCTCGGCTGGACCCACCACCTCGCTAAACAACTCGGCTTGCCACGTGTCGTCTTCTCTCCCTCCGGTGCTTCTGGCTTGTCAGTTCTTTTCTCACTATGGCGTGACTTACCCAAAAAGGAAGATCCTGAAGATATGGATTTTCAGGTCTTGTTACCTAAAATCCCTAATTCCCCAGTTTACCCTTGGCGGCAACTCCCTAATCAGTATAAAAACTGTAAAGAAGGAGACCCAGATTGGGAATTTAGCAAAAGCAACACGCTTGATAATTTCGCTAGCTGGGGTTTGGTTGTCAACTCGTTCACTGAGTTGGAGCGAGTTTACTTGGATCATTTGAGGACCGAACTCGGGCACGATCGAGTCTGGGCTGTGGGCCCGTTATTACCTCTTGAAGATGGCGTGGTTGGATCCTCTAGCAGAGGTGGGTCCAGCTCAATACCATGTGAACAAGTGATGGCGTGGTTAAATTCGCGAAATGACAATTCCGTTGTTTATGTTTGCTTTGGGAGTCGTACAGCATTGAATACTAAACAAATGGATGTGTTGGTTTCAGCTTTGGAGCAAAGTGGGGTCGAGTTTATTTTGTGTGTGAGGGGCTTGGATGAGCGGCATGTGGGTGTGGGTGACGATCGCGGTGTGATTCCTAATGGGTTTGAAGATCGCGTGGAGGATAGGGGTTTGGTGATTAAAGGATGGGCCCCACAAGTGGCTATACTGAAGCATCGGGCTGTGAGTGCATTTTTGACTCATTGTGGGTGGAACTCGGTGTTGGAAGGGATCACTGCTGGGGTGGTGATGCTGACATGGCCAATGGCTTCAGATCAGTTCACGAATGCAAAATTACTGGTTGATCAGCTAGGCGTGGGAATTCGAGCTGGTGAGAATATAGAGAATATTCCCGAGCCCTCTCAGTTAGCTCATCTGTTGGTGGAGTCGGTGAGTGCAACAAGACTAGAGAGAGTCCGAGTTAAGGAGCTTAGTGATGCAGCTTTGGGTTCGATCAAAGGAGGGAGCTCGGATAAAGATTTGGATGAGTTTGTGGAGCGACTACCTAGGTGTTGTCAAAATTAGAACGTATACGCTAAGAATCTGTTTTGACAACAGATTTGACATATGTTAATGTGGTTGATTGTTAGCTGTAGTTAATATGTGAGAATTCGTATAAGTTTCCCACATCAGCGAGGGTAATGTTTTGAAATTTTACTTTTTGATCATAATGAAGAAAAAACAGAAAGGAAAAAAAAGGCCACATCTTTATTGCATTCTTTTCCTTGTATTAAGATGCTGATAAAGAGCATTTTTGGTTTGAATTATATATCTATGAATTTTTTTCATTTAAGAAACAAACACATGTAAAGGAGATAGATGCAGTTCTAATATAAAAGCATATCACAATTTTTATTTAAAAATATGTAGATTATTTGTTTAAATTATTTGTAATTTTTCAAAATCTCTCTCTTTTTTTTTGTGTGGATACATCGAGAATTTTGGAGTACATGTTTTGAATCTTAGATGTTTTTATTGGAAACATAAAAAAGTATCAATTAAGTTTAGGGATGGCAATTGCGGCCTGATCTGCGGGTATCCGGCTCGGCCCGACCCTAATGGGTTAGATTTTACCTGGCCCGATAAGTAATAGAGTCGGGTTTGGGATTAAAAAAAAAAAAAAAAAAAAAACCCAAAGCGGGCCTGTGTTGGGTCATTACCTGGCCCGATAAGTAATAGAGGCAAGTTTGGGATTAAAAAAAAAAAAAAAAAAAAAACCCAAAGCGGGCCTGTGTTGGGTCTGGGTTTTTTTTGTAAAACCCGGCCTAAACCTGACCGACCTAACCTAGTTACAAGTTAATAAAATTACAAAAAAAAACCCTAATATATATATAAACTTATAAACCCTAAAACTAATCCTCTCATTTCACAACACACACTCACCAGCTTCCAGCCGCCCACTCTCCTCTCCCACTCTCGCTCACTTTCACTCACTCTTAATCTCACCGCCGGCCCAAGCTCAAGCTGTCACCGCCCTGCCTCAAGCACTCCTTCAATCGATCAAGCACCACGCAACTGATAACTCACCCAAGCCACCATAGCCAAAACCAAGCCCAGAAAACAAGATCCAAAAAAAGTCCTCGCCGACAAGCCCAGCCATAATCAAGCGATCAAGCTCCTCACCCATTGTAGATCCATCGTGAACCACCCCTCACACATTACAGATCCACAATCGGTGTGGTTTGGGTTTTTTTTCTTTTTGTGATTTTGTGAGCAAAATTTGGGTTTGGGTGTTTTTTTTTTTTTTTTGTGAGCCAAATTTGTTGGGTTTTTTTTGCTGGGATTTTCAGATTTGCCAATTTTCTGGGTATGCAAAATTTATAGGATTTGTTGGATTTTTTGTACAAATTAGTTTGTTAGATCTTGGCATTTGTTTGGATGGCAAGAAAATTCCCAAGAAAATGCTGTGATTGCCAAGAAATTTACATGTATATTATGTGATTTATGATTTTGGATTCGTATTGATTTCTGGGTTTATGATTTTGGGTCGGGGCCCGCTGGGCCCATGGAGCTCGACGAGCCGATTTGGGTGCAACAAAAAAACCCATTTATTAAAGGCCCGGGTTCTGGTAACGGGTACAGGCTTGTGGGTTAGGTCTAGGCATAAAGAAACCCGACTCAAGTCCGACCTGATGCCATTCCTAATTAAGCTCTTAGCATCTCTCTCTCTCTCTCTCTCTCTCTCTCTCTCTGATTTGTTAAAATACAATTGTATTTTTATTTACTTTAAGCAAATTAATACATATGGGAGTAAGTCAACAAATATAAAAATTAGTTATAGGAAGTTAACACGAAAAAGTTTCAAACATGTTCAAAATGCTTAATTTGTCTTTAATTGATTAAGATTGAGAGAAAAGACAAGGAAGTTAACATGAAAAGCTAAAACTTCAACCATATTACCAAGAGCCTTGTAGGTTGACACTTATTAGTGTTTCTAACAGAGACATTCAGTGTTCAAATCTATACTTTCAAATTAGCAAATTATAAATTTAAACATAAAATTTGAAAAACATTATATGTAATTATTAGATTCTTTTAACATCCATTGTATTTTAAACACCAAGTTCTTTTGGCGTAGGAGTTTGAAACTCAAGCACATTTAATAATTCCCATTATAGATAAGAAATTTCCCTCCACTCGAAATCATCAAATTTCACCTTTGCAATTTTATTATTATGCTAGGGATTGTGATTCATTACTCTACCTTATCCTACTAAACATTAATTACTAACTAACTCAAGCTAAGCATTGTATTACCAGAATCTCTATAATCTAAATAGGGGTGGCAAAATTAGATATGACCTGCAAACCCAACACGACACGATACGAAATTAGCAGGTTATGGGTTGAGACTTAATGAGTTCACGTCATATTCGGGTTGACATGATTGACCCGTTTAATAAACGGGTTGGCTTAGTGTTCAACCTATGGAACTCCTTTAATTCGTTGACCTGTTTATTATTATGCTAGGGATTGTGACATTAAATGATATTGGTTGTTGTGGTTTATTTTCTTTGACATATTGTGATTGATTATTTGTGATTTTGAGATATGCTTTAGTTTTGAATGATTACTTGTGATACAGTTACTCGTTAGTTCTGAATTTTATATTAGAAATATTTATTTGTTTGGTTTTTCTTAATTTTTTTATTTATTTTGATAAAATCTGATAAATAGGTTGACAAGATTGACCCATTTAATAAATGAGTCATGTGAGGGTTGAGGAATCTTGACCCGTTTAATAAATATGTGTTGACCTATATAGTCGGATACTCATAAGTTGACACGACACGAACACAAATTGTTACTCCTAAATTGGAGATCTTAATAGTCATGCAAAGCTTGGACTACATGTATGGAATTGAAATTAAGCCGCCATATGAAAATGTAGATGATTGGAATGATGAGTGTCAATCTTGGGCCTAATAAGCATAGTTGTCAATATCATACGATATGCGATACGTATCATATCGTAAGAGCATATCGTAAACGTTCATGAATCATCTGATACATAGGTGTGTATCGTATGAATTGTATCATATCGGTGAATTGTATGTATTGTACGGTACATAGACGTGTGGGATTAAAATAGGTTTTTTTGGTTAAAATTTGTGGTTTTATTTGATTTAAACAAGTTGTTAGACTTTGTTAACACAAAATTATTGGGAAACTTAATCGAGTCTAATGAAATAGCAAGTCCATGAGTTTTTTTCGTCCCTTCTCTTTCTCCTACAAAATTTAGACTATACTCATAATACTCACTTTCATATATGCAAAATTATTTTCTATGCTATTAATAATGTATTAAATGAAAATATAATTATTTTTTATTTTTTTGTTATTATTTTGAGTCTAAAAAGCTAGAATGCCAAGAAAAAATTATTAGAATAAAAAAACCAAAAAAAGAAGTAAATGATGATAATAATAAAGAAAATGCCTATGAAAAAATAATTTTGCAAGATGCTAAACATGACAATAACATTAATTTAAATGGAGTTGATTAGCCAAGACGATGAAAAGATATTATTATTTTGGTTTGTAAGGACACAAATTGACCCAAAGCCCAACGGATATGAACAATGGCCCAACAAGTCCACAACAATAGATTTGTTAGAGAATGACTTTAATAGATAAAGACTTAATGAATCAAGTAAGAATCACAGTGAATTGGTTTAATGTTATAGTGATTGAGAGGTATAACTTGAAAAGAAAAACACTCCTCGTTCGAATCCAAGGAAGGTATGTTCTTTTATATATATATATATATATATATTTTTGAACTTGTACAAATACCCAGAGTTCTTAGTTACATTTAGTTCTTTTTCTCCCCCCCTTTCTTTTCTCAGATGCCCATTTTTTTTTTTTTTTTTTTTTGTGAGCCAAATTTGTTGGGTTTTTTTGCTGGGATTTTCAAATTTGCCAATTTTATTTCTGGGTATGCAAAATTTCTGGGATTTGTTGGATTTTTTGTACAAATTAGTTTGTTAGATCTTGGCATCTGTTTGGATGGCAAGAAAATTCCCAAGAAAATGCTGTGATTGCCAAGAAAATTACATGTATATTATGTGATTTATGATTTTGGGTTCGTATTGATTTCTTGGTTTATGATTTTGGGTTGGGGCCCACTAGGCCCGAGGAGCTCAACGAGTCGGTTTGGGTGCAACAAAAAAAACCCATTTATTAAAGGGTTGGGTTCGGGTAACGGGTACAGGCCTGTGGGTCGGGTCAGGGCATAAAGAAACCCGACCCAAATTCGACCTGTTGCCTTTCCTAATTAAGCTCTTAGCATCTCTCTCTCTCTCTTTGATTTGTTAAAATACAATTGTATTTTTATTTACTTTAAGCAAATTAATACATATGGGAGTAAGTCAACAAATATAAAAATTAGTTATAGGAAGTTAACACGAAAAAGTTTCAAACATGTTCAAAATTCTTAATTTGTCTTTAATGATTAAGATTGAGAGAAAAGACAAGGAAGTTAACATGAAAAGCTAAAACTTCAACCATATTACCAAGAGCCTTATAGGTTGGCACTTCTTAATGTTTCTAATAGAGACATTCAGTGTTCAAATCTATACTTTTAATTAGCAAATTATAAATTTAAACATAAAATTTGAAAAACATTATATGTAGTTATTAGATTCTTTTAACATCCACTGTATTTTAAACACCAAGTTCTTTTGGCGTAGGAGTTTGAAACTCAAGCAAATTTAATAATTCCCATTATAGATAAGAAATTTCCCTCCACTCGAAATCATCAAATTTCACCTTTGCAATTTTATTATTATGCTAGGGATTGTGATTAATTATTCTACCTTATCCTACTAAACATTAATTACTAACTAACTCAAGCTAAGCATTGTATTACTAGAATCTCTATAATCTAAATAGGGGTGGCAAAATTAGATATGACCTACGAACCCAACATGACACGATACGAAATTAGCAGATTATGAGTTGAGACTTAATGGGTTCATGTCATATTCGGGTTGACATGATTGACCCATTTAATAAACGGGTTGACTTAGTTTTCAACCTATAGAACCCGTTTAATTCGTTGACCTGTTTAATTAAATGATATTTTACCAATATACCCTTCAAATCCTAGGTATATAAACTTATTGGTTGTTGTGGTTTATTTTCTTTGACATATTGTGATTGATTATTTGTGATTTTGAGATATGCTTTAGTTTTGAATGATTACTTGTGATACAGTTACTCGTTAGTTTTGAATTTTATATTAAAAATATTTATTTGTTTGTTTTTTCTTAATTTTTTTTATTTTGATAAAATCTGATAAATAGGTTGACACGATTGACCCATTTAATAAATGGGTCATGTGAGGGTTAAGGAATCTTGACCCGTTTAATAAACATGTGTTGACCTATATAGTCGGATGCTCATGAGTTGACACGACATGAACACGAATTGTTACTCCTAAATCGGAGATCTTAATAGTCATGCAAAGCTTGGACTACATGTATGGAAGTGAAAATAAGCCACCATATGAAAATGTAGATGATTGGAATGATGATTGTCAATCTTGGGCCTAATAAGCATAGTTGTCAATATCATACGATATGCGATACGTATCATATCGTAAGAGCATATCATAAGTGTTCATGAATCATCTGATACATAGGTGCGTATTGTATGAATTGTATCGTATCAGTGAATCGTACGTATTGTACGGTACATAGATGTGTGGGTTTAAAATAGGTTTTTTTGGTTAAAATTTGTGGTTTTATTTGATTTAAACAAGTTGTTAGACTTTGTTAACACAAAATTATTGGGAAACTTAATCGAGTCTAATGAAATAGCAAGTCCATGAGTTTTTTTCATCCTTTCTCTTTCTCCTACAAAATTTAGACTATACTCATAATACTCACTTTCATATATGCAAATTTATTTTCTATGCTATTAATAATGTATTAAATGAAAATATAATTATTTTTTATTTTGTTGTTATTATTTTGAGTCTAAAAAGCTAGAATGCCAAGAAAAAATTATTAGAATAAAAAAAACCAAAAAAAGAAGTAAATGATGATAATAATAAAGAAAATGTCTATGAAAAAATAATTTTGCAAGATGCTAAACATGATGATAACATTAATTTAAATGGAGTTGATTAGCCAAGACGATGAAAAGATATTATTATTTTGGTTGTAAGGACACGAATTGACCCAAAGCCCAACGGATATGAACAATGGCCCAACAAGCCCACAACAATAGATTTGTTAGAGAATGACTTTAATAGATGAAGACTTAATGAATCAAGTAAGAATCACAGTGAATTGGTTTAATGTTATAGTGATTGAGAGGTATAACTTGAAGAGAAAAACACTCCTCGTTAGAATATGAGGAAGGTATGTTCTTATATATATATATATATATATTTTTTTTTACCCCCTTTCTTTTCTCAGATGCCCCCCCTCATATAAAGAAATTCTTTCCTTTTTATACTCCTTCTCCTTTTCCCATCTTAGCATTCTACTTGTTGATCAAATAACTAATCTTCTGGATGCTTGTCCCATCAGAACTTTCCTGAAGTCTCTATGTGTAGTTGTAAGGCTAAAAATCATTGTTCAAACATCACCTCCACATTAATGTGGCTAATTGGTTAGGTGCAAAGCATTCAATATTGTGGTAGTAGCCTTTTTCCCAGATATTTCTCAGTTCCCTTTTGACTCACCTCTTTGAAGCTTATCCTCCCAAGCATAATTGCCCCTTGCCCAGTATTTGTTGGGTGGTCAGGCTTCAAACTTCAGTTCTGTTGCCTGAGGAAGTTTGGCTCCTCGGGCAACATCATCTATTTGTTGTTATCAGCCCTCGTCCTCGGCCTTTTAACCCTCTTGTCCTTATTAATACATGGTTGTCCTCGGGATCCTTGGCGTCCTTGGTCATGGCCCACAGCCCAATACCCCTACTCGGCCCTTTCATCCCCACATGGTTCATATATCATGTATTACTTCTGAGTTTAATTAATTTGAATGTGCATGTTATAAATATAAATTAATTTCATTTATTTAGTTAGCTTTGTTAAATTTTATTACATAAGTAATGATTAAATTGGTTATTAGTTGAATATGTTTTGAATTTATAATGAATATATCTTTTATATATGTATATCTATAATTATTTTATAATTTTATTAGGTGTTTGTGTATCTTACGATAAACGATTTGATACGATACACTATACAGAAAAATAAAAAATTAATTCATAATACGATTCACGATTTGACAACTATTATTAGTGTTGTTGGCTACGCATGCTTTAATGTGTTATTTGGAATTTAGGTCTAGGAACTCAATTTTTTCGAGTTTTGCTCTCATTCCTCCAATCACTTGTATTCAAAATTTACCCATTATTTTTTGATAGATTCTTTGACTTTGAACATTGAAAGAGAAATCACAAAAAAATTTATTATATAATCAATCTTGATAATATTAGGATTTATAATATGGTTCGATTAACAGGTGTCCTTAAGATATTTTTTAATGAATCTGTAGGGGTGAAAGGCCCAGGAAAATATATCTACATATGTATTGGGTCGGGGGCCCAATCCGAGGAAAGTAAGTAGTTCGAGGACGGGTAGACGTCATAAGGATCCGTCTCAGTAGGTAAAGGGTGAGGTTTGATCATGATCGCCCATGAGGGCTGTTTGAGGAGGAATGCTACCTCGGCTGTGCAAAGCCGATGTCAGAAGGTGTGGTCTGCCATCAAGAGCAATGTTCCGGACCATTCCATGGATGCGGATAAGTATCAGGAAGGAACAGGACGGGGAAAATGCTATGAAATATCTAAAAGAAAGCTGCTACCACCGTATTGAATGCTCTGCAGCTAACTCTTTGGCCGCATTAATGAGGAAGTGATACTTGAACAGTAATTTTCAACTTTACAGCTACTACCCAAAAATTTCAAGAAGGTGCTTATGGGACAAGGATCAACACCGACAATCTGATTTGCATGTGGCAGGTGGAGATGAAAGGGGAAGATAGTATAAAATGGAATAGATACCCTGAGAGAAAGGGATCGAGAAAATAAGAGAAAAACACTGTAGCAATCAAGAGTTGAACTTGTAATCAAACTTGAGAGAAATATATAAGAACTGGTCTCCTTGCACTATGCCAAATATGATTTTCTTTAGATTAAATCAGTCTATCTTTATTTTCTTATTGTCTGAATTCACTTTACTTGTTGTTTGATTCATTAAAGCCCAGTTTTTCAACTCACTCTCTATAAATTCATTGTATTGGACTTTTTGGGCCTAAATTCATTCATCTTTTGGGCTAAGGACTCAAATTGCGTCCTTATAGAATCATTTTAGAAAAAATTTAATATTATTTTTATGTGAAATATAAAATACTATAAAAAAGAAATATCCTTTGGGCATCCATTAACAAAATTATTTAAAATAATATCAAGTTCTATTTTAATAAGTGATTGAGTTTAAATGTATTGAGAAAGTATTAAGAAATCATTATTATTATTTATTTATATTTTATTAATGTTGAATAGATTCTAATTAAATTACCATATATTAATTTTGTTTAATGGGAAAATAATTTGTATCATTCTCTAATCATACTAAAATATAAATATAAAATTTTACAACTTACTGAATTTGATCAAATTTGATCTCCTCTTATAATATATGAGTTGCTTAACGTGTGCTCTTAGAGCATTTACATCAGCTCTTGTAAATTTTCTGTTTATTTTACATGAAAAAACCTACTATTTCTATTTTATACATCCACTTTTACAATACACCCACATCATTTTATCTATTTTACACATTTATTCAATAAAATATTCATTATTTTACAATTTTTTATTATTCACTCCCTTACTGCCCCTCTCTCTCACAAACCCATAGCCACCATCACCACCATCATCAGAACCCAAAAGCCATTAACCCACACAGATCAACCAAAATCAAAGAAAAATTAACATCAGATCAACCCTAATCTCCACCCAAAATAAAAGAAAAATCAACATCAGATCAACCAACACCGATCAACCCATACAAAGAAAAATCAACGCCGATCAAAATGCCATCGTCTCTATGCCTTCACGCCTCCACACATACCCAGATCAACCCACAACCCAAATCAACCCAGACCAAACAAACCCACACAAACCAAGACCAACCCACACCATAAACTCAGATTAAACCACCATCGAGACCTCCCCACGTCGCCACCATCGATCATTGACCTAAACCCACGCCGCCACCATCGAGACCACGCCACACGCCACGCGTCGATCTCGCCACGTTGTGACCCACAGCGTCGATCTTGCCACGCTGTGAACTTTGGTGGCATGCTTTGAATGAGAGAGAGAGAGAGATGTGAGAGAGGGAGAGAGAACTGAGGATGAAAGGATGGAGGAGAGAAAGAGAGAGCGCAACGTCTGAGAGAGAGGGAGGTGAGAGTCAATTAGAAAGGAGAGAGAAAAAACTATTAAAAATCTAAATACACGAGCTACAGTGCCCGTGTAAATTTACACGGATATTGTAGCTCGTTGATAATTTTACACAAGTTTACACGATTTTAAAAGGACTAATGTGGAGTGTTTTTTGGTTCAAAATGTGTAAAAGTGGTTAAAATGCGTGATGAAGTGTGAATTCGTCAGCCAATGTGTGTAGACAGAAATGATCTCCGGCCTCCTGCAAGTATGTACCCTCGACTGTGGTCACCGGTGTGGTGCCTGCCACAACGTTTCTGATGCCAAAGTCAATATTAGAAATTATTTAAGAAAAAGCAATGTAGTGTATCCGAGAAATTTTATAGTAGCTATCTCAATGTGCACATACCTTTTTTTTGGGCATGTGAGGGCTTTATATATGTTGTTGTAACCTCTAGCCGTTGGGTAATTATGGTGGTTCTTAATATCCCTCTGGGTAACGTTTTCTGGCCTCATCATGTTACTTTAATTTTATCCCAACGGTCTGTACAACTGGTTTTGTAACCATCCATGGCATTGAATGAGATGTTTAACTTCGTCAGTGAAGTGGATACTCGTCAATGCAGGCTTGTCTCGTTGGTCCAAATTACCTCGTCTATGCTTGACTTCGTCAATCCCATCAGTTGCCCCCGGATTCCGTGGTCGTCATGACATGTCGTGTTGACCAGGGAAGATGAAAGGTTTTTGAATTGTAAGAGGTTGGGTTTCTGAGCTGTATTAAATGCGCTGTGGCAGCTCCTTTTGGGTTGTGGCCTACGTGGCACATTTTGATTGGGGGAGTTAATGCTTCATATGATGGGTTTCATTGATTTTCCTGCTGGTTTTTTAGCTTCCCAATCCTTGGTTTTAAACTTCCCCTCTTCTCATCTTTCCCTTCTCACTTTTTCGAAAAAACACCTCAATTATTGCTCTGGCCCTCTTCTTCTCCACCTCTCTTCTCAGCGATTTTTCCTTCCGATTAGTGCGTAGTGCAACAGTTTTCTTCTTCGAGGTATGTTCTTCTTTCCGCTTCTTTTTATCTTGCCTATTCGTATTGTTGTAAATTTCTGATCTTCCATTTCTTCTTTCCTTGCTGTTTTTCTTCTGTTTGGCTTCTCTTTGGCTTTGGGGTATTTAGATTCTTCTTTATTTTTTGCGTTTTCTAGCTTCCCATGTTCAATAGCTCTGAGGTTAGATTAGATTGCCCTTCGATTTCATTTCTTTTTGCTCGATTAGGGGGGGCTTTAGGAACTTTTCCACACCTTGAAAATTTCGTTTATGAGGGCAGTAGTTTGGCCGTTGCGTTGGCTAATTTGCTGCCTCTACTGCGTCAATTAGTTGATTGGTTTGAAAATTTAGTGAAGGAGGGTAGGACGATGTCAGAGATCAGGTCCAATGAGCTCGAGACTGGGTTATCGTCTAGCGGTAACCCAGTAGAGGAGGATACAGCCCTTTCCAATCCTCGGGAGGTTAGAGTTTTTTATGCCCTGGAGGAGGAGTGTGGGCTGGACGCGAATACTTTGGGTAGATTTAGGGATAGATTCCAGTTCCCAGATCGGGTTAGGGTTCGTCTGCCGGTGAGGCGGATTGGGCCTGCCACTTCTTCCCCGGGGAGGTATGTTTCTACAAATCTGCCTTCGTCTATGGGTTGAGGTTCCCGGTCCATCCTTTCCTCATGGAGCTTTTGGACCGTTTTGGTATTGCTCCCGGGCAGCTCATGCCTAACTCGTGGAGGATTCTGGTAAGTTGTATAGGGATTTGGTTGGCTGCGAATGATGGGGACATGCTCAGGGTTGACGAGCTTGTTTACCTTTACCGTCTGAAAGCCTTTAAAGAGCATGGGTACTATGAGTTGGTGCCTTGGGAAAGAAAGACTAGGATCGTCAAGGGGTTGCCGTCCCCTTTCAGGTACTGGAAATCCAGGTTTTTTTTTTTTTTTTTTTTTTTTTTTTTTTTTTTTTTTTTTTTTTTTTTTTTTTTTTTCATTACTTTTGTANTTTTTTTTTTTTAGTTAAAAGACGACCAAAGCTTAAGAGCAGGTACAGGGAACGGGTGCAGAGGGCTATTGAGTATGCGCAAACAATCGAGAGTTGGGATGATCTCGTTGATCCCAGGACTCTTTTGTTTTATTGCCTCGGGCCTGATCCTTCTGCCTTCGTCCTGCGGAACCTCGACATAGAAGGAAAAAAGAGTAAGTTTCAGCTTTGTCAGTATCAGTTTTTTTTTTTAATTTTATTTATTTTTTTTTAATTTTTTATTCGCGACTCATGATCTTCTATTTGACAAAAATGACGTCAAAATTTAATAAGGACATGTACGCGAAGATAAGGGCGAAGAAGGACGAGCCCTTGTCAAACATTGGGTGAAAGACGGTGCGTGTGACCGGAAGGGGTCCATCTGCCACCCCGCCAGCCTCCGTCACTCCACTCATCTCCGGGACTGAGACGACGAGGACTGCTTCTCCGTCTACTTCGGTGGAGGAGTTTCCTACGCCTGTCTCTAAGAGGCCACGCCTAACGGAGAAGGAGAAGGAGAAAGGGGATTCTCGTCACTCGACAATTTGGGGGGATGAGAAGCTGGCGGTCGAAAGGGCTCACAGCATCGTCACGGCTGACGACCTAAAAGCTCTTTCTGGGGTTCCTTTTAATGTGGTTGCCGATGGCCATGTCCATAGGCTCGTTCAGGTGAGGCGTTTTTACTTCCTTCATGAGCAATCTTTCCTAACCCTTTTTTTTTTTAACTGACGACTTGGACTTGGCACTTATTTTCAGGCTTTGGGAGAAGGTTTGCATCTCGCCTCTGAATATCTTACCCAAGAGGCTAAGCTGGCATCTCTCTCGTCCAGGGTGCAAGCTTTGGAGGACGAAAACTCGAAGCTGAAGAAGAGTCTTATTGACTCAATGGACGAAGCTACTACTTTGAAGGAGAAGGCCAAGGTCCTGGGTGACGACCTTAGAGTGGAGCGTCAGCTGAACTTGGAAAAGGACGAACAGCTTCAGAATGCCAGGGAATCATTGAGGATAATCACAGCTAGATCAGTTGAGGCCTTCCAAACCACTGACGAGTACAATATAGTAATCTTCAGTTGGTATTTTAAAGGATTTGAGCTCCTCCGAAGGTACATGGTCAAACATCCGACTGGAGTTGATATTGAAAACTTGGACTTGGAAGAAGTGGACAGGGAGATGGCTACTGACGAAGCTGCTCAGTCCGCGGTTCCTGCCAGGGAAGGTCTAGAAAATGTTCCGGTTAACGATGCCGCTGCTGTTGACACCCCTCCAGCTCCTGAAGCCTGAACTTGCTACTTGTGTTTTTACTAGAAATATTTATTTTGTTTTGTTGATCATTGCCCATTGTGGCCTTTTTTGTAAATCTATTTTTGAAACATCTTTTATTTTGGGAACACTGTTTTAACCCAGCGTTTATGGGTTTGTGGAAACAATGGTAATTTTCTTATTTGCTTTTGGTTTTAACTTACTTTTTGTATTTACTTGTGTTTGAAAGTTGCATGCTTTAACTGCTC
The DNA here is from genome assembly GCF_002906115.3 of Quercus suber. Classification (NCBI taxonomy): domain Eukaryota; kingdom Viridiplantae; phylum Streptophyta; class Magnoliopsida; order Fagales; family Fagaceae; genus Quercus; species Quercus suber. The sequence goes on from NW_027069638.1 coordinate 738,968, forward strand.
ATGTGATGTGTTTGATGAGGCCCTTGCATCTTCTTCTTTCTACTGGCATTTTTGTTTCTATGAGATACATCCTTTTTGGAATGATATACGTCAGTAGCTATGATATGCGTCAATAGCATGTTTCCGTCGAAGCGGGATCTGGTTACTTGGTCATTTTTCATTCTTTTTGACTTACACATTTTGTCATCGTCAGTAGCTTATATCCGTCAAAGCGGAATCTTGCTACTTAGCTATTTTAGACTCTTATGACTTACACCTTTTTTCAAGGGTCTTGTCATCGTCAGTAGCTTACATCCGTCAGAGCGGAATCTTGCTACTTAGTTATTTTAGACTCTTATGACTTACGCCTCTTTTCAAGGATCTTGTCATCGTCAATAGCTTATATCCGTCAGAGCGGAATCTTGCTACTTAGTTATTTTAGACTCTTACGACTTACACCTTTTTTTAAGGATCTTGTCATCGTCAGTAGCTTATATCCGTCAGAGCGGAATCTTGCTACTTAGTTATTTTAAACTCTTATGACTTACACCTTTTTTCAAGGATCTTGTCATCGTCAATAGCTTACATCCGTCAGAGCGGAATCTTGCTACTTAGTCATTTTTTACTGTGACTTACACCCTTTTTTCAAGGATCTTGTTATCGTCAGTAGCTTACATCCGTCAGAGTGGAATCTTTCCACTTAGTCATTTTTGACTATGACTTGTGATCACATACACCTGCTTGTAGAGAAACGTTAGCTGAATAACTTATTTATTAATTCCAATAATGAATAACGAATACATTTTGCAATTGCGCTTATTGATGGTACTTCTTCAAGTGTTCTATGTTCCATGGCCTAGGGAGTCTTTGCTCGTCTATGGTTTCTAGATAATAGCTGCCTTTCCTGGAGTAGTGGACAACCCGGTAGGGTCCTTCCCACGTAGGGCCGAGTTTCCCTTGAATGGAATTCCTGGTAGCCGGGCTTACTTTACGAAGGACGAGGTCACCGATGTTAAGTTGTCTAAGCTTCACTCTCTTGTTGTAGTAGTCAGTCATCTTTTGCTGATATTCCGTCATTCTGCTACAAGCTTTATCTCTTACTTCATCTAGGAAGTCCAGGTTGAGTCGCAATTGATCATCATTGACTTCTTCAATGAATGCCTCCCGCCTAATGCTGGTTATTCCCACCTCAACTGGGATCACCGCTTTAGTGCCGTAGGTGAGTCTAAAGGGCGTCTCTCCTGTTGGTGTTCTCACGGTTGTTCTGTAGGCCCACAACACATTGGGCAATTTTTCTGGCCAGGCACCCTTCGCATCGTCTAGCTTTGTTTTGATAATCTTGAGCAACATCTGATTCGTCACCTCCGTTTGTCCATTCGCTTGTGGATGACCTGGGGACGAGAATTGATTCTTGATGCCTAGGCCCAAGCAAAATTCCTTGAAGCCTTGGCTGTCGAATTGTCGTCCATTATCTAATATGATTGTTCTTGGAATCCCGAACCTGCAAATGATGTTCTTCCATACAAAGCTCTTGATTCTGGCTTCGGTTATGGTCGCCAGCACCTCTGCTTCAACCTACTTTGTAAAATAATCAATAGCAACTAGTAAGAATTTTACCTGACCTTTGCCCTGGGGCAACGGGCCGACGATTTCGATTCCCCACTGTGTGAATGGCCGTGGGGATGAAATCGTCGTCAATTTCTCTGCTGGAAGTCGCTGAACATTCCTGAACTGTTGACACTTGTCACATCTCTTGACAAACTCTGCCGCGTCCACCTGCATAGTGGGCCAGAAATAGCCTGTTCGAATTATTTTTCTTGCCAGGGATCTGGGGCCAGCATGGTCCCCGCAAACACCTTCATGGATTTCCTTCAGGATGTAAGTTGCTTCTTTCTCGTCGACACACCTTAGGTAAGGCATGGAGAAGCCTCTTTTGTATAAGACGTCATTGAGGATTATGAATCTAGCTGCCCTCTTTCTGATCTTCCTGCTTTTTCTTTGTTCTGTGGGAGATGCCCGTCCTGAAGGAATGATAGAATGGGTGTCATCCAGCTGTTTGAGCTCTGGATTGCAAATGTTGGAACCTCTTCAATACTGGGGTTTTTCTGAACTTCTATCATCAGGCCTTCTTCCACCGCTCTTTCATCTGACGAGGCTATCTTTGAGACTTCGTCTGCCATCCCATTCTGGCTTCTGGGGATTTGCACGAACTCTACCTTTTCTAACTCTTGAGCTAAAGTCTTCGTCAATCTGAGGTATCTCTGCATCCTTTCTTCTTTGGCTTCGTATTCTCCCCTAGCTTGCCCGATTACTAGCTTCGAATCACTCTGGATCACTAGGTTCTTAATTCCAAACTCTCTTCCAAGCCTCAACACCATCAGAATCCCTTCATATTCGGCCTCATTATTAGTTGCTGGGAATTTCAACTGAACCCCATATTTTAGCTTTTCTCCGTGGGGGGTGATTTATGACTACCCCTACTCCCCTTCTCTTACAGGCTGACAAGCCGTCGGTCTGTATTGTCCATTGCTGGTGTTCAATGGTTAAGCCGTCCTCGTCCAGGTGGGTGAATTCCACACTGAAATCTACCAAAGCTTGTGCTTTTATGGCCGTCCTGGGGTGGTATTCAATATCAAACTAACTGAGCTCGATCGCCCACTAGACCATTCTCCCTGCCGCTTCGGGCTTACTCATGGACTTCTTGATTGGTTGGTCCGTCATTACCAAGATAGGCTGCGCTTGGAAGTACTGCTTGAGTTTTCGTGAAGCTATTATCAACACGAACGTGATCTTCTCGATCTGAGGATACCTGGACTCAGCTCCCTGGAAGGCTTGGCTGATGTAATAGACGGGGAGTTGCTTCCCGTCCTCTTCTCGGATCAAGGCTCCACTGACGGCTGTATCTGACACTGCCAGGTATAAGTACAAGTTCTCTCCTTCTTTTGACGAGCTTAGAAGGGGTGGATTGCTTAAGTAACGTTTGAGTTCCTGGAATGCGGCCTCGCATTCGTAAGTCCAAGCAAAAGCCTGTCTCAATGTCTTGAAGAAGGGTAGGCATTTGTCTGTCGCTCTAGAGACGAACCTATTGAGGGCTGCAATCCTTCCTGTCAGCTTCTGGACATCCTTGACGGTCTTGGGCGAGGTCATATTGATTATTACTTGTACCTTCTCTGGATTTGCCTCAATTCCCCTCTGGGACACCATAAATCCCAGGAATTTTCCCGAGGCTACGCCAAAGACACATTTAGTGGGGTTCAGCTTCATATGATATTGCTTGAGAGTAGCAAATGTCTCTTTAAGGTCGTCTAGATGGGTGAGTTCCTCATTGCTCTTGACGAGCATGTCGTCTACGTATACTTCCATGTTCCTGCCTATCTGCTTGCTGAACATTCTATTTACCAATCTTTGATAAGTGGCACCGGCATTCTTCAGCCCGAAGGGCATTACCTTATAGCAATAGAGCCCTTGGCTTGTGATGAAGGCTGTTTTCTCCTGATCTTGCTCTGCCATTTTTATTTGGTTGTATCTAGAGAAAGCGTCCATGAACGTCAGAAGCTTGTGCCTAGCTGTGGAGTCTACCAACTGGTCTATTCTCGGGAGGGGGAAGCTGTCCTTCGGGCATGCTTTGTTTAGGTCTGTAAAGTCTACGCACATTCTCCATTTCCCATTTGCTTTTTTCACCAGGACGACATTTGCGAGCCAATCTGGGTAATATACTTCGCGGATGAAGCCGGCAGCCAAGAGCTTATTAACTTTGTCAGTAACCGCTTGATCCCTTTATGGTGCGAAAACTCTTCGTCTCTATTTAACAGGCTTCCTTTCCGGGTCTACATTTAGCTTGTGTTGGATGACTTCTGGAGATATGCTTGGCATGTCATCATGGCTCCAAGCAAAGACACCTAAGTTTTCTTTAAGGAATTGAACCAGCTTTGTCCTCATTTCAGGACTTAGAGTCGTCCCTATCCTGGTCGTCTTGTTTGGTTCTTCATCGAATAATTCTACTGTCTCCAAGGCCTCCATTTTTTCTTTCTCTTTTTCTTCGATCGTCCATGTATGGTTCTCCTTTGCGCACACGACGACCTGGTAACACTCCCGAGCTAAAACTTGATCTCCTTTGACTTCTCCTACCCCATTCTCTGTTGGGAATTTTATCTTCAGGCAGTAGGTTGACGTGGATGATTTCCACTTGTTGAGCGCGGGTCTTCCAATGATTACATTGTAAGTCGAGGGACAATCCACCACCAAGAAGTCCAGATCACAGGTCAACTGCTTCGGGTGGGTTTCCACTGTCACCGTCAACGTCACTATGCCCTTGGGGTTTACCCTATCTCCACTGAAGCTGACAAGGGGGGAGTCAAATGGACGCAATCTTTTTGGATCCAGTTTCAGCTGTTGGAACGCAGGGAAGTAAATGATGTCAGCAGAGCTTCCATTGTCCACGAGGATCCTCTTTGTGTTGAACCCTTCTATTGTAAGTGCTATGAGCAAGGGGTCATTGTGAGGTTGTTTCACTCCCCTAACATCTCCTTCATTGAAAATCATGTCTTGATCGATTCGTCTCTGTTTCAACGGGGGTGTCATATGGACACTGTTCACCTGTCGTTGATGTGCTTTCTTAAGGGACTTGAATGACCCACCTGCCATGGGTCTTCCTGCTATCGTCTATATTTCCCCTATCATATTTTGAGGGGGTTGGTACTGACGGTTATTTGCCCCGGAGGTGGACTCGCGCTGACCCTTGTTTCTATCTCAGAATCTACTGTGTTCCCCTTTCTTGACAAACTTCTGTAGCTTTCCTTTCTGTATTAACTCCTTAATCTGTTCTTTGAGGTCTCGACAATCTTCAGTGTAATGGCTGTGGTCCTTGTGAAATCGGCAGTATTTATTTTTATCACGGACGTTAGGGGATGAGTGTAATGGTTGCGGCCACTTAAGGTAGTGCTCGTCCTTAATCTCCATTAAGATTTTATTGACTGGCATAACGAGAAGGGTAAATTTTACCGCTTGCGGTCCTTTATCATCCTTCCTTCTGATTCTGTCACTGGTCTGACGATTTGGGCGCTCCCGCTTTTGCCCTCTACGGTCGTCATCTTTCCTTTCTTTTTTCTCTTGGTCTCCCTCCATCCCTGATGGCGGCTAATGCGTCTTCGGCGTTCATGTACTTCTGTGCTTTTAGGAGCATTACGGCCATCGTTTTTGGGGGATTCTTTACGAGTGACGAAATGAGCTCTCTAGATCTCAACCTTGCCTTGAAGGTCGTTAGTTGCACCTTATCGTCTGCATCGTCCACTTCCAGTGTTTCGCGAGTAAAGCGTTTCACGTATGACCTCAGAGTTTCCTTTTCTCCCTGCATGATGGTAAGTAAATGATCCGCGGTTCTCTTAGGACGCTGTCCTCCAATGAAGTGACGCAAGAAGGCATTGCTCAACTGCTCGAAGTTGTCTATAGACGATGTTGGCAGCTTCGTGAACCATTCCCTTGCAGCTCTTTTGAGGGTGGTGGGGAAGAAGCGACACAGTATCTCGTCTGGGAGCTGCTGGAGCCCTAGGGTCGTCTTAAAAGTATTCAGATGATCCTGAGGGTCCTTTAGCCCATCGAATGGTTCAAGTTGGGGCAGCTGAAATTTCGACGGTACTAGGCACTTAAGTACTGCTGGGGTGAACGGCGAATCTGGTTCCCTAACCATTCGATCTACACTTCGATTTGTTTTCTCCTTGATGGCATTTCTGAGTTCATCCATCTCCCACCTCATCTCCTGGAGAAGGTCCGAGTTATGCTCGGTTGGAGTAGCGGGCCTTTGATGGTCACTTCGTTTGTGGCTGTCTCCCTCGTCGTTTTGGTTCCCTTTAGATCGATTCTCTTCTTGTTGAAGTCGTAGTTTCAGCTCCTGATTTTGTCTGGTCAGTTCTTCAACGGTGGCTGCGAGGGTTTGAACTTGTTGAGCTAAGGCTGCGGAATCCGGATTAGACTCCATGCGAGACTATTTTCCTGTATTGAACATGAAAATGACGTTTCCCACAGACGACGCCAAACTAATGAAGTGTGAATTCGTCAGCCAATGCGTGTAGACAGAAATGATCTCCGGCCTCCTGCAAGTATGCACCCTCGAATGTGGTCACCGGTGTGGTGCCTGCCACAACGTCTCCGATGCCAAAGTCAGTATTGAAAATTATTTAAGAAAGAGCAATGTAGTGTATCCGAGAAATTTTACAGTAGCTATCTCAATGTGCACATACCTTTTTCTTGGGCATGTGAGGGCTTTATATATGTTGTTGTAACCTCTAACCGTTGGGTAATTATGGTGGTTCTTAATATCCCTCTGGGTAACGTTTTCTGGCCTCATCATGTTGCTTTAATTTTATCCCAACGGTCTGTACAACTGGTTTTGTAACCGTTCATGGTATTGAATGAGATGTTTAACTTCGTCAGTGAAGTGGATACTCGTCAATGCAGGCTTGTCTCGTTGGTCCAAATTACCTCGTCTATGTTTGACTTCGTCAGTCCCATCAGTGTGTATTTTACATATTTATATAAGAGCTGATGTGAATCCTCTTAGAATATATATTAAAATTTTTTATAAGAAATTAAAAAAATTTGTTAAGAAAGTCAGACGCTTTCATTTTTTTTTTTTAAATACTTCTTAAAATAATTTTACTTGGAGTACAAACCTACGCTATCGTCAGGCATGGCGAATTCAAATTCACTATTCACCTACGGATTAGATTTGCCCACACAGACATAAACAAATTCAAATACTCAAACTCAAAAGCCAAATAGTGTTCTAAAAAAAGTCATCCAAAGTCTAAAGCTTGTCAGCCATGTCCACCGCCACCACCGCCACCGGTGCACACATCCTTGTTTACACCTACCCAGCCTCAGGCCACATCATACCGCTCCTCGACCTCACCCACCGATTACTCCGCCGTGGCCACACCGTCACCGTTGTAGTCCTCCCCACCAACCTCCCTTTGCTCCAACCCCTCCTATCTCTCCACCCTTCTTCACTCCACCCCTTAGTTCTCCCAGCTCCTGAACGTCCCACTCCCTCATGGAAAAGTCGCATGGCCAAGGACCGAGCCAGGCGTGACCTTCACTACCCACTTCTCCTCAACTGGTTCCATTCTCACCTCTCTCCCCCTATAGCTATTATCTCCGATTTCTTCCTCGGCTGGACCCACCACCTCGCTAAACAACTCGGCTTGCCATGTGTCATCTTCTCTCCCTCCGGTGCTTCTGGCTTGTCAGTTCTTTTCTCACTATGGCGTGACTTACCCAAAAATGAAGATCCTGAAGATATTAATTTTCAGGTCTTGTTTCCTAGAATCCCGAATTCCCCAGTTTACCCTTGGTGGCAACTCCCTCATGGGTATAAAAATAGTAAGGAAGGAGACCCAGATTGGGAATTCAACAAAAACAACATGCTCGATAATATCGCTAGCTGGGGTTTGGTTGTCAACTCGTTCACTGAGTTGGAGCGAGTTTACTTGGAGCATTTGAGTACCGAACTCGGGCACGATCGAGTCTGGTCTGTGGGCCCGTTACTGCCTCCGGAAGATGATGTGATTGGGTCCTCTAACAGAGGTGGGTCCAGCTCAATCCCATGTGAACAAGTGATGACATGGCTAGATTCGCGACCTGACAGTTCCGTTGTTTATGTTTGCTTCGGGAGTCGTACAACGTTGAATACTAAACAAATGGATGTGTTGGTTTCTGCTTTGGACCAAAGTGAAGTCCAGTTTATTTTTTGTGTGAGGGGCTCGGATGATCGACACGTGGGTTCTGATGATGATCTTGGTGTGATTCCTGATGGGTTTGAAGATCGTGTGGAGGGTAGGGGTTTGGTGATTAAAGGATGGGCCCCACAAGTGGCTATACTGAGGCACCGAGCCGTGGGTGCGTTCTTGACTCACTGTGGGTGGAACTCGGTGTTGGAAGGGATCACTGCTGGGGTGGTGATGTTGACGTGGCCAATGGGCGCGGAGCAGTTCGCGAATGCAAAACTACTGGTTGATGAACAAGGTGTGGGAATTCGAGCTGGTGAGAGCGTAGAGAACATTCCTGAGTCTAGTGAGTTATCTCGCCTATTGGTGGAGTCGGTGAGTGCAACAATACCGGAGAGAGTGCGAGTCAAAGGGCTCAGTGATGCGTCATTGGGTGCGATCAAAGGAGGGAGCTCGGATAAAGATTTGGATGAGTTTGTGGAGCGGCTAAGTAGGTGAGGTCAACTATGTAAGGAACGTTTTGGAATTTTACTTTTCATTCATAACATAAAATTTAAAAATGAAAAATAAAAAAGAAGTCTTCATTGCATTTTTTTTCCCACGTATTAAGAATTTAAGAGACTAATGAAGTGTATTTTTTGGTTTGAATTATCTGTGATTTTTTCTTGCGTTAATAGAAACAGACACACATAGGGGAGAATGGTGTGCTTTCTAAGTTCTAATTCCGAATATGTTGTAAAAGACTTATCTCCGTAATAAATTTGTTCTCCCTGAGTTGGGATGTTCCTAAAAAAAAAAAAAAAGGGGTTCTAATTCGGAATTATACAAAAAAACTACACTCAAAAGTATGATAAATTAATTGTAAAGTTTATTTAAATGATTTGTAGTATTTCAAAATCTTTGTGTATGTGGATATATATATGTTTTTGTTAAAAATATTAAGAATAAATGAAATTATAAACTCATGGCATCTATCTTTCTCTTATTTGTTAAAATATAGTTGTATTTTTAATTTTTATTTACTTTAAGTAAACAAGCAAGTAGATATAGGAGTGACTCAGCAAAAAGAGAAAGTAGAAATAAGAGTGGCAAAATAGGGCTTAAGAATTAAAAAGTTTCAAACACGTTCAAAATTCTTAACTTGTCTTTAATTTGTCTATAAGATGGTTCTTTATAATCATTAAAAGAGTTTTGGCTCTAGAAAATTGAAATCCCATTACTTGAAATACAGTTGAAACCTTTGATTTTAGCGGATTCAGATCCTATAGATTTTTTAGGGAACTCTACCAGTAGATTTCCTTAAATTCTAACAACTCTTTAATGATTTAATGGTCAAGATTCTACAATGCCAGCATTCCACTAACAATATTCTTAAAATAATAAAATAATATTGCAAACAAAACAATTAAGAATGTTGTTAGTGAAATGCTTGTGGGGCCTGTTATTTAAAAGGGTATAGGAATTCTCAGAAGTGGGCTCAGGGCCCAACGGCCCAATCCAAGGATGCTTAGTTATCCGAGGATAGTGTAAAAGAATTATTGAGGGGATAATATAGGAGAAAGGGATGGATATCGTGTATAGTGGCATGACACACGTCCGAGGACATCAAAGTCCGAAGTGAACGTAACTTTCATTTTATTTAGGAGACTCTGCAAAGTTATATCTGAACTGGAAATTGAATGTTTTTGTTAAAAATATTAAGAATAAATGAAATTATAAACTCATGGCATCTATCTTTCTCTTATTTGTTAAAATATAGTTGTATTTTTAATTTTTATTTACTTTAAGTAAACAAGCAAGTAGATATAGGAGTGACTCAGCAAAAAGAGAAAGTAGAAATAAGAGTGGCAAAATAGGGCTTAAGAATTAAAAAGTTTCAAACACGTTCAAAATTCTTAACTTGTCTTTAATTTGTCTATAAGATGGTTCTTTATAATCATTAAAAGAGTTTTGGCTCTAGAAAATTGAAATCCCATTACTTGAAATACAGTTGAAACCTTTGATTTTAGCGGATTCAGATCCTATAGATTTTTTAGGGAACTCTACCAGTAGATTTCCTTAAATTCTAACAACTCTTTAATGATTTAATGGTCAAGATTCTACAATGCCAGCATTCCACTAACAATATTCTTAAAATAATAAAATAATATTGCAAACAAAACAATTAAGAATGTTGTTAGTGAAATGCTTGTGGGGCCTGTTATTTAAAAGGGTATAGGAATTCTCAGAAGTGGGCTCAGGGCCCAACGGCCCAATCCAAGGATGCTTAGTTATCCGAGGATAGTGTAAAAGAATTATTGAGGGGATAATATAGGAGAAAGGGATGGATATCGTGTATAGTGGCATGACACACGTCCGAGGACATCAAAGTCCGAAGTGAACGTAACTTTCATTTTATTTAGGAGACTCTGCAAAGTTATATCTGAACTGGAAATTGAGTATAAACCTAAGGAGGAGTCGGGGAAGGTAGCAAATATCTTCCAAGGCTATCACCTCCACATTAAATGCTTTCCAGCTAACCCTCTGGCCGCATTAATGTGGAGGTGATACCTGAACAGTAACTAAGCAGCTTTATGGCCACTGAGCAAAGGTTCCGGTAGGTGCTGGATGGGACAGAAAGGAGTTCCCAAGATGAGAACTACACGTGTACGATGGAAATGGAGAAAAGAACGGAGTATATAACATGGAAACGGATGATATTAGAGGGAGGGAGGAAAAAGAAAGGAAAAAAAAGATTCCAGGATAAGAGAGGCTCACTAAAACCTAGCCGAGGAGAATTTTTTTCAGACGATCAGCCTCACATATCTCTTATTAATCAGCGAATATAACCTTTCCTGTCGAACAGAACTAGTTCTTGTACCCATGCTCTAAAAATTTATTGTTTGGGCTTGTTGGGCTGAAAACCCATGCATACTCTGGGTCCAATTCAATTTGAGTCCCTACAATGCTGATATGACAGAATCTTGACTATTAAATCATTAAAGAGTGGTTAGGATTTAATGAAATCTACTTGATAGCGTACCTTAGGAAATCTAGAGAATCTGAATCCTATCTCAGCATTGAGCACGGCAATCTTCATGAAGCAGGATTAAATTCGCACACAGTCACAATCCTTTGAACAGTACAAGTGGATTGCCCCAGTTGATTGCTTCGGCTTTAGCTTGGACAAGGATATTGGTTTCCACTCTTTTCGATAGAGTGAAAACCAATATCCCTTTAATAGTGCCTTCTGTTGGGTTAAACCACTTTATGCTCCTTTACTTAGGAGCTGCCAAAGCAGCTTCTTAAGCATCATTGAATTTGATACACACACACACCAACGAAAAAAGAGACACCATTCAAATTCAATGATGCTTAAGAAACTGAAGAATAATAAATTCAATGTGCCTCTTACACTATAGAGATTACACGTTGATAAGAGAGATTACACGCTGATAACAAATAATCACTAATAATTATAAGCAAAATTTAGATGATACAAGGGTTACAAGACTTCGAAAACATATTTAACAGAGTTGCATCATAAGGCCGGATTACATGTATATACAAGAAATACACTTGATCACCCTACTTGATCCCACAGGTGGCATGTGTATATTATGTTAGTTTGAGTTGACCTTAATGGGACATTGTGAAATGTTGTTGAAGACTCCACCATAAGTACTGCCAAAGATTTTTGAGCACTTGGATAGAATAATCGGAGTAAGAAATGAGCTAGGAGGAGGATTCTCTTGGTCTCAAATCTGCCAAATAGATCTGTATCTATGTGATCGTAGATGAGAAGTAGTTTGCTTTGGTTATTCCCTTGCAACTATCTGGTAGTGGTGATGCATGAAAGCCCACCATGCAAGACTTATACACAGTACCCCATGCAGCCATGCATAGATATCGGCGTTTACCTCACTTGTGATGTTGAGTGCACCAGAGGTTATTTTGAAAACTGAAAAGCAGAGGTACATAAATCAATTTTTATTTACAGATTCCTCGGGCAGGGACGGATCTAAGATTTCAAGTTGGGGGGCTGGAGATAAGCGAAAAAAAAATTTCAAATACGCATCCATATAATATTATTAAACTATCAACCAAGACAAATACCAAAAAATCATTGTTTTTTAATATATTAAGATACCATTATCTACTAACAAAAATAAAAAACATGAATCACTATTATTTCTTAATACAATCATCTATGAAAAGGGAACTCGACGTTTTTTCAAATCTTCAAAATCATCTATGATTAAATCTAAACTAAATGTCAAAACTATATCATTTTCAATGTATAACATCAAAGAGTCCGTCAAAAAATTGTTTTCCCTACCCAATCCCACTTCTGACACTACGTAAACTTTTCCTAACTTTATCATTTTTTTTTTCCTATCACTTGTCAGATTGAGCTGGGCTGGGCAGATTGAGCAACTGACGGTGGCGGCGTCGGTGTGGCCGTTTCCCCGTTTGGGTATGCGACAGGAATCGGTGGCGGCGTGAGGCATGAGTGGCGGTGTGGGTCTCTCTCGCGTGGTGTCTGTCTCGCCTCTATTTTTTTTTTTCCTTTGTTTTTGCTTGTTCCGTTTGTTCCTTTTGCTAGGTTTGCATTTTTTTAAGACTTACATGGGCTCTTGACTGGGCTGGCTAGTTGGGATAGGGGGGCCCAAGTCATTTTGATAAGTGGGTCCAAGTTTTTTTTTTTTGAAAAATTTTACCTACTAATTTTTTTTTTTGGGCCCGGGCCCTTAGGCCCCCACCTGGGTCCGTCATTGGGACAGTAGAATGCTCGTAGCTGCAAAGACCAATAAAAAATTAGCATCTAGAGCCCATTTACCCGACACATGGGCAAGGGTTTCATTAGTTTTACAAGAGTTCGGATTTATTTTGTGACTAGTAAGCAAGATGATGTTTAGTGCCCAGGTAAACTAACATTAACACTCATCTTATTTATATGTATCTTTGAATCCTAAGAAAGCAGCAAACTTATCAAATAATTTCCTTGACTTTTAATTGAATTATTTTCTCACTCAAGAAACCAAGCAAAAACGCAAACAAACTAGTAAATTCAAACACAACCCCCCCCCCCCTCCCCCCCCAAAAAAAAAAAAAAAACATTCCAATATTTTTCCCTTTTACCTCAGGATGAGATACCATCATTCTAGCATTAAGTATTAAAATATCATTAATACTATTATTTTGTAACAAACAAACTAGTAGAAAATAAAAAGTAAAAACAACTGGGAAAATTTTGGACCATATTATAGCCAATGAAAAACGACAAAGTAGAATACAACAAGAGCAAGAGGAGAAAAAGATGAGTGTCAATAAAATAAACTTACCATTCAATTCTGGATAATTTGCCACATGGTTGAATTCTTGGTTGGTAAATCACTGATCCGATCTCAATATTCCACACAATTCTCTTATGAATTGTTATGAAAATTTTCTCCTGAATGAGAGGGGGAATTGAGGGAGTCATATGCCAGAGAAATATTGAGATAGAATGAGAGTAATGAGGTGGATACCGGAGAGGGTTAATCTGTAAAGAGTATTTAAGAAAAAATTCCTTGGGGTTGGTATATGGAGTATCACATGATTGAGATGCCTAAATATGCAAATTAAGTAACTCACTAAATCAAATATTTGCAAACTTGGAAGGATTAAATTAGTTCACTCAGTATGGATTCTCCTTTATTTGGTTTCCAATTATAACTAGATTGTAATCTCATGCGCATTTCCATAGTGTCAAATTACATTTTGAAAGAGAGATGCAATGTCTATAATAATTTTACAATATTTTTACAACAAATCACAGGAGGTTAGTTGTTATTGGTTCAAATTTGAAACTAACACGAATATTACTTTTTTGCCCCAACAATAACAACTAGTAACAACCTGCTACTTAGGATTTGTTGTAAAAATATTGTAAAAATGTTGTAGATATATCGTTTCCCTTTTGAAAATGGATGGAATATAAATGCACAATTACTATATAATCCACACGTACATAAGAGCGAGTAGTCCAGGCATCAAAAAAAAAAAAAAATATATATATATATATATATAAATTAGTTCATATGCGCATGCTACATTTTGATTTCAATATTAATGAAAAATCTCTTTGGGTTCTTTGTAGCTTAGCTACTTGAACCCGTCTTGGCAATTGCTTTGCTTGCTTACCTTTTCAATATTAATGAAAGTTGTAAGGACTCGAATTGACCCAAAGCCCAACAGATATGAACAATGGCCCAATAAGCTCACGTCAATAGATTTATTAGAGAGCGGGCTTAATAGATGAAAACTTAATGAATCAAATATGAATCACAGTGAGTAGGTTTGGTATTATAATGACTGAAAAGTACAATTTGAAGAGAAAAACACTCCTCGATCAAGCTCGAGGAAGGTATGTTCTTATAAGTTTCAGACTTGTACAAATGTTCATTGTTCTTGGTTACATTAAATTCTTTTTCTCTCTCATTTCCTTTCTTAGATGCCTCTCTCGTGTAAAGGAATCATTTTCCTTTTATACTCCTTCTCCCTCTCCCATCTTAGCCTTCCATCTGTTGATCAAATAACTAATCTCTTTGATACTTGTCTTATCAGAACCTACTTGAAGTCTTTGTGTGTAGCTGTAAAGTTAAAAGTCACTGTTCAGGTATCACCTCCACATTAATGCGGCTAGTTGGTTAGGTGCAGAGCATTCAATGTGGTGATAGCAGTTTTCTTCCTAGACACTTCTTAATTCTCAATTGACTCACCTCTCTGAATCTTATCCTCCCAAACATGGTTGCCTCTTGCCCAGTACTTGTTTGGTGGTCGGGCTTCAGACTTCCTTTTTGTTTTCCTAGGAAGTTTGGCTCCTCGAACACATCGCCTATTTGTTACTACCGGCCCTCGTCCTCGGCCTAATAACCTACTTGCCTTTATTAATACTTGATTTCAATATTAATTAAAAATCTCTTTGGGTTCTCTGTAGCTCAGCTACTTGAACCCGTCTTGGCAATTGCCTTGCTTGTTTACCTTTCAATATTAATGAAAGTTTTCTATCATTTTGACCTCAAAAAAAAAAAAAAAACATTTATTTAATTAAAATTAAATCTTACAAAATTGTTGTATTAAATGATATAGATATTTTCCTTAAGTATACTGTGATCAAAATTATGGATTTTTAAGTGTTTTAAGAAAACTTTTTAAATCTCCATTGTTCCTTCATCAATAATAAAAAATTAACCATGGCTAATATATCCTAGAGGTGCTATAGAAGGATCCACATTCCACACACATTGAAATACAATCTATTAGTGGTGGCAAAATTGGACATGACTTGCAAACCTGACACGACACGATGTATGTGTTAGGACATATGTGTTTCACATGTTAGGAACATATGTAACTATTTTATGTAATTGGCTAATCCTTTGACAAAATGCATTTTATTTGTATTTGGGTAGATATAGGATGTGTTTGATACTTCAAAAAACCTTATTTCAAGTTCAAGGGTTAAAGCCATGCAAGTCTATCCAAGATTCAAGTGTAGAAAGTGCTGTTCATTAAAGCTCGACAACTAGCCATCTATCGAGACTTAAGAGCTGTTCTAGCCCATGGCTCGATAGATAGGGTATCTGTCGAGGTTTATGAAAAATAGAGTTTCAGTTCTGTTTTGATTTCAATCCGTGATTGTATGTTTGGGCTTTCTTTTTTCACAACTTTAGACATATAAAATGATTATTTTAAGGGCCGTCAAAGGAGACACAAGTTGCACAAGTGTTGAGCAAAGTTTGTTCAAGCGAATAGTGACTAGACAGAATTTGCCATAGTTCATCTTTCTTGTGAAGAAGCTGCTGTGTTTGTACACTGTAGGGTTTTGTGACTAAGCATCTTCTCAATCTTCATCGTATGATGAACTGAAGAACTTTGCAGTTTACAATCTTCTCTAGTTGGTGATTGAAGTCGCATACTGGGATTTGCGCAATTGGTTAGTCTCGTACTGGGAGCTGTGCATTACAAGGAGAGATTGTTACTAATAAGTCCAATTGGGTATTGGGGTAAAGTTTCAACTGTAGGTTAGTATAAGATACTAGAATTCCTTTACTTGTAACTGTTTGTTGTGATAATAGTGGATTCTCGGGAGTGGTGACTTTAAAATCAGCCGGTGGAGTTTATGCCTTGTAGGTTTTCCCCATTCGTAAACAAATCACCGTGTTAATTTAATTTCTGCTACATACTTAGTTTAATTGGTGATTTTTTTATGCTACCATATGTTTGCATGTTAATTTGATTAATTAATAGACTTGGCTAATTAATCAATTAATTTATTACAAGAGGTCAATTCGTTTTTGGCCTATCAAATGGTATTAGAGTAGGCACACTCTAATTAGGTTTTAATCTTTGTTGTGTGATCCATTGACCCTTGATGTCATGGAAACTCTTGATTGTTTTGATTTGCATTATCTTATGTTGAATGATGATGATGATATTCAAGATGCCTATTGCAAACTTTATAATCTTTGTATGAAATCTCTTAAATGTTCTACAAAATTAAAAGCAAAATTAAAAAAGGTCAAACTTGAAAAAGATGATTTGATTGCAAAATTGGATGAAGCCAATAATTTGAATGAGAATTTTAAAAATCAAATTTCATCTCAGGTGGACAAAATTAAGAGTTTGGAAGAGCAACTAGTTGAATTTAAAATTGAAGTTGAAAATTTAACAAGTGCCAAACTTGTTGTTGAGCCTAACTCAAAAGAAAAAGATTTTTATATTCCCCCATTTAAAAGGAATAATGAAGAGTTGAAGGCTAATATTGCTAGAATAGATAAAGGTAAAAATTCTAATGTTAACGCTGAAGTTTCTAAACCTATTTGTCATCATTGTCATATTGTTGGTCATATTAAGCCAAATTGTCCTAAGTTGAGATCTCTATCAACTTCTAAGGTTAGACCTCCTTCTAGGGTGCCGAGTAGTTCTAAAACTGCTCATGTTTGTCACCATTATGGTGTTTGTGCTCACACTCGTCCTAATTGTTTCAAGTTGTTTCCTCATAAGTGAGTGTCAAATAGGTCTCATCCTTTGTCTAAAGGTTCTGTACCTATTCTTGGTGAGTTATTAAAAGCTTTGAGCTTTTTAACTCAATTTAGGAGAATCTTAATTCTTCTATGTCTTTTAGTAGGCATACTAGGACATGTGCCTTTTCATCTTCATAGTCAAAGACTCATACTGTGTGAGTGATAAAGGAGCCTAAGACTTAATTGTCTTTTATGTTGTCCTTTGCTTTAATTCTTTCTATCTAAAGTAGGACTCTCTTTACTCGATTTCTTATATGTTTTTGGAGTCATGCTTTCATGCATTTGCATCTTTCTTTCATACTTTCATATTGTTTGTCTATTTTTGTTTGGCTATTCAGTTTTTATTTTGTTTTGTTTTCAAAAATAAAAAATAAAAAAAATAAAAGAAAAAAAATCAGAAAAATACAAAAATAATGTGTGTTCTGCGTACATTGGTACTTGTGTACCTTAAATGACCATTGAAATAAAGTTTTCTAAACTTTGTATCTTTTGTAGTTTAGATGAGCATCTCTATGCATAACTAAGCAAGTAAATTTTGTGGCTCGTGTTTGTGATGAGTAAGATTAAGTAATCTCTTGTACTTAACAATCGTATCACTCTTTTTGACGGGAAGGACTAGAAAATCCTAAGAGAAATGCATAAATAACCATCTCACCACTATTACCCGTCAATCATGAAATGACATTTGTATGTTTTGACATAGTAAAAGTGCAATGTCAATGACATCCGTACGCTTTGGCATAGTAAAAACGCAATGTCAAATACTTAACATCATTGGGTATTTCTTTTCTCTCTCTTATATGCCTATGCACGATATGCTTATTAAAAAGAAAAAATATGCAAAGAAAAATAAAAAGCATAAAGAACAAAATGTTTTATATGATTGAAAACATATATTCTAGGAGATGTGGGAGTTATAGGATGTACCTTGAAAGTGATAGTCTCTATCAAATAGTTATGATTGTGTGTGAGTTAAAATGATTTTCTCATATCTCAAATCGTTATAACATGCAATATTTTTCTCAATCTTGCAATGTTTTTCACACACAACATGCAATATTTTTTGCTACTTTTAATACAAGTGCAGGTACAATGTGATTTGACCATCACAAGGTTTACATGTATTAATGTATACTCACTAAATTGTCTTGACTTGCTTTTGAAATATAAAATTGGTTAGACTTGTTTAGTGTGTGTGTGTGTGTTCTGGGATCTAAATGCTTATCAATTTTATTGATGAGAGATGATTTTGAGAGCTTAAAATTTTGATTGGATCCTTGGTTGATTTGCATGTTTGATTGCATTCATATATGTGTTTTTCTCTTCTTAAAAATTTGTTTTTAAGTAATCTCGACAGCTCCTAGATACCTCTTGATACTTGGCTTATCTATCGAGCTCTTCAGTTGCTTTTTATCGCAATCTCAACACCTCTCGATAGCTAGGTGAATCGATCGAGAAACTTTCTGTTCCCTCGATAGTTGCTCGATAGCTTCTCGATCTGTCGAGATCCTCTTAAATGCATTGTTTTTTACATGTTTTGCATCTTTCTTTTATCTTATCATCCATAGCATTTTGTTTCATCACATTCATGCATTTACATGGATTCTTTGTACCCCCTTGATCATCTCTATATTTCTCAGGTGAAACTTTTTAGCTTCTTGTACCCTTTGTCAATCATGACAAAAAATGGGAGAATTTGTGGTTTTTTTTTTTTTTTTGATTCTGCATGTTAAGGGGAGAAATACATGCCCTTGTAAGGGGGAGTTGTGTTTCATCTTGTTAGGAGGAGTGTTTACCTCCTTGTTGTTGTAGGAGCTTCTTCTAACTTATTCTTCTTGTACATGAGTCTTGTGATCATGTTTACATACATTATGCTTATCTTTGATATATATATATATGATGATGTATGTCTTCTTCACCTATTCTTGCACGTGTTGTTACTTTTCTTTCTTTATATACATGATTCTTATATCTTATATGCAATCTATTACTTTTGTTTCACACTAAGATGCATTGATGAGTTTTATTTAAAGTGTTTCAAAAATATAGGTTGTCAAAGTCTACTTGTCATAAACTCTCATCTTGTAAAATTTTTCAAGAGTTTGTATTAGAATAGATTTTATTGTATTCAACAAGTGAGTATAAGTTGAGTGATTTATGACTTCTCTCATATGTTCATTTGTTTGTTGTGATTTTGTCATAGATTGCTAAAGGGGGAGATTATTAGGACATATATGTTTCACATGTTAGGAACATATGTCACTATTTTATATAATTGGCTAATTTAAAAAAAAAAAGTACTTTACTTGTATTTAGGTAGATCTAGGATGTATTTGATACTTCAATAAACCTTATTTCAAGTTCAAGTGTTAAAACCATGCAAGTCTATCCAAGATTCAAGTGCAAAAAATGCTATTCATTAAAACTCGATAGCTAACCATCTATCGAGACTTAAGAGTTGTTCCAGCCCGTGGCTCGACAGCAGCTCGACAGATAGGGTATCTGTTGAGGTTTATGAAAAATAGAATTTCAGTTTTGTTTTGACTCTAATCCGTAATTGTATATTTGAGCTTTCTTTTCTCACAACCCTAAACATATAAACGGATTATTTTAAGGGCCGTCAAAGGAGACACAAGTTGCATAAGTGTTGAGCAAAGTTTGTTCAAGCGAATTGTGATCGAAGGCAAAATTTGCCCTAACTTATCTTTCTTGTGAAGAAGCTGTTGTGTTTGTACACCGTATAGTTTTGTGACCAAGTATCTTCTCGATCTTCATCGTGTGATGAACAAAAGAATTTTGCAGCTAACAACCTTCTCTAGTTGGTGATTGAAGTCGCATACTGGGATCCACGCAATTGATTAGTTACGTACTGGGAGTCGTGCATTACAAGGAAAGATTGTCACTACAGAATAAGTCCAATTGGGTATTGGGATAAGGATTTAACTATAGGTTGGTGTAAGGTACTAAGATTCCTTTACTTGTAACTATTTGTTGTGATAATAGTGGATTCTCAGGAGTGGTGATTTTAAAATTACCCGGTGGGGTTTTTGCCTTATAAGTTTTCCCTATTCGTAAGCAAATCACTGTATCAATTTAATTTCTGCTGCATATTTAGTTTAATTGGTGATTTGTTTGTGCTACCACGCGTTTTCATGTTAATTTGATTAATTAATAAACTTGACTAATTAATCAATTAATTCATCACAAGGGCTCAATTTGTTTTTGGCTTATTAATACGAAATTAGTAGGTTATGGGTTAAGACTTAACGGGCTTGTGTCATATTCGGGTTGACATGGCTGACCCGTTTAATAAACGGGTTGAATTTGTTTTTGAACACATAGAATCTGTTTGACTCATCTAATTCGTTTAATTAAATGAAATTTTACCAATATATCCTTCAAACTCTACGTAGATAAACTTATTAGTTGTTGTGATTTATTTTCTTTGACATATTGTGGTTGATTATTTGTGATATTGGGATATGCTTTAGTTTTGAATGATTATTTGTGATGTACTTACTCATTAGTTCTAAATTTTATATTAAAAATATTTATTTGTTTGTTTTTTCATAATTTTTTTTTTCATTTTGATAAAATCTGATAAATAGATTGACACAATTGACTTATTTAATAAATGGGTCATGTTAGGGTTGAGGAATCTTGACTCGTTTAATAAACATGTTAGGTTAGTATTGACCTATATAGTCGAATACTCATGAGTTAACACGACACGAACTCGACACGCAAACACGAATTTCCACCCCTACAATCTATCAAAAAAAAAAAAAATACAACCTATCTTCTGAGATATAATCCCATTGAGGTATTATATATATATATATATATATATATATATTAAGATTTCTGATAAATTTAAATTCTATAATGTTAAGGAGCAAATTGATAGGGATTAGTGTAAATTTTGATGTGACTTAAGGGTCCATTTGTTTTGGTGGTAAATGATTTCCTGAAATCATTTACCACCTGACCCCAGTGTTTGAAAGGGAAGGAAAATTTCAATTTCTGAAAAATTAGCTTTAGTTTGACCAAATTTACTCCTTTGACTAGGAAATGATTTTAAGCTTTTATTTTCACTTCAAATCATTTCCGGGTCTCGCACAAAACGCACAAAAGAGAGAAACAAAAGAGAGAGCCAGAGAAGTTGAGAGAGAACGCACAAAAGAGAGAGTCAAGAAACTTGAAGAAGTCATCCTCCACGGCGAGACCATCCGAGAAATCAACACCGGAGCTCCACGCTGAGACCACGTCGAGAGAAGAGACCAAACCCGTTCCACATCCCGATCCATGCCGGCGAACCCCGAGCTCCTATCCGACGATCGCACACACCAGATCGCACCGGTCTCGTCACCGGCAAACCCCGAGCACCGTGCCGATCGATCTCGCCTCCGCCGCGCGTTCTCGCCTTCGACCCAGACCTTCGACCCACCGATGTTCGACCTTCGACCCGCTTGACCTTCGACCTTCAACTCGCTTGATTCCTGTGTGATTTTTGATTTTTTTTGTTGTTGTGGTGGTGTGATTTTTGTTATTGTTGTTGTGGCGGAGAAAAATTTGGCTATGATTATTTCATTTTCTGTAATTTTCTGTCATAAAATTTGGCTGTAGATTGAGATTTGGCTGTGATTTTGAAATTTTCAGTAATAAAATTTGTTTGGATGCTGAGAAAATAGCTAAGAAAATGTGAAAAAATTGTAGGAAAATAGAATTTTCCTAATAGAACCAAACACATGAAAATATTTTCAACAACAATTTTCATAATACAACCAAACACTTGAAAATATTTTCCTTTTCCGGAAAATAGCATTTTCGAAAAATAGGTATTTTCCGGAAAATATTTTATGGGAACCAAACGGACCCTAAGAATTAAAATTCAATAACATTGATTATAACATATTAGCAGAATGATCAATAAACTTTTGTTGTTGATGTACAAAGAGTCTAGTTATTGAATGTGTGAAAGCTGAAGCCTTAAAGGTGTCCACATTGTGAGCACTGGATCATAATTAATAGATCATGGCGTCGTCAGTGTCAATCCCTTAAGATCGATCTTTCAAATTTTTATCAAGTTAACACCTTATGTTTAAGGTAGTCAATTGATTTTTTAGAAAACGAGTAAGATTGTTTTTGTATGTATGTACAACAGCAAGTGCTAGATTTCATTGTTCAAAAGTCTAGATACATATCCATTAAGAAGTTTTATCATTGGAGCATTTAAATGCAGTAATAATAGGTATGGATCTTCAGCAAGCTACCTTTTTCTACTTTTTACTAATTAACTGCATCTCTGTATTTGTTGTGCCTTTAGTCTTGTTTTTTCTCATTTTTTGACTAATGTAGTGATTTAACCGCATCAAGCATCATTTTGCCTTTTGTTATTTTAATTCTAAAATTTATTTGTATGGCACAAGACCATATAGTTGTTTGTAAGTGGAATTTTTTTTATATATTAATAAGAGGTATAATTTTTTTTTTTCATTAGTTAATTGCATACTTAACGGCAATTTTTTTAACAAAATTGGACAAAAAGCTAAATTGAATAGATTTGAAACTTAGAGGACTTAATTGAATGAAAGTAAAGTTAGAGGATTAAAATAAATTTCAGTTAAACTTAGAGGCTGCAATTTGATTTTTAATCAACTATTAATTATGAAATTATGAGTTCAACCATCAGAAGGGACCAGACAACCGAAAATCGTTCCCCTTTCCATATGAAGTATAACTCGTTGTTTTGTTGTTTTCCTCAAAAAGGAAAGTAGAAGAACACACTGCAAAACTAACTTTTGAAAACCCAATTAAAAAAGAACAAAGATGTTTGACCATATCTTTGGTACGTCCAAGGTAGGCTTGAATTGAAAATAAGTACATAAAAAGCTACCTGACATATTTGGGAAATTGCCATGAGAAACAGTGTTGGCTTGAGGCTGGGTAGAACCGTAGAAGAACTAGTACCAGGAATACCATTCTCAAGACCAGAAGTAGTCATAGCAACATTATGATTCTCACTGAAACCTTAACTAGGAACATTAAGAAATGCTAGTAGTTGTTCACACTAAGTCTTGGAAATAGGACACTGATAAGACAAATTTGAGAAATTGTCTGGAGCAAAATTGTCTGAGAGGTTGAGACCTGATTGGCATTAGAATTTGATGTCCCTTAAGTCTTGTACCCACCCAGGTGGATAACCGTGCAATTTGTAGCACTTATACACTCATATGTACAGGCATGTTACAATGAGTCTCATATTACACATTACACCATAAACTTTTCAAATGCATATTTTGACTTAACTATGAATCTTGTTACACTTTGTTCTCTGACATTAAGTTTGCTATAAACTTGGACAAAAATTCAAAGTTTATGATGATAAAGTATAATCATGAGTATAATATAGGGTCATAAAATGTAATTTCTCATTTATTTTTTTAGTAATTGAGAAGAGGTGTAATAAGGTTTTTTCACATGGTGCCATATTTTTACATTCAAGTAAATAACAAAATTGATGTCAGAGTATAAAGCGTAATCACCATATAGTTTAGAATGGTAAAATCTGAACTCTTGACAAAATATAAAAGAGGTTTTTATTCCTATCTAGTGTAATTCCTCCAAAAACACAAAGGACATCTTATAGCACACAAACAGATAAAATTAGAATCGCCCTAAATGAACTTGAACCATACACAGTGTCTCAATGGTCTGAGGTTTGCCATAGATATATACATGACATTGCAGCTCCTTCTAAGAACATAATTGATACATTATCATTAATTTTTTTTCTTTCTTTTACATGGTCTGTATTCAACATTTAAAATAGCAGTAGCATTCCCAAAAAACGATCCCTCTACATTCTCCACGAATCATCGCTGGTTCAAATTAATTCTCGGCATTTCTTGTTACAATTCGAATTAGATTTGCACGAACCAGTCCATGATTTGCTTGGAATTGGACAACTTTTTCCCATGGGAATCGAATGTACAATCTCTGTATATATACAGTAAAGTCTCATATTAGTGCTATCTAATTAAATAGATTCTGGCAAAATAAATTAATTAGCAAACACCGTACAACGTAAAATTGCTCAACAAAAATATTATCACATTCAACAATGAATGTTATAAAATCCTACAAATTAGAGGCCGAGCCAAAAATTTTCTCAAGAGAAGCCAAGCTAAATGTATCATTATATTTTGGTATCCTTAATTCTCTTAATATAAATGCGCATGACTTTATTTTTGAAGAACAATTATTTTCTAAATAGATTTAATTATAGATTTTTATAAGCTTATGCTTTAAAAGCTAATAAAATTAATATCTTATATATGACAAAAAGTAAATATTAAAAGGAAAAAACATGAGACAATAAAAAAATTAAAGAGTATTTATAGTTTTTTTTTAAAAAAAAAAAAAAAATGAAGGGGGGCCATTACTGAAAATTGATTCAAATATTTGAAATTTTGACATTAAGAGTTCATTCGATTGGGAGGATGAAAAATTAGAATGATAGAAAATGGGGAGGGGGTGGAAAAGTGAGGGGATAGAAAATATTTTAGTTTTTCCTTAAGTGTGTTTGGTTAAGAGAGTGGAAAAGTGAAAAGATGAAAAACTCTTTCATTAGGTTGAGTAGAAAAGTAAGAGGATAGGAAATGTAGTTTGTATAAATTTACTCTTATGCCTCTAATACATAAAAAAAATTAATATTTTTTATTACTACAAACTTACAAATTAACACAACTAAAAACATCTAGCCAAAGAGAACCAAAACACCAACGCCAACGCCAGACGCGGACACCCAGCCCAAACGCTCACAATGATAAAAAGTTTGCAGTTTGATATTAAAAAAATAATAATAATAACAAAAGCTACAAAACAAGGTCAGTTACTATAGGATAGAAGGTTCCAAAGGCTAATAAGGCAATTAAAAAAAAAAGCGCAATTTTATTTATTTATTTTAAGAAAAAAAGAAGAAAAAAAAAAGGAGAAAAGTCAACCAACTGTAAACGATATGGAGTAAATGAGTTATTTTCCACTTACCCCTTCCCACTTCAATTTTCTTTCCATAAATCTCTCCAAATTAGGGAGATTTATTTTTGGTGGGCCCGGGGAAAAAACTCCCTAGGCCTCCTAAGAATTTTCCTTCCCCTCACCTCTCCAACTAAACACCTACATAAACAATTTTCTCTCCATTTTTCTCTCCTATCTTTTCCATCATCCCTAAAATCCACTCAACCAAATAAATCCTAAAATGGACGGCGTGTGGCATCTTTTAGGAAAAGCAAGGGGGCTCCCCCCCCCCCCCCCCCCCCCCTNAGAGTAGTGCTACCATATAGGTATTATAAGTTTTACTATATTAAATTTACAGTTGAGTAAGGCATATGATAGAGTCGAATGGGAGTACCTTGAAAAAGCAATGAAGAAAATAGGGTTTGCAAGTAAATGGATATCTCTAATCAACTGTTGTATCTGTTCAGCTTCTTTTTCTATATTGCTTAATGGGAACCTCATGGTTTGATCACACCTATTCTTTGTCACGATAGTTTGCTTTTTTGTAGAGCAAATGAACAAGAGTGCAGATCGGTGTTGGAAATCCTTGATATGTACCAGCAAGCCTCGGGTCAACAGATTAATCAAGGCAAAACACAGCTCTTCTTCAGCACAAATACGGATCATAATGCCAAGGAAAGTAAAAAAAAAAAAAAAAAAAGGGCTTGGGGTAGCAGCAGTAACTCAGTATGAAAAGTATCTAGGACTTCCCTCCTTTGTGGGGCAAGCGAAAAAACAAAGTTCCAATTACCTAAGGGAAAGAATTTGGCATAAAATACAGGGGTGGAATGAGAAACTTTTATCCTAAGCAGGCCATGAAGTTCTTATCAAAGCAATCCTACAAGCCATGTCCACGTTTACAATGGGTTGCTTTAAAATACCCAAGAGTCTGTGAAAGGACATTGAAGCAATGATCTGTAAATTTTGGTGGGAATACAAAGGGGACTCAAGGAAAATTCATTGGGTTGCTTGGAATAAACTCTGTCTACCAAAGTACCAAGGAGGTTTGGGCTTCAAAGATATTGAAAATTTTAATCTAGCAATGCTGGGAAAACAACTATGGCGCCTCATTTATAACCCCAAGTCCCTTTTTCACAAAGTTTTCAAAGTAAAATTCTTTCCAAACTGCTCAGTGATGGACAGTGAGGTTAAAACTAATGGGTCATATGCATGGTAGAGCATATTGAAAGCCAGGGAGTGTATCCGCATGGGGGCAGTTTGGCGTATTGGAGATGGAAGAATGGTTCGGATCCGTAGGGACAAGTGGTTGCTTACCAAACACTCCAGCAATATTGTTTCTCCACAAAAAAAATTTTCCAGTGATGCGCGAGTGTGTGCACTCATCGACGAAGAAGGGCCAAACTGGATATTAAACCGGGTACAGGATGAGTTCCTCCCCCACGAAGCTCAAGCTATCCTAAGCATTCCACTAAGCTCGCGAAGGGGTAAGGACACACTTACTTAGGAAGAAACTGAATCTAGAAAATATTCCACGAAGAGTGCATATAAGCTCCTGTCAACACATGCAACGTCACTTACACCTGGTACTTCCGACCTAGCAGCAAACAACACGTCTTGGAGCAATTTATGGACCTTGAATGTACCTAACAAAGTCCAACACTTTATTTGGCGCGCCTGTCGTTAGTCTCTACCGAGAAAGAAGAATTTGTTGATTAGGAAGGTCCCTCGGAATTCTATCTGTGAGAGATGCCAAAGTGAAACAGAGGATACAGTCCACGCATTATGGGGTTGCCAACTGCTTAAAGAAATTTGGTGGGAAGAGCGGTGTTTCAGGAATCAGCTAACATCTCATTTTGTGGATTTTAGGGATTTATGGACAGGTGTGTTAAATTATAAAGAACACAACCTAGCTGAATGTTTTGCCTACGTCGCCTGGAGCATTTGGTACAATCGCAATGCGGCAAGAATGAACAACACCCACTTACCCCTGTCAATGGTATACCAAGACATGCTAGAAAAGCTCCAAGAATTCCAATCTGCCCAGGACCTTCTAGCCACTTCGGTCTCACTACCACAGCCGACCCATTGGATACCTCCTCGGAGTCCCACCCTCAAAGTATATTTTGGTAGTGCCATATATTCCACAACTTTCAAACGACAGGAATCGGCGTGGTGATACGAGACGAATCAGGTAAGGTAGTTGGTGCATTATCGGAAAGAATACCTCTGCCACACACTGTAGACATTGCTGAAGCCCTAGCGTGTCGAAGAGCGATGTGTTTTGCCAAGGAACTCGGAATCAAGTCCGAGATAGTGGAAGGAGACTCTGAAAAGGTCATAAAGTCCATGAGTATGGACCCAGAGTGCCTGGCACCCCACGTATGTGGTTTCATGACATCCCCAATGATGTAACCCGACTTGTACTCAATGACAGAAGTATCTGTTGAATAATGAAAATCAAGTTTTGTTTTCTCAAAAAAAGAAAAAAAGAAAAAGAATTTTTTTTTTTTTTACAAACTAATATGTTATATATCAATTTTAAAGAGTTATTCAAATATTCATTTATTAAATGGTTAAAGTCTACAATTTATATTCATTTACATATTAATTTTTAAGTTTTATGTAATAAAATTTGTATTATCTTTTGCTTTCTACTTTTCTTAAATCTTATTAGATGAAAATTCGAGTAATATTAAAATAAGTTATTAACATGATATTTGTTATTGAATAATTATCAAGTTAGTTAAGCTTTCTATTATTTTGGGGTAGCGGGTTTATTTGCATTCCAATGATTGACAATACAAGCTGTAGGGTCGATTTTTGTAGCCTAAGCCCAAAAGAGATTGGTTATAGGCCCAACGAACCCAGAACAATAAATTTGTAGAGAGTGGGTTGAAGGTTTAGGCGCTGACCGGCCTCTTAGAAGCCTGAATATCTTTTCCTTTTATTGAAGAAACACTTAGAACAATTTACAGTTAGGAGATGCTTCTCGGCCCATGGCCGAGGAGGCTTTTTTCCTCCCTTCACACCCAAAACCAAAAAACCCCCTTTCACTCATACATTTTGCTTCCCTCTCTTATATACTGCTCCCTTTCTCTTTCTGTTGATCATTCATTGGCCTCTCCTCTGGTCGCCTGTCCCATTAGAGGTCGTATCCGTGCTCAAGTGGTTCACCCTGATCGATGTAGCCCTGCCCGGGGGTTGCATCCCCATTAATGCGGCCAGAAGGGTTAGGTGAACGTATTAAGTGTTGAGGTGACAACTGACTCTGGGTCTGTCCCCTCTCCCCTATAGTTATCCTAAGTATGCCGAGGACGAGGGCATCCTCGGCGCGGATCCAAAGAAGGGTTTGCTCCCCAAATTGGCCTTGGGTAGTCATCCCTCCTCGGACTGGGCCATTTGGGCCTGGCTTGGAGTGGGCCGTGGCTGTACGATTTCCTGGCCCCACAATAGCCCCTCAAAATCTTGCTGCACGCATCCTTGGGCAGGGAGGAGGATTTTGACATCCTCGGCCTCATCCCCCTCCACCCCTTATTAGTGCTGGGGCCCATTCACCTGCCAAGGGCACGTCGCTAACGCTTCGGAGCACGTAACGTGTCCATTATTAAATCCAGCGGCTCTGTGCTCCCCACGTCCAATGAGGAGTTATCCATCCAACGGTGGAGATTCGTTTGGCATTCATGAGCGGGAAAACCAGCATGGCTCCTCGATTTGGGGTATAAATACCAGTACGAACCGCTTCTCCCTGTTCCTCATTTGTAATCGAGGATATTCGTGCGCACTTC
This sequence comes from Quercus suber, assembly GCF_002906115.3. Lineage (NCBI taxonomy): Eukaryota > Viridiplantae > Streptophyta > Magnoliopsida > Fagales > Fagaceae > Quercus > Quercus suber. The sequence continues at coordinate 767,522 of NW_027069638.1, forward strand.
CTGAGTTCAGACACACCCTTACTAGAACCTCCAGCACAAAAGCCTGTCCGAAGAGCCTTCTCTCTTTCCTGTAAGTCGCTCTCTCTTTGGTCCCTCTTTCTCGCTACCCTTTTTTCTGCTTCGCTTGTTCTTTCTTAGTTCTTTTAGGCGGCTACTGGGATGGGTAGGTTTAAGAAATACGTCGATACTGAGGAGGCGATGGAGAAATTCACCTCCGACTATAAAATTCCCGGCAATGTGAATCTGAGACATTGTGAGGACGGGGAGTGGCGCATATACAGGCAGGAGGGCGAGGTGGTGATTCCCGTAGTCGCCTTCCTTGAAGGGGGGATGACGATCCCCATGGGGCTGGTGATGAGGGATTACCTCATGCACTTTCGGTTGGCCCCCACCCAGTGTGGGATAAATGTCTTTAGGATTCTGGGCTGTGTAGACGCCCTGAACGAGAAGATGGGGCTGAGGTTGACCCACCATGACGTGAACTGGTGTTACAATCTTCAGCTTCTCAAGGGCAAGTCGTATTACCTGAAAACGAGAGACGATAGGGTGCGGCTCATTCAGTGCCTCCCCGAGTCCAGCAAGGGGTTCTATGAGGATTTCCTCATTGTGTCAGGGGAGTGGCACGATGGCCTTCACTGCCCAACAACAGAGGGAACGCCAGGTGGGGCAGCGAGGGACATAGGGTTTCAAGCTCTCGTCTTTTTTCTTTACCCCCTTTCTTCTTTTTTCTCTTTTTACTAATGCGGTGGTGCTTTCCGTTTGCAGATCCGCACGCCTTTCAGCGTCACTTCCATCTAGTCAACCGGGAAGATTTGCAAAAGGTGCTGAGGGCGCCAGTGTACGTAAACGAGGACGACAACCAGGTTAGGGCCGCCTACCTAACTCTGGGTTATACACCTGCCCAGAGATCGTTCCCAGTTCCAAAGCACGTCATCCTCGCCAACGATCCTCGGCTTCAGAGGATTACTGTGACCGAGGAGGGATTTTCAATCCCCGAGGAGCCCTTTCGACCAGGAAGCTGTCACATTAGCCGTCCCTTCTTCTTCCCAACTGTTTGCTGAGGCCGCCGAAGAAGCTCCAGAGGGGGGAGGGGACGCGTTTGAAGTTTTCGCCCATCTTGATCAGTCCGAGGATCCTCCCGGGGACTTGGGTGATCCCAATTTGAGCGAAGCAGACCTCCTTGTTTCAGAAACCCCTCCTCGGCCGTCAATGGGTTACAAGAGGAAACCCACCACCAAGTTGTTGGACCTGCTTGAGGGCCAGCCGGGGGAGTCCCAACAGAAAACTCCTACTCCTCCTTCGAAGGCTAAGTCGACTTCCGCTCGGCAGAAGCTTCCTCCTTCTCCTTCTCGGACGCGCTCACCCTCTGGGTCTGTGCCTGCTGGTCCTAAGAAGAAGAAGGATAAGGGTAAAAGGATCGTGGGGGATAAGGCGGTGTCCTCACAGGAGGAGGATACTGCTCTGCGGCCATCCAAGCAGCTTAAGATAGGCGGAAGGAGTTCGGATAGGCAGGTCGCCGACACCACCTCGTCCGGGGCTAACGCCTGGCTCCCAGCCCCGATGCTCCGCGGGGAGCCATTGAGGGATAACGCCTCTCTTAGGGATTTCAACGAGGGCGAGGGTACGCGCGTGGCAGACGCATTGGAGAGGAGCTTGCTGCTCCCAGCGGACATGGCTGAGCTTGACTCATTGACGAGTGAGCAGGTCTTCCTCAGCCTTAAGCGATATGTGGGGATGGTAAGGGCTATAACCTCAATTCTTTTCCCACTTTTTTTCTTTTATGGGGCTCATCGCACATTGGTCATTTTGACAGGCCGTCCAAGCTATCTTTGCATTAGAGGGGGCGGTAAACGACCAGAAGGAGGTCCTTAAAAAGGAGCGCGATTGGCGATACCAGGCCACCAATACTCTGAAAAATTCTGAAGCTGACCTCGTCAAGGCTCGACAGGCTCTGAAGGAGGTGACTAGTGAGCGGGATAATGCGCTGTCTGGTCTTAAGGGCGCCCAGACCCAGGCCACGGAGCAGACGACGCGCCTACGCGAGGCGGATGAGCAATTGCAGATCGCGAGGGATCTGATTACTGACCTGCGGGCTGACGTGGCAAAGACCGAGGGGAATCAGAGGGCAGCGGAGTGGGCCAGGGACGAGGCCCTGCGGGCCAAGGACGAGGCTGATCATGGCAAGGAGATGGCCGAGCGTGCCAAGGAGGAGGCCGAGGCCGCAGCCTACGCTGAGGGGGTGGCTGCAGTAGAGGCCGACTACAAGGCTCAAGTCTCTGGGGTGTGTAGGCGATACTGTTCCCAGGTCTGGGCTGAGGCCCTCAAACAAGCTGGGGTGGAGGCTGCGTCCGACCTGTGGAAGGCAGAGAACGTGTATTATCTTCCCGCTATCCGTGAGGCCGCCCCTGAGGACCCTGAGGTTGGGGGAGATTACTGAAGAAGTGCGGGCAGCTAAACTGGGGGAGCATTCGAGTGAGGAGGTACCCCCAGAGATAGTGGAGATCCCTTCCGATGATCCAGCCCCCACCATTGAGGAAATAGCTGCTCTCGCCGTACCCCCGCAGACTATCCCCTCAGGCCAGGGCTCAGAGGGGTCAGGGGCTGCCTCTGTCCAACCGGAGCAAGGGGAGTAGGCTCCCTGGCGTCTCGGCTCGTCCTGCTTTCACGTTGTTATTTTATTTTGTTATACTTTCCTTCTATGTACTGTGGCTCCTGCTATGCAATTTTTACGAACTCATCGTTGTAATGCGAATTTGATTTCCCTTTACTTGAATTGCTTATTTGTGTACACGCTGCCTGCTTTTCCTTTCTTCCTTAGATCCGTATGACTTTAGCTTGAATTGCATGTTGGTCAGTTGCGCCAGTAACGATGATAAGGAGAGAGAACGTGTGCATGGGCACCTCTCTCGCGTCTCAAGGGCCCCATGGGGCTTGGTCCTCTCCTAATTTGGGATGTTTTGTAGTTGGCCTCCCTGTAGGCCTAAGTCCGAGGGCCATGCGATGCCCCTGTTCTGTTCGGCACAACGGTCTGATTGAGCGGTTAGTTTCCCCATAGGCCTGAGTCCGAGGACCACGCAGTACCTTGGTTCTGTCTAATGCTTTGATTTCTCTATAAGTATCTAGTTTCCTCATAGGTTTGAGTCCGAAGACCATGCAATACCTTGGTTCTGTCTAGTACCCAGGTATAGAGGAGCGAGTAGTTTCCCCATAGGCCTGAGTCCGAGGACCATGCAGTGCCTTGGTTCTGTCTAACGCTTTCATTTCTCTGTAAGTATCTAGTTTCCCCATAGGTTTGAGTCCGAGGACCATGCAATACCTTGGTTCTGTCTAGTACCCAGGTATAGAGGAGCGAGTAGTTTCCCCATAGGCCTGAGTCCGAGGACCATGCAGTGCCTTAGTTCTGTCTAACGCTTTCATTTCTCTGTAAGTATCTAGTTTCCCCATAGGTTTGAGTCCGAGTACCATGCAATACCTTGGTTCTGTCTAGTACCCAAGTATAGAGGAGCGAGTAGTTTCGTCATAGGCCTGAGTCCGAGGACCATGCAGTGCCTTGGTTTTGTCTAACGCTTTCATTTCTCTGTAAGTATCTAGTTTCTCCATAGGTTTGAGTCCGAGGACCATGCAATACCTTGGTTCTGTCTAGTACCCAGGTATAGAGGAGAGAGTAGTTTCCCCATAGGCCTGAGTCCGAGGACCATGCAGTGCCTTGGTTCTGTCTAATGCTTTCATTTCTCTGGAAGCAGGGGTTTGTCTTCGGATTGCTCTACTGGAGATGATTCTTCCTTGAGCCAGATTTTGATCTCACACGTGGCGCTGATCTCGCCTCCAGTTCGAGCCCCCATTTCCCTCACTTACGAAGCGTCCCATGGCCGTTCGTGTTCCGCGCTTGACTTTTCGGTGCGCGAGACGCGCCCTCATTAATGTCCTTGTGAATTAACACGAATCCAACGGTCTACGGTCCCCTTGGAATTTGGTGGCCTCATAACTAGCACTGTTGACAACTCCCTTTTCGAATTTTGCGTGAATTAATTCTCACCAACATTCATCCCCTATATAAGACTCTTTGGGAGGAAGGTTTCTTCACACACCATAAACCTCCCAACACAAATAGAAAGAACACACCCCTTCAGCTCCTTTAGCAACCTCGCCGGAATTGTGACCGGAGTCAGTAGATATGGGGCGACTTTGGGCGGGTGTGAGGGTATCCGCGCCAAGAGCCATTATGGCCGCAGCCCCCACTGGGCTTCTGGTGCGGCAGAGTTCAGGCGTAACCCCGATGGTGCCACGCATGGTGGCCCGGAGGGATGTCGTTAGAGTACCTAATGTCTCTCCTCGGAGCACACCCCCGATGGAGGACATGTGTGAATTCACGTCACGGCCGGTGCCCGAGTGTTGCCGTCTCCGACGGCCAACGCTCGTGAGGAGTGGAGAGAATCAAGGGAACATCACGGGGGAAGGCGTCCCGGTGCCACTGCATCTGCTCCTCGCTTTGTTCAAGCTCCACCGCTCCTAGAAAGGAGTTGTTGGTGGCCTTGAAACAAGCTGGCCCTCCCCCTTCCCTGCTTTTAGTGTCAAGTTCTCCCATTCTCTTGATGCCAATAAAAGCACGGGTTGACACTTCCCTCCGGCTTGTTTTAGGGAATTGTAGGGTCCACCTGGGCCTCTGATTGTAGAACTAGCTGGTAGGAACAGTTGTAATGCATGCCTGCCTGAGCCTCTGATTGTAATCTGTAATTTTTCTTTTTTATGAAATAATATCGAGCTCTCTTCCTTTGCTGTTGAATCATCTGTCTCGAATTTTTTTTTTTTTTTTTATCACCATCAATCTTTCCTAGAATGATTACTTCGAACCGTCGCCTGTTGTGCCGGCCGGTGCACTAATCCTCCCCACAGACGGCGCCAATTGTAGGGTCGATTTTTGTAGCCTAAGCCCAAAAGAGATTGGTTATAGGCCCAACGAACCAAGAACAATAAATTTGTAGAGAATGGGTTGAAGGTTTAGGCGCTGACCGGCCTCTTAGAAGCCTGAACATCTTTTCCTTTTATTGAAGAAACACTTAGAACAATTTACAGCTAGGAGATGCTCCTCGGCCCATGGCCGAGGAGGCTTTTTTCCTCCCTTCACACCCAAAACCAAAAAACCCCCTCTCACTCATACATTTTGCTTCCCTCTCTTATATATTGCTCCCTTCCTCTTTCTGTTGATCGTTCATTGGCCTCTCCTCTGGCCGCCTGTCCCATCAGAGGTCATATCCGTGCTCAAGTGGTTCACCCTGATCGATGTAGCCCTGCCCGGGGGTTGCATCCCCATTAATGCGGCCAGAAGGGTTAGGTGAACGTATTAAGTGTTGAGGTGACAACTGACTCTGGGTCTGTCCCCCCTCCCCTATAGTTATCCTAAGTATGCCGAGGACGAGGGCATCCTCGGCGCGGATCCAAAGAAGGGTTTGCTCCCCAAATTGGCCTTGGGTAGTCATCCCTCCTCGGACTGGGCCATTTGGGCCTGGCTTGGAGTGGGCCGTGGCTGTACGATTTCCTGGCCCCACACAAGCTAATAACATTGAAAGTATTCAATTTAGATGACAATTATTATTAATATATATATATATATATATCAAGTTGACTAACATTTCCATTTTTTTAGGTATTATATTTTTCTTTCTCACAAACTATAGGGTAGAAAGTTTATTTGCACAAATGAAGGGGCACATTTTGGTGTCAACCTAAGGCCACCCTTCCACCGTGGCGTAAAATATATTGCATGAAATGTGATTAAGATGTTGACATGTTGTATTATTGTTGGCATGATTACGGAGTTTGATATAGTGATTTGCCAAATATTCAAAATAGGTAAAATAAAAAACAAAAAACATGAATGATAACTTGAATCGATTTCTTAATTTCATTTTAGATTTATGGAGTTTCTTAAAAATATAAGCACAAATTAATGAAATTTGGACAAAATTGTAAAATGCCCATTTTGGGCAAACTAAGCAGCATTTTGCCATCTTTCTTAAACTAATTAGGGAAATGACCATCTTTTGAAACTCGATTTTCTCAAAATCGAGTTATAAAAAAAAAAATTCTGGAGCCCTATAACGGCGTTTTTAAAGGCCTATAGTGACGTTTTGTAACTCGACTTCCAATAAATCGAGTTATAGGTAATTTTTTTAATTGTTTTTTTATATAAATCGAGTTACAAAACGCTACTATAGATCCTGAAAAAGTCACTATAGGCTTCTTAAAAACGCTGCTATAAGGCCTAAATCGATTTTGAGAAACTCGATTTTCAAAAAATGGGCATTTCCTTAATTAGTTTGAGAAAGAGGGCAAAACGCTGCTTAGTTTGCCCAAAAGGGGCATTTTGCAATTTTGTCCAATGAAATTTATATAAAACTTGAACAAGCAACCTTTCACCTCCTGCACTCCCCCTCCTTTTCAACTTATGAAGAGTCGCTATTTTGACTATTACACAAGATAGTAATAGGATGATAACGCATAATTAGATAAATTAAACTTATATAATGTTTGCAAAATATGGGTGAATTCTATTTTGGTCCATCAAAATTTAAAAATTGGCTAAATTTCAATTTTACTTCAATGTTAAATTACTCCTTAAAGTTTTGTACATTCAATCACTCAATTTTTCAAAATAAGTCAATCTAATCCCTTTATCTAAATATAATAGTAAATGAGCCATTTAATTTTTTTAAAATGTTTTTCAATTAATACTTATTAAACAATAAAATCTATCAAATAGTGCCCCTCACGATTTTTTTATTGATTTTTTTCCTTTAAAAATATGAAATGTAACAATTTAGTCCCTCCATCAATTTTTTCTTCTATTCTTTGCTTACCTTCATTGGGGAAAATATCACATTGAAGTTACTACATTTTCTTTCTATATTCTTTTTTTGCAATTTTTTTTTAATACAAATTAGAGCTCTTTTAAATAAAAAATTAAGAGAATTTCAATTTCCTCATTATGGTTTGGTCCTTTCATAAGTTAGTGTGGGGATAAGCGCCCAAATTTGTATATTGGGACTTGGGTCCTATTCGAGGACGGGGATCTATTCTAGGAGGGGCAAATGATTAGAAAAGGCCCCAAAGTTGAGAATTACAGAAGAAAAGAATGGAGGCATATAGTCCGAGGAGTAGCTCCTTCTCGGACATGATGAATATCGGTCAAGCACACATTTGAGTAATTTAGATGACCTTCCAGAGAGTTCCAACGATGATCACGATGAATCTCAAGAATATACAAAGGTGATAAGGACACAGAAATATCTAAAAGAAAAACTACTACCACCGCATTAAATGTACTACAGCAACTTTTCTGGCTGCATTTATGTGGAGAAAACCCCTGAACAGTGCAGTCTCAGGTACCACCATCCGCAGAGAGCTAAAGAAGATGTTTGATGGGACATATACTCGAGTGAAGGCTTAAACGATAAACAAGTGTACGATGAGGATGGCCTGGAAGAAACTATATAATGTAAAAGACCTCCCATAATAGGGGGACAAAAAAAAAAAAAATAGAGAGAGAAAGGAGAGAAAAGAAATTACTGTAGTACTAAGAATTGTATTGACCATCAAAACTATCAGATTAATTGATAATCTATCTCCTCGGACAATCGTTTTATTGAGGTTTACGTATGTTGCATGCTTGTTCCTTTTTTAAAATCATTATTAATTGTTGTCTAATTCACCAAAAGCCCAGCTCTTTTACCCACTCTCTACAAATTTATTGTACTGGGCTAATTGGGCTCATATCCCATATCTCTTAGGCTTGGGCTACGAATTGTGACCCTACAATTAGCGCCGTCTATGGGGAGAGCTTAAGCGATAGTGAAAGCAACGATCGACGATGGCAGAATTGGGTCCACAACTAGCAGAATCAAGGGCCTCCCAACATGGCAATCCTTTTGTCACCCTCAAACAGAGAGGTGATTGTGAAGGAAGTGTGCATACCACACACACACTAAACGAAGTCAGCCACGAGGTGGAAGTCATATTTCCCATGCAGAGAACAATAAGAACATGTGACTGGAAATTGATCAACTCAAAAGGGAATTACGCCATGCAAAAAGGAAACGGACTTCTTCAAACTCTGATGATTATTCCAATGACAAATAGGATGTTAATAACAGGCGGAGGTCTCGAACCCCACCCAGTGAATCCTTTTCCTATGAAGAAGAGCATCATCATGAGCGACGATTTCGAAGCCCGTCACGAAGAGGCGTAGGAAATGATGCTATGAGCAAGGCCCTGAACCAAATCCCCAGGTCGCCTTTCACATGCAAGATTGAGGAGGTAAGGCTTCCCAGATGTTTTCATCATCTAACGTTCACCATCTATAATGGTCGAACAGACCTTGTGGAGCATGTGAACCATTTCAACCAGAAGATGGCTGTCCATTCCAAGGATAAAGCTTTGATGTATAAGGTGTTTTCCTCCAGTCTAGGACAAGTTGCAATGAGGTGGTTTGACAGCCTGAAAGCAGATTCTATAAGTTCCTTCAAGGAGCTCACTCAGGCGTTTGGTTCCCGTTTTGTCACATGTCGTAGAGTTCCTCGGCCATTGACTTTCCTACTATCCTTGAGCATGCAAGAGGGTGAGGCTCTGAAAACGTACTTTGATAGGTACTGGGAGATGTTTAACGAAATAGATGGCGATTTTGACGAGTTAGCCATCAGTTCTTTCAAGCTCGGGCTCCCTACCTAGCATGGTTTGAGGAAATCTCTTACTGACAAACTTGTCACCAGTGTGTGTTAGCTGATGGACATGATTGATAAGTATAAAAAGGTTGAAGAGGATCAGCAGCAGGGGAAAGGGAAGGATAAGGTTATCCCTCAAGAGAGGAGGGATTTCAGGTCGGATATGTATAGTAATAACAAACCACGCAAGGCTTATGCTGGGCAATCAGGATCAGCAAACCTTTAAGCGGTCAACGCCGTGTTTCGAGAACCGGTGCATCAAGTTCTAGAAAAAATCAAGAATGAGCCATTCTTTGAATGGCCAAATAAAATGGTGGGAAACCCTGAAAGACGTAATCACAACCTCTACTGCCAATACCATCAAGATCATGGATACACCATAGAGGATTGTAGGAGTTTATGGGACCATTTGGACCAGCTCGTCCGCGCGGGTAGGTTAAAACAACTCCTGTATCACTCTAGTGGTCAGGGAAGCCAAGCAAACTCGGAATCTCAAAGAAACGATTCTTCAAGGCCCCTCTTGGGAACTATCAATATCATCTTCGCTGCACCAGGAAGAACAAAATCCTGCCCGTCTAGAGTAATGTTTATAGCTCGTCTATCCGCAGGAGAAGCTAATCAAGATCTGAAGAGGGCTAAAATGGAAATTTCACCAGTCCTGGGCTTCTCGGATGAAGATAAAATTGGAACCATACAACCCCACAACGATGCTTCGGTGATTACCCTCAGAATTGAAGGGTATGATGTGAAAAGGTTGATGGTGGACAAAGGCAGTGGGATTGAGATAATGTACCTCGACCTATATAAGGGGCTGAACTTAAAGCCCGAAAACTTAACACCCTATAGTTCCCCCCTAGTAAGTTTCGAAGGGAAAGTAGTTATCCCGAGGGGCCAAATCCGACTACCTGTGCAAATTGGTTCAGAAGTAGTAGAGGTAGATTTCATAGTCATGGATGCATATTCACCTTATACAGTAATCGTGGCCAGACCCTGGCTTCATACGTTGGGAGCTGTTTCTTCTACTCTCCACCAAAAGGTTAAATACTCGTTCGAGGGCCAGGTTATGGAGATTTTAGGAGATCAATCTGTGGCCAGACAATGCTTGGTGGTAGCCATTCAACATAAGCCCGAGGCTGAGTCCTCGACCCATGCTGGAGAGGATTTATAGCAGTTAAAGCCTCTGGCGTTGCCCATCGATAATTCAGCTGAGGAGGCGAAGTGTGAAGAATTGATAAAGGTTGCTATCAGGGATGATTTGGAAAAGTTTTTTCAGGTTAGTTCTCAGCTGCCTCATCAAGAGAAAGAAGAGTTGATAGAATTCCTCAGAAGAAACATTGATGTATTTGCCTGGAATGCTTATGAAGCCCCAAGAGTGGATCCAGAATTCATTTGTCACCACCTGAATGTCAACCCATTGGCCAACCCGAAGAAACAGCCTCTTCGGCGCCCATCCAAGGAGCACGCTAATGCAATACGAGGGGAAGTAATAAAGCTCAAGCAAGCTGGAGCTATTAAGGAAGTTTTTTTATCTCGAATAATTAGCAAATACTGTGGTGGTGAAAAAAAAGAGTGGGAAGTGGCGAGTGTACGTAGATTTCACAGACTTGAACAAGGCTTGCCCTAAGGATCCACTCTCTATGCTTAAAATAGACCAACTAGTAGATCCAACTGTAGGCCATCCTAGGATGAGCTTTCTGGACACCTTTTAAGGTTATCACTAAATACCTTTAACCCTGGATGATCAGGAAAAGACTGCTTTTATCACCTTCATTGGGAACTACCATTACAAGGTGATGCCATTTGGTTTGAAAAATGCGGGGTCAAAAGCAAGGTAGTTTTTAAGCATGCGGGAGACCTTGGAAACATTTTTGAAGTTCTTAGAAGATACAAGTTGCGTCTAAATGCTTCCAAGTGCTTGTTTGGCGTGGGATTAGGCAAGTTCTTGGGTTATATGGTAACTCACAGGGGGATTGAGGTCAATCCCAACTAGATAAAGGCTATTAACAATTTGCAACCACCTCAAAATCCCAAAGAAGTCCAGAAATTGACTGGAATGACCGCTGCTTTGAACCGATTTATCTCACAATCAGCGGATAGATGTAGACCTTTTTTCTTGTTGATCAACAAGTGAAAAGGGTTTGAGTGGACTGAAGAATGTGCCTTAGCTTTCTAACAACTTAAAGATTATCTAGCTCAGCCACCAATTATGTCCAGTCCTGAGCCAGATGAGGTACTATTTGCCTACATTGCTGTGGCCCCTTACTCGGTAAGTTTGGTGCTGATGTGAGTTGATCGCGGTGTACAACGGCCAGTTTATTATGTGAGTAAGTCGTTGTATGAAGCCGAGGTTCGTTATCTACCACTAGAAAAAGCCATCCTAGCAATAGTGCTCGGTACATGAAAGTTGCCCAATTATTTTCAAGCACATACAGTTGTTGTCCTTACTCAGCTTTCGCTTAAAGCCATACTCAGAAGTGTTGACTACACAGAGAGGGTAGCTAAATGGGATACAGTTCTAGGGGCTTTCGACATCAAGGACATACCTCGTACCTCTATTAAGGGCTAAGTCCTTGCGAATCTGGTGGCCAAGTTCACTGAACCCCCATTAGAAGAATTGGAACCAACACAGAACATGGATGAAAAATTGGTTGGCATGATCTTTCAATGAGGCCCCTCATCCTGGGAGGTGTATGTTGACGGTGCAGTAAATCAGAAAGGTTTTAGAGTAGGGCTAGTGCTGATATCCCTTGAGAAAATTACTATTGAAAAGTCATTGAGGCTTGACTTCTCGGCTACAAATAATGAGTCCGAATATGAAGCTCTACTAATGGGAATGACCATGGTTCAAAAAATGAGCAGAAAGTTAGTAGAGGTGTTCTCGAACTCAAGGTTAGTCGTCGACCAAGTAAAAGGAGAATTCGAGGCGAAAGATGAAAGAATGTAGGGGTACTTGAGTCAAGTTAGATGCTTGTAATTAGAGTTCGAATCTTTCAACTTGTTGCACATCCCCAGAAGCGGAAACACACATGCTGATTCTCTAGGCATGCTTGCAACCTCCTTGGCACAGAATCTACCTCGGGTTATCCTTGTTGAGGACTTGTACAAACCCACGAAGATAAGAAGAGAGATAGTCCGAATCCATCAAATCAGAGCAAGGCCTAGTTGGATGGACCCTATAATTCAATTCTTGGAGGAAGATACTTTGCCTGAAGAAAAGTCAGAAGCTGACAAAGTACGGAGGAAGGCTACTAGATTCTAGCTGTCCGAGAACCAGAAATTATACAAGTGTTCCTTTTCAGGGCCGTATTTGTTATGAATACATCTTGAGACAACTGAATCACTCCTTGAGGAGTTACATAAAGGAATTTACGGAAGCCATACTGGAGGTAAATCCTTGGCACATAGAGCCATCACCCAAGGCTATTGGTGGCCAAGTATGCAAAGAAAGGCCCACGAATATGTGAAAAAGTGCGTTCAGTGCCAGTGGTTTGCACTAAACATATATCAATCAGGGGGAATCCTTAATCCACTATCCAGCCCATGGTTATTCGCCTAATAGGGCTTAGATATTGTGGGTCCATTCCCTAAAGTAATAGGAAACAAGAGATATCTGCTGGTCGGCACAAACAATTTTACCAAATGGGTTGAGGCTGAACCTTTAGCTAACATCAGAGATGTGGATGCAAAGAGATTTGTTTGGAAAAATATTGTCACTCGTTTTGGGATTCCTCATACCCTTATTTCGGAAAATGACCTTCAGTTTGACAGTAAAGCGTTCAGAAGTTATTGTTGTGATTTGAGAATTATGAATAGATACTCTACCCCTGCTTATCTCTAAGGGAATGAACAAGCGGAAGCTGTTAACAAGGTCATAGTAAATGGATTAAAGAAAAGGCTAGATGATACGAATGGAAAATGGGTGGAAGAATTGCCACATGTTCTCTGGACGTACATAACCACTCCTCGTAGTTCTACTGGGGAGACCCCCTTCTCAATGACTTATGGGGATGAAGCTGTCATACATTTAAAAACTGGTTTCTCGACGTTAAGAGCCAGTCTGTTCAGCCTGAGTACGAACAATGAGCTACTAGAGAAGAATTTGGACTTAATTGAAGAAAGAAGGGAAAATGTAATGGTCCAGTTGACATATTACCAACATAAGCTCAAACAGGGTTATGATGCTAACGTGAAACTAAGACCTTTAGCACCTAGTGATCTGGTATTAAGGAAAGTTGTGGGCACTGCAAAGAACCCAGTTTGGGAAAAGTTAGGACTCAATTGGGAAGGACCATACCGTATTACCTCAGGGGCTGGCATCGGAGCATATTTTCTAGAAGATTTGGATAATCATGTAGTACCACGCCCATGGAATGTAAATAACCTCAAAAGGTATTATTATTAACGAGTTTTCCTTCATCAATATGTTTATCTATTACGCAAGGGTTTTATACTTTCCTTCATTACCATTTTTATAAGTGTTTAAATTTAAACTCAATCATGCCTAAAGTCTTCAAACCAGATGATATGAGTTGGTTAACACTCCATTATCATTTTAATAAGTGTTTAAACTTAAAAACTCAATCATGCTTGAAGTCCTCAGACCAGATGATATAAGTTGGTTAACACTCCATTATCATTTTTATAAGTGTTTAAACTTAAACTCAATTATGCCTGAAGTCCTCGGACCAAATGATATAAGTTGGTTAACACTCCATTATCATTTTTATAAGTGTTCAAACGGATCCTAAATCATGTTAGATCTCTTGGACCACATACTTGGTTTGAATTAACACTCAGTGGTATTCTTGATAAGGTTTACGTAAAGTACTTAAATTTTTGCTTAAGTATTGAAGAATGTAAAAGGCATATTTATCTTCCATTATTTACCAAGTTTATTATTAATTCTTATACGAACAAGTTTTTGTTAGTACTCAGTTAAGTTATTTGCATCATTAGCAGGGTGTTATTACTGATTCTGTTCAAGCTAAGGTCGCAATAAATCAATATTATCTGCAATAACAATAAGCCTAATAGTATATATATAGTGAAGGCATAGGAAATAGAAGAAGAAGTACATTCATTAATCTACAAGAAGGAAAATACATTGTTCTGAATGATAATTCATATAAAAAAAAAATTGCTAAAACAAAGTCTTGGGCTTTGGGGCTGAAGGATCGACGGCTTGGATTGATTGAGAAGAAGCAACTTCCTTGGATTTAGAATCAACTTGTTTATCTTTTGCTTTGTCCTAGGAAGTAGCTTCTTTCTCTCGAGCTTTCTCCTTTTCTTGAACTCCCCCAGCCTCCTTACCCTGGTCCTTTGGTTGGCTGGATTTCGTAAAGCGTTTGTAGGATTAAGGACAGTCTGGCTTGTGATGGGCTGCGTTGATGCCTCTGGAAGATGCTGAGAAGGAGAAGGATCAGAACCTGGGAGCTCGAGAATTTCTGGATGATAATACACTGTAACGACCCCGCTTCAACTGTGTAAATATTGTCCGCTTTAGGACCTATACCCCTCACAATTTTGTTCTTCCCGAGATTGCGCTGGGGAAAAGGCCTCCACACATTGAAGGGGATCATTCCTTATAAACACATTCCCATGTGCTTCCTTAGGCGATGTGGGATTTCATGGAATGCAAGACCCTCCTTTTTGGGTCACTACAATCCATCCCCCTTACGAGCACACGCGTTCTCACGTGTGGGACCCATACTTCCGACTAGGGCCTGGCTTTGATACCATCTGTAACGACCCTGCCCTAACTATGTAAATATTGTCTGCTTTGGGACCCATACTTCTCACGATTTTGTTCTTCCCCAGGTTGCACTGGGGAAAAGGCCTCTACACATTGAAGGGAGATCATTCCTTATAAACACATTCTCATGTGCTTCCCTAGGCGATGTGGGATTCCATGGAATACAAGACCCCCATTTTTAGGTCACTACATACACGCTCCCAGATTGCCTCAGGGCAGAGTCTGTAAGGACTCCTGCAGCGACAAGGGCCTTGCCTCAAGTTACGCCGCAATATTCCCTGCAAACCCCTGACAGTTCCTCGGCCAGCCTTATTTGTGTTTCTTCTATGCCAAGCAGAAAAGACGCTGACTTCTCTACCTCCGTCGCCTCCTTGGCTAATAGGGCCACATCTTTGGCTTTCTGAATCTTAGCCTGAAGATCTTTCACCAGTTGCCTTTCTGTTGCCAAATCAATCTCAGTCAAATGCAACTTCTGGCGTTGATCTTCGGCTTGTCTCTTCGCAGTCTTTAGGCCAGCATCAGCACTGTCCCTAGCCTTGATTGCTTCCTTTAACTGCTTAGATAGCTTAGCTTGGTCCTGCCTGCTTAAGGCTCCCCAAGGCTTTCTCAACATCGGACTGAGAATTGGCTTTTGCCCTGGCTTCATTACAGGCATCCTTGACCCATTCCTCGGCCACATAAACCTGTTGGGTAATCTGCATAACAGGAATAGCAAAATTCCGAATAAAAAAAATAATAATAGTAAATAAATAAAGGAGTAGGCTAAGTCACTTACCATAGCCAAATCCCTCTTAAGGAACAAGAAAAGCTCAGGCTGATTGAAGCACCTGTAAGCGTCCATATCTTTGGGCAGGAGAAGTGGCTGCTCTAAGGCCTCAGCAATATGACTTGCCTGCCCTCCTTGGTAGCTTTGGACGGAGGAGTCCCAAGCAATGGGGGCACCATCCACCTCCAGCTTAGGAGACTATGTGTGCGGTGGTCGGCGCATATTAGCTGCGAGAGGATCCTTTCAGCTCTCAACTGAAGAGGACCTCTTGCCTCGCTAGTTTTTCACCACCTTTTGTTGTTTATTCCCCTTCGTAGGGCCCACCTCTCCTTTTTCAAGTGCCTCGTTTGGCCTTTTCTTCTTCAGCTCCAGAATCGGTTTCAACCTGAGGTTAGTGGGAAGCTGAGGAGGGGGAGGGGGAAGATTAGCTGTAGGCTGGGACCTATTGGTTTCCTTTGGTTCGGATACTTTGTTCCTTGCCTTTATCAGGTCCCTTAGACTTTTGCTCCTCGTATTCAAAGCCATCTTTTCTTCCTCTTTAGTGGAGTCGTCTGAGAGGGCAGTTATTAAAATGGGAGCGTGGATGCTGGATTGCCTGTCGGTCTATTCCTCGGCATCCGAGATGGGAATCACCTGTACCTCTCGAGGCACCTCTTCTTCAAAACAGAATTGATTAATTTGTTCCTCTAGTGAAGAGGTTGAGAAAGCAACTCCTTCTCCTGCTACGGCTACCTTAAAGGGAACCTGTTGAGCTGAAGGGGTGTGCAGGGGAACGCCCTATGGAATCGGATGTTCTACTGGTGGAAGGTCGTATGGGCCAAGAAATTAGGCCGAGATACGTCTATCCGAGCTAGCCGATAATCGTTCACCCTTATAGTGTTGCCGACCTCTTGAAATTTGTTTGAAAGGGGTTTGAAATCCAAAATTAAATGGACAGCCCGAAGTTGCCCGTCTTCACTTACAAAAATCGGAGATCTAAGCAGGTAGTTGAGGGCTGCTATCTTGGTCAAACTGAGCCGAGGAGCTACGTGCCTCTTATCTGTTAATACCATAACAAAGCCAAGCATAATCAGAAACTTAGTCTAAAAAAAAAGGTGGGGGGGGACATACAAGTGAACAATAAAACACTAAGACAAAGAGAAGTGGAACAAAGCCAATGATGAAGAACCTAAATTTATTGTTAGGGAACCTAAATCTAAGATATCCCACCTGGCTCTCCTGGTTGGGTTAGGCAATGAAGGCTGTCATGCCACACTTCTGAGACAATCAGGTAGTCGTCTTTCATCCCCTTGTTAGACTTTGGAAGACAGGAGATGATCCTGACGATGTCGGATTGGGATTTAAGGTAAAATTTCACCCCTTTTTGCTTATGACACTCGTACATATGGACTACGTCGAGCCAGGTGAGCCCCAAGCTTAAATGCTGGTCCAGAGCATCAACCGTTCCTAGGATCCTAAAGAGGTTATGTGCACATTGGTGGGGACAAATCCTATGGTTACGAAGGTAATCTCTTGTAATGCGACCTATGGGAAGAGTCATTCCCCCTTCTATGAAAGCTATCATAGGGATTATGACTTCTCTTACTTTTCGGTCAGTTGCTATTCCTTCTGGGGGACAATACCGCAGGACTACTTCCTGCGGTATGGGATATGTTTCCTTAAATATCTCTATCAGGGCAAGGTTGTCAACTAAATACTTAAATCTACCCATCTCGGATAAATAAAAATGGAAAACACTAAAAGCGACAACTGGGAGATAAGAATTTGAAGGCCGAGGAAGCTGGCCGAGGAGAAAAAGAAGGGTTCGAAGAAGTTAGAACTTACACAAACTAAAGTGGAGGATGATCCTTGAAATCTTTAGAAGGATCCTTAAGGATTTCTAAAGAAACAAGAGTTTGATGATTTAACAGTTTTTGTGAGTTTGAATGCTTGAGTTCGCTGGAGTGTTTAAGAGATTGTAAAGGAAAAATGGTCTCCTGTGAGGCTTTATATAGGGGGCAGAAAATGAGTGGGAGTTATCTCGCCCAAACCCTGTTGAAAAATATCACCCGTTGGATGCCAAAGACACAGCGCCACCTAGAGCAATTAATGACATTTCGTGAATTCCAAAACGTCAGTAGCAATGATGAAGCGCCTAAAACTATACGCCCACACGTGTAAACTCAAGTATTATTACATTTTTAGCCCTCATTTCTAAGGCAAATCAAAATCCCACTTTTTCTCCTCAGATGCAAGGGAAATATTAAAATTTTGAGGGGCTATTGTGGGGATAAGAGCTCAAATTTGTATATTGGGCCTTGGGCCTTATTTAAGGACGAGGATATATCCGAGGAGGGTCAAATGATTAGAAGAGGCCCCAAAGTTGAGAATCATGGAAGAAAATAATAGAGGTATATAGTCTGAGGAGTAGCTCCTTCTCAGACATTATGAATATCGGTCAAGCACACATTTGTGTAATTTAGATGACCTTCCGGAGAGTTCCAACGATGATCAAGATGAATCTTAAAAACGTACAAAGGTGAGAAAGACATAGAAATATCTAAAAGAAAAACTGCTACCACTGCATTAAATGCACTGCAGCAAATTTTCTGGCTGCATTTATGTGGAGAAGACCCCTGAATAGTGCAGTCTCAGCTACCACCATTCGTAGAGAGCTAAAGAAGATGTTTGATAGACATGTACTCAAGTGAAGGCTTAGATGATAAATAAGTGTACGATGAGGATGGCCTGAAAGAAATTATATAATGCAAAAGACCTCCCATAATAGGGGGACAAAAAAAAAAAAAAAAAAAAAAAAGAGAGAGAAAGGAGAGAAAAGAAATTACTGGAGCACTAAGAATTGTATTGACCATCAAAACTATCAGATTAATTGATAATCTATCTCCTCGGACAATTGTTTTATTAAGGTTTACGTGTGTTGCATGCTTGTTCCTCTTTTAAAATCATTACTAATCGTTGTTTGATTCACCAAAAGTTCAGCTCTTTCATCCACTCTCTACAAATTCATTGTACTAGGCTCATTGGGCTCATATCCCATATCTCTTGACACTACAACAAAAGTGGACTATGGTGACGAAACCTTTCGTCACAATATGTCCTTATTTCGTCACCGAATACATATGGTGACGAAATGGTGACGAAACAGCATTCGTCACCTAAGCTCCGTCACAGAATGTATTGGTGACAAAACATTTTCGTCACCAATAAAAAAATGATAGGTGACGAAATTTTTTCGTCACCAATAAAAAATGATAAGTGACAAAAGTTTTTCGTCACCTAATATTTTCGTCACTAAACCTTATTTTCAGTGACAAAATATTTCGTCACCAAATGTATTTTTTTTCCCAATTTCAATAGATTAGGTGACGAAGTTTTGCATCACCGATTGTTTTTTTTTTTTTTTTTTNTAGCTCAAGTTTTGGGAACTTAAGTTATTTTACATGAGACCATCAGGTGACATAATAATAATTGAAAAATCACCTTATGCCTCTCTCATGCCTCTTTTACGTTATCAAAATTATAATGTCGTCAATACCTCTTTTATGTTATCAAAATTATGTGATTTATCTTGTAGGGTTTTCTTATTATTTTTAATTACATCCTTGACTTAAAATTATATCAATGAGATTTTGATAAAAAAATAATGTGTAAGAATGCATATCAATCCTTTAAAGTCAATATCGCTTGATATTTCAGTCGGTGGTCTAATCGTTAGGCCAAAATGGGCATTTGCCCCTTTCGCGAAAACATTCCACCAAAATGCTTCATATCTAAAACTATTTAGGGAAATGCCCCTGTTTTGAAACTCAATTTTCTAAAAATTGAATTTCAATTTAAAACTCAATTTTTGGACAATCAAATTATACATAACTGAAAATTAAAAAAAATTTAAAAAAAATCTGGAACTCGAGTTCCATTCAAGGAACTCGAGTTCCATACAAAGAACTCGAATTCCTTAAAATTTTTTTTTTTTTTTTTTTTTTTGGTGGAACTCGAGTTCCATGAACTTGATTGTCCAAGTTCCCTATAACTCAATTGTCCAAAAATTGAGTATTACATTTGGAACTCGATTTTTAGAAAATTGAGTTTCAAAACAATGGCATTTCCCTAAATAGTTTTAGACATAAGACATTTTGCTGGAAAGTTTGTGAGAAAGGGGTAAAAGCCCGTTTTGGCCCTAATCGTTACATTTAACATGTTGTTTAGATCTTCATGACCTCAATTTGTATTTTGAAATCGAATTAATATTCCTTGAATGGTCCAAATTAAGTCCTTACTCTTGGACTGTTTAGATCTTCATGACCTCAGTTTGATCCTTGGCCACCATTGCCCCAAAGTGAGTACCTGGTTGCCTATAAGGTCAAATAAGTATTCCTCCGTCTTTTGACAAAAATAAAAATGACTACTGGAAGATGAAGATAGTAGCATTTTTAAAGTCTTTAGATGAAAATTTTTGACTCTTGGTAGAAAAAGGATGTACCAAACCCTCAACTCCTAATACTAAATGGTCCACTGAATAATTGGCTGCTCCCAATCTAAAAAAAAAGGCCGTGAATGCGATTTTAATAGTTGTTTCCCCCAAAAAAGTTTAGGATAATCTCCAATGTGGAGATAGCTAAGATAGCCTGGACCACTTTAGAGACCACTCTAAGAACACCAAAGGCTCTAAAAGCTTCCAAAATTCATATGCTCATTTCTATATTTGAAGAGACTATATTGGTTGAGTTTTCAGCTAAACTCATAGTAAACAATAAGTACACTAATATTAGGGAATTTTTTTAAAAATGCAATAATTTTATTCTTGTAACAAATTAAACCCTAATTTTTGAATGTACCACTTTAAACCCCATAATTTCATTTTTTTTGCCGCACAAAACCCCACCTATGGCTTGAAGTATTTCTTAATTTCCCAGTGGTTGGCACATTAATGAAACTGTGGTGTGAAGTGGCACATTGAAATTATGGGGTTTACATTTTGTTTGTCCGACCATTAAAAGACATATATTCCCATCTTGATTCAATTTAAAAGACATGTATTCCCAAACTCAGGCAAAAATGGGCATTTGCCAATTTCGCCAAAACTTTCCAGTAAAATGCCTCATTTCAATTTAAAACTCGATTTTTGGACAATCGAGTTATAGCAAACTGAAAATTAAAAATAAAAAAAAAATTGTAGAACTCGAGTTCCAAAATTTTTTTTTTTCTTTCCTAAGCTCAATTTCGCTATAACTCAATTCTCCAAAAATCGAGTTTTACATTTAAAACTCGATTTTCTAAAAATCGAATTTCAAAATAGAAGCATATCCCCCTAAATACTTTCAGATAGGGGGTATTTTGCTGGAAAGTTTGTGAGAAATGAGTAAAACCCCATTTTGGCCCCCAAACTCAGCAACTACAACAAGCTTACAGTCCAAAAGTGACCGAAGCCTTAGCTGCACATAGAAGAGCATAGCTAGCCCTAGAACTTTGTTTTTCTAATGTTGTCTTGGAGGGCGATTCACAAGTTTTGAGATCGGCTTTACAACATTAGAAGAAAACCCTGACTTTTGATAGGTTATTGATTGATGATATACGTCTTTGTTCTAACCTTTTTACAGAATTATATTACTTTCATATGAAAAGAAAAGATAATAAGGGAGCTCACAACTTAGCTTGATATGCTTTATATATCTCAGATTTTGTAGTATAGATGGAGGATGTTCCACCACAAGTTTTTCCTACATTCCAGACTAATTTAGCCAACTTTCAATAAAATAAGCTACATAGTCTTTTCCCTTAAAAAAAAAAAAAAAAAAAAAAAAAAAAAAAAAAAAAAAAAAAACAAACAAACAAACAAACAAACAAAACAAAACAAAAAAACCTGCAATCATTTTTTTATTTTTGCTGAAAAAAACTTCAATCATTTATATCATATCTAATCTATCTGATATACAGTACACAATGTAAAAGGTCATCCTAAGAGTCCGCCATGTGTTATCTTTGCTTCTTCTATAGATTGACATTTAGCCAGATTTAGGACCATTAATTTGGACACATTCTTCCACTTGGCACAATTTAATTTGTCCATGTCAATAATTCACATTAAGTGTCTACCACATGTCAATAATAAACGGGACTTATTAATTATCAAATTTAGACACCCATCATTACATACCTTCTATCTCTTACAATTAATCCGTATAAATAACGTTTTCCCTCACTCCAAAAAGTGTGAATGTCTACTACACTGATCTCTAATTAAAACCCTATTAATTTTCCCTTACTCCAAAAAGTGTGAATGTCTACTACACTAATCTCTAATCAAAACCCTTAATACCACTGAGGATTTTGTTATGAATACACTAATTAAGGGTAGTAGTTAATATGCCTTTAATGTTTTATTAAATAATTTTTTATACGTTTTTTCAAAAAATAAAGTTAAAATTATATTCATATAATTATAAAAAAAAAAAAAAAGCATACACACACAACTGCAATAGCTTTATGTGTGCAATCCAATAAATCATTAACATGTGTATTTTTTTTTTTTTGAAAAGTGTGCATTGCAGCTCATAATTAATTGAGCATTTATTAATCTTTAATTTGTGCTCTTATGACATTTATTAATATGATCTAATTATTAATTAAACATTCTCATTTATTATCATTCCTTTATTAGTGTCTATTTGAATATTGTGTAGAGAATGCTTTGATTGGCTAACTATATAGATATCTTCTTCTTCTTCTTCTTCTTCTTCTTCTTTTTTTTTTTTTTTTGTTAACAATAATATATTACATAAAAAAAGGTTTCGAACCAAAGATCTTATAAATATTATAAGGCCTTAGGAACTACCAAAATCATGAAAAAAAAATATAATATGCTATTTAGGTTAAACAAATCATCATTAGGAAAGGAAAAATTCTTAGGTACTCTTAGAGTACAGAGAAATTGTGTTTTCTCCTCTCACATTCGTGTTGGATATTACCATTAATTTAATTAGTAGTCCTCATCACTATGAATGTAAAAGAAGGGAGCACCATTCTTCGTGCTCTAGGAATACCTAGAAATTACTCGAAAAGAAAGAATGTCTAAAGTCATTTTTTGTCAAAGAGAATTATATATAAGGTCATGTTAACAGATACCTTTAGGGTATTTGTTAATAAATTATTTAAAGAAAGTTTTAATATCACTTTCACAGAAAATATAATTAAAAGCAGTAAAAAAAGTTAGTTACTTTTTTCTTTTACTATAAAAAGTTTCTAGAAACCTCTTGAAAAGTCAACAACTTTTTAGGAGTGTGTTTTGGCTTGATCCTCTCTTATTATTAGTAAGATAGATTTGAAATCCTATACAAGGTTGAATGGCGGTTTCCCCCCTCCACTCCATACATATAGTTCAACTCAATTTATCATCCAATTAGTGTTGTTTCTTGTTTTTTTCCTTTTGGAACAAAAGGATTGAGGATGAAAGTAGGGGTGTGCAAAAAACTCGCCGACTTAGGGCTTGGTGGGTTGGGTTGGGTTACAAAAAAAAATTTTGTAGCAGGTCAGGTTGGGTTTGGGTTATAAAATTACAAACCCGCCAAACCCGACCCGACCCACCCATATTTAATATATATTAAAATATATTATATATTTAAAATATATTATATATTTAATAATTTAAAAAAAAAATAGTTGTAGGGCATTTATATATATATATATATATATATATATAATATATATTATATATTTAATAGTTTTTTTTTTAAAACCAACTGTAGAGCAGCACTTCCTCGGTTCCTCCTACTAATACTAATTTAATATATATATATATATTATAATTAATTTTTTTTAAATAACCAGCTCTTCTTATTCTATATAAAAGCCAATTAGTTCACACAAACCTTAGTAAATTACTATTGTTGTTTAGTAATTAGTGTTGTTTGCCTTTAAGGAGTTACATTGATACTAATCTTTGGGTTTTTTTTTAATATATTAATATTTATATTTTTTTCTACTCAATTTAATAATAATAATAAAAAAATTGTCAAACCCATGGGTTCAACCCGACCCATGTGGGTTGGGTTGGGTTAGGTTGGACTTATATGATGGGTTGGGTTGGGTCAAATTTTTTTTGACCCACCATGGTGGGTTGGGTCAAAAAATTCCCTCAACCCGACCCAACCCGACCTATGCACACCCCTAGATGAAAGAATCCATATTTTATACTTATAAACAAACAAGATCAACTGGTACAATCACTGGCCTTCGTTTCATTCGATCAATGGCGAGCAGGTTAAGCATAATTAAGCTCCCAAACCTTTCCTTTTTAGATGATCACTATGATGAACGAACATCGATGCAGACTTAAGTAGTTCTAGTAAAAGTCGTATTTGGGTGTACAGATTTACATTCAATGATCCCAAGGGCTTTCACTTTGAAAAATTGTTGCTTGTGATCGCTTAGAGCCTTTCTTCCATCAATAGGCACTCCCAATGTGAGCCTTTCCCACAGGAACATCCACAATAGATCATGTACTTTAAAAAAGCACATTTCTATGTAAATAATGTGAAAAAGGCCACCTTTAAGTTCCTAATTATTAATTTTTTATTTATTTATAAATTTGGTGAATTTATTCCAATAAGACTAAATTTTGCAAGACGGTGTTGTTTGAGGCTAGTTGAGTACTTATCATTTTTCAATTGAAGCATTAAGAGCATTCACATCAATCCATGTATAAGTGTGTATAATAGAAAAAATGCTCAAATTTACACATTTTTGTTCAAAAACAGCCCACATCAGTCCGTTTAAAATCTTGCAAAGTCTTCCAAATTTATCCACGAGCTACAGTACCCGTCTAAATTTACACAGGTACTATAGCATGTGTATATGATTTTTTAATAGTTTTTTTTCTCTCTCCTCTCTGTACCTGACTCTCAGCTCCTTTCTTTCTCAGTCGCACAACTCTCTCTTTCTCTCATCTCATCCATCTTTCTTCCTCTCATCAATCTTTCTTCCTTTAGCTTCCGCCGATCGCCACCACCGCTGATCGCCATCACCACCAATTGCTCTTTATTCCTTTGATTCCCGTTGTTTTCAGGTTGAATGGGTTTGATCAGTGGGTTTCGGGTTGAATGTCTCTCGCCATCGCCATCGCTTGCCTTTGGAGGTGTCGATCTTGTTTATCGTTCTCGCCATCGCCACCGGAGGCGTCGATGGAAACCGTTGATCTTGTTTCTCGTTCTCACCATCGCCACCGGAGGCGTCGATCTTGTTGCTCAAGGCGAGGCGTCGATCTTGATAAGTGGGTTTTGTGGATTGTGTGGATTCTGGTGGGTTGTGTGGGTTTCTGCTAGTGGGTTTTGTGGGTTGTGCGGGTTTTGTTTTCTGGGTTTCTACTGGTGGGTTTTGTGGGTTGTGTGGATTGTGTGGATTTTGTTTTTCTGATTTTCTGCTGGTGGGTTGTGTGAATTCTAGTGTGATACCGGTGTGGATTGTGGGTGTGGGTCGATGGCTGTGTGGCAAAGAAATTAATATTTTATTTGAATAAATGTGTATAATAGACAAACTGATGTGGGTGTCTTATAAAAATAAGTGTGTAAAATAGAAAAAGTAGGTTTTGAACATGTAAAATGGAAAAATTTATAAACGAGATGATGTGAATGCTTTAACTGATCATTTACTGCAAAAGCATGCCTCTCACTCTTCCCCAAAATTGTTGTGTCTGTCCATTTTTGAAATCTCTAACACTTTTTTTTTCTTTCATAACGGACTTTTTACTTAATAGGAAAGTTCTTAGTTTACATTGTACTTGCTATGTAAGATTCATATTATAGACTAAACAAATGTGTACTATATTACACAATTTATTTAGTCTACAATGTAAGATCTACATTACTAGTAAAATATAAACATATAATTATCAAGGTGGTCGATACCGTACCGGTACCGGCCGTACCGGCCGGTACATACTGTACCGGCTGCATACCGGTATCGAAACATCAACGTTTCGTACCGGTTTAAATACCGGCCGTACCGGCCATGTACCGGGCGTACCGGCCAATTTCGGGCAATACCAGCCGGTACCGGGCGTACTGGTCGGTACAGAAAACAGTTTTTTTTTTTTTTTTTTTTAAGTTTTGTAATTTTTAAATTTTTTTTAGGACAGAATGGTAACTTATTTGTATTAACTTATTAGTATTATTTGTTTTCTTAGTATGCAATGATAACTTTTAAGTTTTCTATTTTTTATATTGTGTTTTTTTCTTTTTCTTTTAATTGATACTAAAGTATAAAATCATGAATAATTAGTTCTGAATTGAGGAAATGTTTTATGGTAAGCTTTTATATTTATTACAATATATATACACACACATACATATATATCTATATATATATTTATTTATAAATATAAAAAATAGCGGTAAACCCAAAACGGTACATCGGTATTGACCGGTATCTGAAATATATCGTACCGTTGGGCAAACTGGTACAGTCTCCGGTACGGTATTGACTCCCTTGATAATTATTCATTTTAATAATAAATTCAACCTTTTGACAACAGGTAATTTGAGGCTTGGAAATAGAACATATATAAGCACAACAATGGCAGCAAAATAGTTAGAATAAGTGCATCCTTCTCCAAAGAAGGTCAATTAATTATTTTATTAATTGTTAAATCATAATTCTGGTGAATTTCTTTTCAAACCGGGGGGGGGGAGGAGGATTTCAAGCAAGGGGTTTGTGCCGAACTAGTAGAAGGCTGCATTTGAATATTTGAATTTAGATTTGGATTTTAAAGTGATGGATTTGAAATGTCTTAATTTCAAATCCATAAATATTTAAGTATGTTATATAAATTTCTAAAATTCTATAGGTTTAAAAGTTATTTAAAATTCTTGATGGATTTGTCAAATCCAAATTCTTGACTCTTTATAAACTATCCAAAGAAGGTATTTATAAAATTATTTATATATTTAGAGTCTATAAAAATTATTTATATATTCAGAGTCTATAAAAATTATTTATAATACAAATCATAAAATTATAATCCTTACTCCAAAAAAGAAGAAGATAGAAGGAATAAAATGTATCCAATGCCTAAGAAGAAAATTTGTTGATTTGAATGTTATCACCATATTGAAAACCATTTTGAAAACAAAGTACCAACAAATATTTTGCTAAACGCACCCCATCCTGTGCAATGAACGAGTTATTTACCTAATTTTAGTAATAAGTTTGCTCAAAATATAAGCCTAGTCTTGTAACCTAACGTCAAGTTTTGTTGTGACATATAGCAAAGCGTCTTCTTAGAAACGATATTATAGAAACAACAAAATGAAGTAGTCTACGTTAAGTGTTATCAATTTACCAATGCACACAAAACATTGCAATCGGTAATTGGTTCAGGCAACCACTCATATAATTTATTATTTTCCTTTTTCACATTTACTATAATTCGAGATCACTCATGATTCAGTCATCAGTTATATGTGCCACCACTAAACTCAATAAATATAATTGAATTTTAGGGCCAAACATATATATGATTATGACATTTTTCTTCACTCTCTCTCTTTAAGAAAAATGATTGGATGAGATGGTCTTATGAAACGAAGTATTAATTTTGAGTTTGGCACAAAGAAAATGTACGTAATCTAGAATGTGACAATTTCAAATGCATCCTAAGGAGTTCTTTGTTTATAGTTTGGGTGGTTTGTAATTTCTTTTAATTCATATAAGAATTGAAAAAGGCTATAAAAAGATTGTTTTTAGTATTTTCATCACTTTTCATGAATTACATTTTTATTTTTCTTTAGAGTTCTACACTTCAATAGGCTTAGTCAAGAATCTTATAACTTAATTGGTGTTTAGCTCTCATATGCTCATGACGTCTAGTTTTAAATCTCGCATCCTCCATTTCAAGCTTCAGCACACAATAGGAAAATGTTATCTGATAATTAGTCTTTAATAAGTTACATAATTTTATTTAATAGACTTCTCTCAACTCTCTAGTTCTTTTAATACACAGGTTTTTTATTCAGTTCAATCACCAGTCATCCAATAAATAGTGTGATGCTCACTTAAAAATTAGGGGTGAGTGTGATTCAACCGAAAGTCTATATGAGTAACACTGAAACTTTTCTCTCTTTTCTCATCACAAAGCTTTGGCAGTTACGACTGTACTTTTATATACTGCTTCGAAGTCCTAAACACCTCATCCTTCTGTGCCTTGTTTTTCTGTCCATGTCTAGAACCATGGCCGACTTTCCTCCAAACCCTGAAGATGGAGAGCTCTGGATACCTTCTGATGTTTTACATGAAATTGTTTCTACAGACATTGATGATGCTACTTATGATCATGTTGAACCTGTAGCAATTCAGCCCAACTTGGAGGTCTTCCATTTTTTTTTTTTTTTCTTTTTTCCTTCTTCTTTCTAATTTATTTGTTTTTCTGTCACAACAGTAAATATGATCGATAATGGAAAAAACATAATATATTTTCTTCACCACTATAATTCTATTCCTGAAAGTTATTTTACCATGTAACTTCCTTAAATTTTTATGTGGTAATTTAAGGTATGTTTGGCCAAATTAACAATACCACAGATTTAGCATTTTTTAATTCTATTTTTTCTTGATTGTTTTTTCCTTATATGATCAAGAGTTACCATTGATGTGAGTTGTGAAGCAACTTCCATGTGAACTTAATATTTGTTGTACTTTTTTTTGCCTTTATTTTTCTAGCTTTTTCAATTTTCTTTTGTTTTCCTCTTTTTATATGATACATACTGGATTTATACATGGAACTGATCTCATCTCTATTTGCCCACATAAAACAGCAACCTCATGACAGTTTCCATGGTACTAAGCCAGATGGCAATGGTGCAATTGGTAATGGAGTACCGGCTTCTGACGGTTACGCATCTTGGGACGGTGCCTATCCTCGAGTTTCTGGTCATATTCACCAATATGATTCATTCAATCCAACTCAAATCCAGGTGGAACACTTTTAAAAACTCAGTTCTATATTTCCTTCTTGAATCCCTCTATTTTTCTTTTTTTGTTTGGGGTTTATTTTTTAGGAAAAAGTACTCACACTACCATATGTCTTACATCATTAGGGTTTTGGGAAAACAGGAGCTCCGGTTTTTCCTGGGAAACAAAACAACTCGTGGTCAGTGAATGCTAGAGAGGAAGTGAATGTCTTTGTTGCAAAATCTGGAGGAACTGGTTTCTTTCTTCCCCGTTTCACTAACTCTTCTAAGGGACCTAAAGATACAACAGGAGGTACTGGGGTTTTCCTTAATAACCAAATTTGGATAACCAAAGGCAAAAAGAAAAAGAGTGAGTTACAAATTCGATTCATCATTACATCATGTCTCGGCAAAATTTGCTAGTTGGACTGATTTTAAGAATTTTTTGGGTGAACAGCACACGCGTGAAACTAATTTGTTAGTTGGACTGTTTTTGAAAATCGAGTTTAAGAAAATCGAGTTCCAACCCATTTTTCTCTTGCCCGCACCCTGTCAGTGACTGAAAAAAAAAAAGTGGAAGTCGAGTTTAAGAAACTCGAGTTGCATTTGCACAGAACTCGAGTTTCTTAAACTCGACTTCCACTTTTTTTTTTTGGAAACAGTCTAACTAATGATATAGTTTCAAGCGCATTTTGCTCACAAAAAAACTTCTAAAAATCAGTCTATTTAGCAAATTTTGCCTCATGTCTCTTATATGTGTTGGAAGTTGATATGTTCTTAAATCTCAATTACAACTGCACGTCTTTCTGTTTCACTCTCTTTTTATCCTGTATTAATCCACTTGTGATACTTTTTTTTTTTGAGGGAGAGTTTCATCCTATGGTGTCCGTTCCTGATGGTAGCTCTTTATCATCAGACCAAGACACCAATTAGTTTTTGGTGTAAACGGGGATTGAATCCCAGATCTCTTATACAACCATCAGACACTTTACCAGTTGAGCTAACTGGAACCCACTGCACTTGTGATACTTGGCTATGTAGCCTTTGGAACTTAAAACGGCCTAATCCATAATGCTCATGTTTAGTAGACCGTTATAGTCAGCCACATAGGATAATTATGAAAAATTGTATGATAAAGGTTGTAGTTCTGGAGTGCCTTTGTTCAATCAAATGATTTTCATTCTAAAATAGGTTTGCATTAATTTTTTGTGTCGCCTTTTTAGCCTTTTGTACTCATGCATTAAATAGTTTTTTTAGTACTACGGAAAAATTATTAGGCATTTCCTTTTTTTTTTTTTTTTTTGAGAATAAATTATTAGGCATTTCCAGAGTATGATAACAAGATATTTCCTTCTTATATATTTATGGTAGACCATACTATGAATTTAATTAACGAGATATCTTCACAATCTTGTAGTATCTCTTTGACTTGATTTCATTTATTGATGATTTAAATAATTTATGTCCTCTTTCTAGAGGAAGGAAGGTGAGATCATGCTATGGATCCTAAATTATATAAGGAAATGCTAACAAATGTCCTTAGAGTAATGATTAACAATCTATTTAAAGAAATTTTTTATGGAGGAAAAAAAAAAATTAATGTTTTGACAGTTTTTTCCATTTTTCATAAAAGTTGTGTCAAAACTTTCCTAAAATAAATTGTTAACCATTACCCTAAGAGTACCCATTAACATGACCCAATTATATATGCACTTATAAAAGTACTCTATTTAATAATAGAAGAAAATATGGTTTTTGAGAAATTATGGTATTACCAAAAGCATATGGATTTTGTGATGGCAATAATTGCACTTTTATATGGGCATATCATTAATATTACTTTTATTTTCTTATTTTTTGAAAAAATTAATATCACTTTTATTATACACAAATTATAATATGTTATGTAAGTTAGGTCAATAATTGTTTAAAAAATTCATGTTATTGGATTTATTGTTAAATTAAGTTGGTTCACCTAACCATTAATTACAACAAACCGCATCAATAACTGTGAAAAAAAATTTATTACTAGATTTATTTTAAGTTGTTTTGGTGTTTTCGATAGAGATGTCATACTTAGCGTCAAACTCAGGCTTAAATCTACTCAAGTCCAAACCAAGACCTATTTAATAACCTTTAAAATGGTCATTTTTGGATTGTATGATTGAATTGGACTCAACTTTTTTTAAGAGGTAATTTCAATCTATAACGTCCACTTCGGAGAATTAGATCCAACTTTTCCACACTATATTTACATTTATCAAGAAATAAAAGTGTACAATGACAGATTTTTTGTTGTACTACTAGAATTTATATTTTTTTGGACAGGTAGTATTTTTTTTAAGAAGATTTTGCATAGGTAGTTGTATTACCAGAATTTATACTAAAATATAAATTCCCTACTAACTATTCAAACATACATTGGAAAAGGGAAAAAAAAAAAAAAACATTGTTTTACATTGTAGCAAATTAAATAGAGCCTTTATTAGAAATTTAACTATTTCACTATCATTTGGCTTGTTAGATAACACTCAAACCTTGTGATTCGATTATAGATCAATCCACTTACCTGATTGGTCTCCTTTATACTAAAATATAAATTCCCTACTAACTATTCAAACATACATTGGAAAAGGGAAAAAAAAAAAAAAACATTGTTTTACATTGTAGCAAATTAAATAGAGCCTTTATTAGAAATTTAACTATTTCACTATCATTTGGCTTGTTAGATAACACTCAAACCTTGTGATTCGATTATAGATCAATCCACTTACCTGATTGGTCTCCTTTACATCTCATTTGAAACTGCATTTTTAAAGTACAATTATTTTAAACATAGTTTTAAAAATTGGAACAGTCAAAGAACTAGAATTTGGTCAAATTTTTTTATTTTTGACCGATTTTTATTGGTTTTACCCGACCATTTAGAGTTTAATTTTTAAAACCATGCTATTAAATTAAATTTTTTTCTTTCAATGAACAGTTTTTTAAGTCATTTTTTTTTTTTCAAAAAGTTGAAAAAAATAAATGTACCAATCAGTACTATCAGACAAAAGTCAAAAAGAGTCTTGAAATTATCATGTACATAACTAAATGATAATTTATTTTTTTTCTTTTACATTGTTGCAAAATACTTAGATTTGACTTTTAAATTTATTTTATAATGTTTACAAATATAAAGTTGTACACAAGTTTTATTTGATATTATTATTCTCCATTTAGGCGGGAAGAAGGGGCAAGCAAATCAAAAGAAACGCGACAATGGAAAGGAAGCTATGGAAAACCAGGAGGGTTCTCAACTTTCTGATGAGCTAGGTTTGCCAAAGGATTGGACATACTAATTGTCAAATTAAACAGAGATATCCTTGTTGCAGAAAAATTCCCATTAGCAGAAAATAATAATAATAAAGGAATTAAATAAATTGATCATTTGGGATGGCCGGTATAACTATAACTTATTAGCACTTTCGGATGTTGTTCTATATCACCAAATTTATAACCCATTCTAAAGGACCAATTTTGACCTCAAGAAACTACACCAAAGAAGGGTTTCAACCACTGGTTTTCCTCTTGTTTACTTAAGAAAATAAACAAATAAACAAACATGCTAATATAATCATCTTTAATGCCTAAAAGTTATCTTCGTTAACGGCCTCAACATCCTCTTGAAAATTACACACCAACACATATATTTGGTATTATTCTTTATTCAAATAAAATCTAGTTAATTTATGTCACATTTTACACCAAATATGAAAATGAACTCTATTCAATTTCGTATCTTCTATTATATAGTTTTGGGTTTTGATTGTTTCACATCTAATAATGTATACACTTTTTCAAATCATGGTTTCCTCCTCCTTTTTATAGTGGTGGGGAGGCCTGTTCCATCCATGGAGCACACGTTTGGTTTGAATTGTCTAGAACAATGAGCATCCAAATGAATTTTGTGGCATAAGCTTTATTGTCGAGATTTACGATTTGAGGAGGAAAAGTAATTATTGCGCTAACTGTAAGGGGAAATATACATTCAGCGAAATTGAACAATGTCACAACAAAATTTAGAAGTGGTTCAACTTAGGTTCACGGGACAAAAGGAAGTAGTTGTGAGTGCTTTTAGGTGATGAATTTAAGAAGTACAAGGATACTAAATGCACTACAATGGATAACTTGGGCTTGACCCTTTTGGTGTATGTGTCCCTAGCAAACAACTTTAACTAGCTAGCTATATGCATGCGACAAACATGAAACAACTATCCACTCAAATTTCACTCAGAATCCAACCAAACTGATCCTTCTGGGGCTGTAAATTAATGGGTTGGACCCATCATGCGCTTAGGCTGTGAGTTAGGCCTCCTTTCATGAGTAGTTTAGGTGCTTATCATAAGTCTCACATCCTGGGCTACTTTGTGATCTTGGGAGTCATTAGGCCCTTCTTTAGACTATTTTTTGTTGTGGGGTTTCTTTTGTCATTAACTTAATCATATGTAATGGGTTTCCTTGTTCAATGTACAAGTTTTTTTTTTTTTTTCAGAAATCTCAATGTACAAGTTTTCGGCTTGAGTGGCCTAATTTCATCAATTTGTGATTTTGGGCCTTTTGTAGTTTACGGTTTTGAAGCCCAAAAAATATAGATCATAAACATTAATCTTAAGTGTAGTTGCCAATTTAATGTGGGGTTCATTTTCTTCCTCCATTGGGCCTGGTCATGTGTCACCTATGTTGTGGATCACTTATGGGCCAAGTTTATTATAGGCTTCTGCAGCTACCAGTACATTTGTAGAATTGCAAACCCAAATCCTAGGCCAACTAAAAGTTAAATATATGTGTAAAACACTTTTGAACGTTTAGATCCCAAATTACAAATTACCAATTCAAGTTTATTATCAAACAGTTAATGTGCGGAACATGAAAATAAGCTAAACACAAAATTGATAAATAATCTAAGTCAATTATAATCACATCTACAACAAAAAATAAAAGGCAAAGATAAAAGGATGAGAGATGTAAACACAAGAACAACACGAGATGTGTTATCGAAGAGGAAATCGAAGCCCTCGGCGTAAAACCTCTTCGCTGCCCTCCAAGCAGTCAATAATCCACTAGAAAATGTAGTTGAGATACATGAACAGCAATAAACCCTCCAAGCCTAATTTACCCAGGTACCTAAGCCCTCCAAGCTTCTTGCTCCAACGAGGTTGTGCCGAACTTTTTTCTTCTCTAGTTTACTGGATTCTGCTATAGCTCATAGCATCAACCAATAACCATTGGTCCCTTCCAAACTGCTTCCCTTAGCACCAAAAGACCTTCTCACAGACGTGAGTGTGGTGAAAAAAGGATTTGGTCAAGAACTCCTTAAGGATGTATCAATGGAAAGGAAGAGAGTAGAGGAATTTGAAGAGTCTCTTAGTGAAGATTGGGAATGAGGCAATCTTGTTTATCTCTAAGGTTTCTCTCTCAAAATTCTCTCTGGAAGCTCTCTACATTTCGTGGGTATAAGAATCTATATATAGTGGAGTGAGAAAGGAATGCGAAGAGTTATTTTTTCCTAAATAGGGCAAGTTGGCGGCTTGGCCTCGCGACTGGTTTAAGTCACGAGTTCAAGCCGCGAGTTAACGGCTTGGCCAGCTTGGGACTTTTGTCCTGTAGTGAGACAATTGGCGTGACCCTTCACCTCCCCGTATGCTTCTCACGTATGCTATAGTTGGTGGCTTGCCAGTCACGAGTCCTAGCTGCGAGTCCCTGCTTCTTTGCACAACTTTGAGCATTTCTTCACACTTTTTCACACTTTACCCTTACATGAATCCCACATAAATACAAGGTTACTAAGTGCTAAATTACAAGCAAATTGATATGGAATAAAGCTAACAAGATGGTTGATAAAGTTCAACCTTACAATCTCCCCCTTAGGCTATTCCATGACAAAACCCTATAACAAACTCTAGACTTAATGCGTGAGTTGTGAACAGTTGAAAAACTCACTCACACCTAACTCTAGAATCTGTGTAGCTTTTGAACAATAAGAACAAGTATCTCCTGAAACATAACAACACAATAAGTTCATTGTATGCAGAAAACTTGTAATGCATATGGAGCAAGCACAATGCGATCAAGCAAAATGGAATATAGCAATAGACCATGGCATGACCTAAACAGACAATCACTACATACAAGTGATCACAATGCTCATTCATACTTGGAATGAACATCTGGACATTCAAGCTGATAAACACAAAGCAAATCACTTGAATAACTAGCACTTAACCAATGCACAATACATGAAGTAAATGCATCTAGGAATAAAATCCTACAAGAGCACAAGAGTGAGAGTACTTAAAGAAAATGCATAACATTTAACTAGAAGTACAATGCAACAAAGCATAAAGGCTGCATAAGCATGGTACAAACCATAAAAGCCTACAAATATGCATAAAAACAAACCCTAAAAACTTACAAAAGCAAGATGGGTACAAACACAATCTAAGAACCTTAAAAACCTACAAAAGTAACAGGTACAAACTAAACACATAAAGTAAAAAAAAAAACATGCTGAATAACACAAAAAAAACATGCTGAGTAACATCATCAATATAAAAATAAATACCACCAAAGATTCAAAACTATCCAAGAGTGAGTTATGAGTTTTAGCCAAACAATAAATAAAATCACAGTGTATCAAGCCTAAAATAACAACAGTTATCCAAAACGCAGTATCAAAACTATAAACATAACAACATATGATAATGAAAGCTCCCCCTTAAACAAGCACTCCCCCTCAAGTGCTGCCCCAAAAATTCTCCCATTTTTTGATCGGAATGGCTAAAGGGTCACTGCTTCTGGTTGGTGTAGATGCTATTAAACTTAGCTGAAAGTACATTAAGTTGATCCTGCATTGCTGTCATCCTTTCAATATGCTAATTTTGAACCTCTCTGAGTCCATCGAGCCTTTCCAAGATGATCTAAAATGCATCAGAAGGTACAGTTGATGAAGTAGAAGCCCTGCTCCTCTTGACTCTACTTCTGGGTGTGGAAGTCTGTCCTACAACCTCTGCTTCAATTTCCATAGGATCACCTTCTCCTTGGTCACCCTCCTCTTCATTTCCTGGAAGACGAACTTATATCCTTGTGAGGATGAATTTCTTTATGGCTGATAGAGGAGTCATGAGACTGATATCTTGAGGGATTGCAACTCCTTTTGCTCTAAAAATTCTCATGAAAAGACTAGGAAATATCAACTTGGGTCTTGAGGTAGTTCTAGTCTCATTCACAATTGTGTCATATATGTGAGAACTTATGTCGATGAAGGTTTTCTCTTTAAGCTCTATGAGGAAGATAGCTCTGGCATTAGTGAGGGTAGTCATCTTTCTTATAGAATATAAATTAAACATCATGATTATGGTCAGACACCTCATGTCAACTGGGAAGGCATTAGTGTTAAGGCATCTTCCTTCTTTAACTCCACCAATCCTGGTCTGGATAGTGTCTAGAGTCCTTCTAATTAGTGAATTCATAATCCTCTAAACTCTCAAGCCCTAGAACCTCATCAATGTCATGAGCATCTAAGGTGAACTCACGACCTCTGACCCAGCAGTTCAACTCATTCTCCCTTATGCTTGCATTTGCATAAAATTCCCTTATTAAAGGTTCACACACAAGAGGTAGGTCACCCAGTAACTTCTCCCATCCTCTGCCTTCAAAGCATTCTGGAATGAAGGTATCTTTCAAATCATTTAGATCCACAAACCTCTCCTGGATAATTATTCCCTTTATGAAAAAATCTATGTATCTCTCAAAGTGCTGAACAGACCTAAACAGGTTGTGGTCCATTTTTAGTCTTTTGTTAGCCTTTTTAGCAAGAGTCTTCTTCTTTGAAGGAGTAGGAGGCATCTGGAAACAAGCAGAAGAGGTCATTACAAGAGTAAAACACAATATGTGGAAATGCACACATATTAGTAACAAGTTAGTTACAAAGAGAGTAACAGAGTGTCAAGTCAGCACACAGACCAAGCACAGTTGATAACCAAAGATGGATAGATCAAATCAGAACTTCATCAAATCAAACAAGTTTATTCTGTATAGATGTAGACAGGAGCAAGCATTAAATAACTAGAAATGGACAGTGTAGATCACATTTAGACAGATGAGAACATATGTCAAATGAAACATGACATAATGAATATGAAATGTGCAAGATAAACCCCAAGGTAGCAGCACACACATGATATGGTAAGTTAAAATCAAATCAATGCTTGCCACATAATCCAAAAACTCATACATTCTGATAAACCCAAAACCACATTCAGAGTGAAACACAGAAAACCCCAAACCCATATGCCCAATGAGTAAAAACTCTATCAAATATCAATGCTCAGAACAAAGACTAGCATACTGATGCAAAAACATAATACTAGATAAACTCAACAACAAGAGAAATCAACCCCAAACAATCATACCCAACATTTTAGGCAAACCTATGTTCGAACACATTATTTCGCAAAACACAGTTGCATCTCACAAATCAAGAAAATAAAGATCAAATCAGTAAGTATGAAGTGAGATAGAGAAAACCCATATCTTTTTCTTGAAGATTGGAGAAGAAATGATGCAGAAATGAAGGATTTTCGAAGAAATACTCGAAGTGTTTGTAAGAGTGAAATGGGCAAGATAATGAATAGTCATAAAAGTATGAGGGAAAAACTGAAAAAGTTTTTAAAACTAACTTTAAAACGTAAAAGGCGCGTTTTTCGTAACTGAATCAAGTCGCCAGGGTAAACCGCGAAATACTGTGAAACCAAGATTCTTCAAAAAATCTTTTAAGTGTTTTTTGCGACTTAAAGGTCTACCTGCGAGATGCGAGATGAGCCGCGAAAATTTCTAAGTACCCTCGCGACTAGACCCTCCACCCACGAACAAGTCGCTACATTGAGCTGCGAAAGTAACCAAAACACAAATTTTGAAAAATTTTCTATGTATTTTTCGCGACTGGGACATTAACTCGCCAGTGAGCCGCGAAAAATTTCGGAGTGAACTCGCGACTAGAGCATGCGACTGGAACAACCCAAGACTGAGTCGCCAAAATAGGACAACACTATTTTTGAAAATTTTGACATTTTTGTAAAAACAAAATACTTTCTAAGAATAACTAAAACACTGAAAAATCTTTTTGTGTTTGATCAACAAAGATTGAGCATGTGAAAACACATTTAAATAAGTACAATCACACAAATGAATATGGCATTCATTGAACATAAACTTATGTCATATTCATTTGTGTGATGTGTGTGGGTGTAAAAAATGAGATAGTTCTTAGTCTAATATGAAGCTTCAATAATCAATTCAACCAAGGCATACACAACTAGCACTAGATAATGTGATCCATCTCAATTATAGAAGTATGCATATATGACCTCCCACATAAATTTGAGTACATTTGTTTGAAGCTTTTCATTTGGCCCCATATACACCATATCATTTGATCCTTTTGAATCAATACATCTCATTGTGAGATCGATGCTTGAAATTTTTGATATTTCACTTTGGTGATTTAGCCTTTGGCTTTTTGGGCATTATACAATTTATTTTGGTCGCTTTCCTTTTTTCTTAGTCAAATACTAGTATGTGCGACAGGCTTTTACAGCTTAAAATCTCTTTTCAATTGGAGATTTACATTTTGTGAGCTCTTTGAGTAAATCAATAAAATTAAAGTGGGAAGATATATAGGCATAAGTCTATGTATGTCTCAAGATTAACACAACCATTCACTAATTATTCATGACAAGGTTGAATATCTATTTACAACAGTCACATAGATTTCAAAATTTCTTCTACAATGATATGAGTGCATAAGAAATAAGCTAAGCTCGTAGATGTACAAGGCCATTAGTACAAAGGTACAAGGCAAAATATGCTTTAAGACAAAACTCAACAAAACCGATCAAACTTTTTAGGATTTTCTACTTTTTATGTGTTTTTGGATTTTTGACATAAAAGCAGTAAAAAGATTGAACAAAAGCAACATGAATAACAATATAAAAACATTTGAACCAAAAAACAACCACACAAACAATATGTTAACCAAAACAAAAACTTGCAAGAAGCACGCAACCAAGCATATTCACAAACATGGAAAGAATTAATGTATGGACATGTTGTAATGCCTATACATGAGTACCCTTTGTCACCCACACGTCACGTGCGTTTGAGGTGATATCCTTGACGAATTGGGTACGAGAGTTAAGACTTTCAAACCTTCGTGTGAAGCTTTTTAGGCAATTAGTGAAGGCACTAATCATCTTCATCACATCCATCATTCTTGGATCATGGTTCTGACTTCTTGGTTGCTCACCACCCTAAGACCTCTTGTCATTTCTTCTTTCTCGTGATCAAGGAGCACTTGCATTGTTTAACGCTCTCAGCTTATAACAGTTGGGTTTGGTATGCCTTTACAAATCACAAAAGTGACAGAAATGATTCATTCTAGGATCCTGTTGTGATCTTGGAATTGATCTTTGTCCAGCTCAAAGTCTGGCTTTTGTTTGATTACGGGACTTATTAAACACTCGTTGATCAACCACCATCTTCATCTTCTCAGCTTTAACTTTCTCAGGAATAGACTTATCCATAGTCGTCTCTTTGGTCTTCACAAACTTCACTTCTTTGGTAACATTGGCTAATGAGCTACTCCTTCCGGTATATCCCAACTCGGACTTATCTGAGGAAGGTTTTTGAGACGAAATTACATCTTCTAACTTCTTGGATGAGACCTTCTCTATCTTTGCATGAGCTTGCACTACTTCTTGCTCAAGAAATCTCACTTTTGTGTAAGTTTCTGATAGCTCACCATTTAGTGTTTCAATTTCATACTTTGCCTCCTTATTCGTGCCAGAAGACTTTTGTAATCTTCCTCAGCTTTCTTCATCTTCTTCACAGCCGTCTTTGCCACTCTTGCACACTCACTCGATTTCTCAAGGAGTAAGGCGTAATTCTCTTGAAGACCAGATGTATCTTCATCCTCTTTAGCCTCCAATTCTTCAACAACCCCAATAGACTCCAAATCAAAATGCTTACCAAGCTCCTTCACAAGTGAACCCAAATCGTCTGAGGATTCCACATATGCAATGGTCATGAATGCGGAGTAATTTCCTTCTCCGTGACAGCTATCTGTAGAGTCAAAGTTTGATGAATCAGTGTCACTTAAAATAGTAGCATAGATCTTTCCTTTTGACTTCAAATAGTTAGGACATTCCTTTTTGAAGTGTCTATGTCCATTACACTCGAATCACGTAATTCCTTGGGAAGATTGGGAATCTTTACCATCTTTTCTTCGGAATTCTTTCTTCTCCTTCCCGGGGCTCTGAAATTTTTTTTTGTCACCAAATTTCCCACCGTTCTTGAGTTTCAAGAATTTCCGGAAGTTCTTTATAAGGTAAGTCACATCTTTATCTACTACATCCTCTTCCGAAGAGTCATGAGATACCACACTCTCATCAATTGTTTTAAGAGCAAGAGATTTGCTTTTTTTCTGTGTCGGCAGTGACAATTCATACATCTGCAATGAACCAAACAGCTCTTGAACTTTGATGTCGTCAAGATCCTTGCTCTCTTCAATGACTGTTACTTTGACACGAAAACTTTCTGGCAATGACCGAAGGATTTTCCTTACTATTTTAGAATCCTTCATTTTTTCCCCCAAATTGAATTTGCCGACAACCACCTAGTTCAACTTACCTTAGAAAGAGTCAAAAGACTTATCCTTGCTCATCTTGAGCTCCTCAAAGTGAGTAGTCAACATCTGTAACTTGGTGTCTTTCACTTTCTTTGGTTCTTCATAAGTAGTCTCCAGAATCTCCCATGCTTCCTTAGCAATAGTAATATGCGAAATCATGTGAAATTCTTCTGAAGAGACACCACAGAAAATAGCGTTCAATGCTTTACCATTAGCATTAGCCGCCGCAAGAGCTACTTTATCCCAAGTGGATTTGGCAGTCTCCGGTCTAATCCAACCAACTTCAACTGCATCCCACACAGCATCATCAATAGAACACAAAAATGCTCTCATTCAGACTTTCCAAAAAGCATAATTATTACCATAAAAAAATGGTGGCACAGTTAGAGATTGAGACATGTCCATCTCAATACGGGGTCAAGGATTACACTAAGGTGTATAAACCATAGCAAGTCCACCGGCTCTGATACCAAATGAAAGTTTAATATGTGTGTAAAACACTCTTGAACGTTTAGACCCCAAATTACAAATTATCAATTCAAGATTATTATCAAACAATTAATGTGCAGAACATGAAAATAAGCCAAACACAGAATTGATAAACAATCTAAGCCAATTATAATCACATCTACAACAGAAAATAAAAGGTAAAGATAAAAGGAAGAGAGATGCAAACACAAGGACAACACGCGATGTGTTATTGAAGCCCTCAGTGGAGAGGTTCAAGCGGTCAATAATCCACTAGAAAATGTAGTTGGGATACATGAACAACAATAAACCCTCCAAGCTTCTTGCTCCAATGAGGTTGCGTCGAACATTTTTCTTCTCTAGCTTACTAGATTCCGCTATAGCCCATAGCATTAAGCAATAACCATTGGTCTCTTCCAAACTGCTTCCCTTGGCACCAAAAGACCTTCTCACAAACGTGGGTATGGTGAGAAAATGATTTGGTCAAGAATCTCTCAAGGATGTCTTAATGAAAAAGAAGAGAGTAAAGGAATTTGAAGAGTCTCTTAGTGAAGATTGGGAATGAGGCAATCTTGTTTTTTTTCTAAGGTTTCTCTCTTAAAATTCTCTCTGGAAACTCTCTGCATTTTGTGGGCATAAGGGTCTATATATAATGGGGTGAGAAAGGAATGCGAAGAGTCAATTTTTCCCAAACAGGGCAAGTTTGTGGCTTGGCCTTACGACTAGTCTAAGTTGCGATTTAAGCCGCGACTTAATGGCCTGGCCAGTCTAGGACTTTTGTCCTGTAGTGAGATAGTTGGTGTGACCCTTCACCTCCCCGCATGCTTCTCACGTGTGCCGCAGTTGGCGGCTTGTCGCCGCGAGTCCTAGCCCGAGTCCCTACTTCTTTGCACAACTTTGAGCATTTTTTCACACTCTACTCTTACATGAATCCCACCTAAATACAGGGTTACTAAGTGCTAAATTACAAGCAAATTGGCATGGAATAAAGCCAACAAGATGGTTGATAAAATTCAACCTTACACCAACCAACTACGGTAAATAAGAGAAATTCTAAAATATTATCTCTCTTCTTAAAGTTTGCATCAATTTTGATTTTCATATCTAAATTTTAAAATGTTCTTTTTCAAACTTAAATTATTGAAAACGTTACATTTTTTGCCAATAAACTTTATAGAGACCCTTTTTCATCCTCACATTATTGAAAAATGTCATTTTTTTGTACATATTTTCTCATTTAAACTATTTAAATCAGCTTTTTAAAAATAAATTGTTACACTTTCAATAATTTAGGGATAGATTTTTTTTTTAAAAAAAAAATTTGGGACAAAAAATGAACTTCGTACAAACTTTAGGAATGAAAACAATATTTTTAACCATGATAGAAAATAATAAAGCGTGAATGAGTAGACCCCAAGTGTTTCGCTTTGAGTAAACTCAAAGGGATATTGCTTTTTTGGATATATTGGGCGAGAAGGGGTTAAGGTTCATGCCCTCATGGACTACAAGCTTGTGGAGAGCTTATAGTAGATTTTTTTTTTGGGGAGGGGGGGGGGAGGGTTTTATGGGGAGTGGTCTTTCCCTTTAGATTTGGGGTGAAATGTCATTTTATAAAAACTTCGAGAGAAGAGTGTGTAATTACCCCATTAAAATAAAAAGTAAAATATTATTTTGGTCTCTAACTTTACCAAATTTTTTTTTTCATCAATAAATTTTAAAAAAATTTGTTTTACATTTCTAAACTATTAAAAACTCGTCTTTCATCGATAAACTATTAAAAATGTTTCACTTTCTATCATTCAACTTTAAAATATATATTTCCTAAAAAAAAAAAACTTTAAAATATATATATTTTCATATCTAAACTATTAAATTTTTTTTCATTCACTTTTTTGTTTCTAAATTATTAAAAAAAACTCTTTACAAAGTTAAGAATGAAAAATAAACTTAGTAAATTTAGGAACTAAAATAATATTTTACCCAAAAAATAAAAAGAAAAAAATTATATTCTTAAATTTATTGATAAATATCTCACTTATAGTGTTGTTGAAGTATCATTAATCTCATATTTGTCAAAAATCTTATAATTTAATTGAGTTTTTTTTTTTTGAGAAACTTATAACTCAATTGGTTGACACTTAACAGCCCGTACACTTTGCAAAACAGGCACATGCAATCTACCAAATACAAATCCTTCCTCCCCCAATTATCGGAAAAAAAAAATGCCACAGTTACTGCAGGGTAGAACTGACCTCATGAGAGAAGAAAATTTTAACAGAGACCCAAACAAATAAACACACACAGAAAAGAAGAGAAGACCAACTCAAAGACTCAAACTTACTTTACACCTCGTCAAAGGAAAGACAGGACATTGAGAGATGTCTGCTCAATTTTTATATATTCATTCTCATTCATAACTGTCACTCTACTTTTCTCATTTTTTATTTTTCTTCTCTCACCCACCCTATTTTTTTAACTCTAAAATATCAAAAACTCTCTCTCTCTCTCTAGAAAGGAAGAGAGCTGAGAAAGAAAAAAACACAGCTAAGGAAAGAAGAAGAAGAAGAGGAAGAAGAAGATGGGGGTAGCTGTAGTGGGCTTAGATTCAATGAGCGAAAGGGCAGCGATGATGAGAGAGTCACTGCAAAAAAGCCAGACTATCACTGACAACGTCGTCACCATTCTCGGCTCCTTTGATCACCGCCTCTCCGCCCTTGAAACCGCCATGCGTCCCACTCAGGTAACTTTCCCTTTTTTTTTTTTTTTAGATCCCACCAAACAAAATCTAACACTGTCAAAACTATTGAAAGCCATGTTTTTTGACTACCCTTTTAGTTTGTTGTCAAAACTAGTGAAAAAAAAAAAAAAAAAAAAAAAAAAACCAAATATCTGAGATCTTGTTTGGTTGTTTTTATACAGATAAGGACACATTCTATTAGGAAAGCTCATGAGAATATTGATAGGACTTTGAAGGCTGCTGAGGTTATTCTTGCTAAATTCGATCTTTCTCGTCAGGTTGGTCCGTTTCCCAGATTTCGTGTTTCCTGTTTGGTTCATTTTCCAGCTTTTTTGTTAGATCAGCAAAGAATTGAATCTTAATGTAATTTGTGGTTTCGTATAAGTATAACTTGAAGTTCAATTTTAGTTGGGTAGTTCTCACCAATAAAAAAAAACCAACTTCGTTTTAGTCCGCACCCTCGTGGGTTGAAATGGAGCATGTTTGATTCAGTCATTGGTGTTGCCCAAGCCCAACTAACATTTTCACATTATGAAAATGTTGTGAAAGGTTACATTTTACATTAGGAAATCAGTTGCTGCCTTGCTGTAGAATTCTTCTACTTAGGTCGAGCTTCAGCATTATATATGACCATAGATGCAATGGATTAACTCAGATGTTTCCCTAGACTTGGCAAGTATTACTATTGGAGCATTGGTCTTTGCAGACCATCTTTGTGTGTGTGTGTGTGTTTTTTTTTTTTGATACATCAATAGTTGGGAGTGGGGGACTTCGAACTGTGAATGTTTCCTTTAGAAATATCAGGAGGTACCAACCAGTTGAGCTACCAGGATCTTGGCACAGAACATTCTTGTGAGTGAGGGTTATATTCCATTTTTCAACAACTCCGTTCACCATATACGAGTTAGAAGGGGTGATTCATGTGGCTGTGGAGGTCACAACATTCTGCTTACCAAAAAA
The DNA here is from genome assembly GCF_002906115.3 of Quercus suber. NCBI lineage: Eukaryota > Viridiplantae > Streptophyta > Magnoliopsida > Fagales > Fagaceae > Quercus > Quercus suber. Next base: position 811,585 of record NW_027069638.1, read on the forward strand.
TAAAAACATTTTTAGACGTTTGCTGATTTTAGTTTTACTATATTTCATGGACTTAGGTTTGTCTTCCCTTGATATTTCTGTGCTTTCCATCTTTGAAACTTGTCATGACAAAAGCATATAAATTTTCCAGAAGTTTATACCATTATCTTAACATATTTTGAGATCAAAAGAACCAATTCTTTCTCAAAAATGGGTTAGATTTGACTGTTTTTCTGACCCAACTCTAGTAGAATGGGTTGGAAATTAGTTTAAATGGTGCGGGATGGGTATCAGTTCAAATTTTTGACCTGGTAATGTTTGGGAAGGGTTGGGGTTTTACATCTTAGCTACTGATCATGATTATGCATTCAAATTATCAATAGCCCTTTTATTAATTTTATTTGTAAGAAAAAATAAGGTTTTTGTGCCATGCATATATGCATTAATTTCTATTTAAAAAAACTTCAGATGATTTATGTTTTATTATCACCATTTCATTCATATATACATGCACACTAAATATCTAGGTTTATTATTATTAATTTTTTATAACAAGTGGGGGAGAGGAAGTTGAACCCTGGTTCTCCTTCATGGTAGAATATGAAAGTGTCGCTTAGTCACAAGGCTCTTGGTTTTTTTTATATTCATAATTCAGTGGGTTCTAGTTAGCTCAACATGGAACTGACACCATAAGTTCAAATCCTATTGTAACTATCAATTAAAAAAAGTACTTATAATAATTTAGTTATGCAGTCATCCCCAATGTCCAGCCTCTATCATGTGAGTCCTAGAATGTCAAATAAATACCAAATATGTTTCCAAAGAAATAATTTGGATACATTTTAGGAATTTTTGGATATGTATTTGAGAGTATGGGAGAAGTATTTGCACCAGTGAATGCAATAAATAAGTGGCTCTCTTCTGGAAGAATCCTGCTACTTTTTATATAGTTTTGTATAGTATAAGTTTAACAAATACTTATATAAAAAATATAATTACTCTATTTATGTACAACAACAACAAAAGCTGAAGTCCCAAATTTTGTGTGGATCCATTCATAATAGAATGACTAGATTTTACGCTAGCCGCCAACCTACTGAAATCTTCCACCTTTTCTTGGGCTCAATGTGTAAATAGAATATATATACATATATATAAGGTTATAAAATTAATAAAAAGTAAATTGATTAAAATAATCAATAATATTATTATAACACTATTTATATATGAAAAGTAAATAAAATAATAAACTAGAAATAATGGATAAGCACTATCAGTGAATGACAAGCAAGCACTATGAGCTAATTTTACACTTTGCAAACAAGCTTTCCTTATTCCAGTGATTTTGGGCACTCTTTCTCACAAATTTTCATCTCTATTCTTTCTGCAATAAAAAGTTGACCACATTTTCATCCCATTGTTGTGCTGATGTTGCCTTTCCATTCATATTTTACTAATTCTGTATGTAAACTTTTTTATATGATGGGGATGTCTGGGTTATAAATATGCCATTTGAAAGATATAAATATGCCGTTTCTGTCTTCTTCCCTGTCATGTATTATGTCACTTGATTCAATTATATGGTCCTCAAGGCCCTTGCAATGAAGTGAATTTATTGCAATGGTACAAAATTTCGTTTTTAAAGAACTTAATTATGCTAATTGGAAAATGGGTGAATGTCAGTTTTGATTTTAGTTTCTTACTTCATAATGTTTGAGGCATAGGCATTATTTAATTGATCTATCGCTCTATGTTTCCTTATGATGTATTATTTCTAGTTTATAGTTGTTGATATTCTTATCATTTAAATAAACAGGCAGAGACAAAAATACTTAGAGGGCCACATGAGGACTTGGAGAGTTATCTAGGAGCTATTGATCAGCTAAAAGGCAATATCCAATTTTTTAGCAGCAAAAAAAGCTTTAGAAGTTGTGATGCAGTGATCAGCAATTCAAATAATCTACTCACTAAAGCTATTTCAAAGCTAGAAGACGAGTTCAAGCAGCGATTATTGTCTTACAGGTTTGTATTTTCTTGCTCATTGATGCTCTTGCATTGTGCCTCTTTGGTTCTTCTGCCTGGGTACTGCCAATTCTTTTGCTTCTATAAACAACCGATGCCTTAGTGTTACATTTGGGGAATTTAGCATTTCCAGTTCTTCCTTTCAGTGGCATTTATTTTTGTCGGATTTTTTTTTTTAGATAGAAAGGAAGCTGAACTGTTCAATTGATTGCTTGAGCTTCCTCTTGAGGCTGACATTAGTCATCTGTAGGGCAGTTTCATGATCATTTCTAGGACTTTTGTTTGCATAAGTGGAATAGGTTTTGTTAATATATTTATTTTTTCGTTAATGATGTAAAAAAAAAAAAAAAAAAAGTATTGGCATTTGTTTTATGTATAAAAATATTTGTTGGAAGTTCAATAAGCTACAGTTAAATTGGAGTTTATATCGTCTAGCCAAATTATTAATTGTTTATCTTGTTACTGACTTATCCTGCTCCCCATGTGCTTTGAACTTTTGTGGGTTTTATATTCTGAGTTTCTAATTAATTAGTTTGCATTAGAAGAATCGAATTCTTCTACATAAGTTCTTGCTTGAAAGATGATTTACCTTTTTGAGATATCATATTTGCTTTCATATGGATATTGATCTTCATGCAAGATACTTGGTTATGACAAATTATCTTATCAAAATTAAATTGGCTTTGCTTGAAGCTCCAATTATGGTACTTATTTATTTCTTTTATTTTGGGTGTGAAAATTTCAGCAAGCCTGTGGAGCCTGACCGTCTTTTTGACTGCCTTCCAAATTCACTGCGGCCATCTTCTGGATCTCCTGGGCCCAATGGTGAATCTAGTGGCAGGAATCCTTCCAATAACCATTCTGAGCAAAAGAGTATCTCAGAAAATGCTGTTTACACTCCTCCAACTCTTATACCACCTCGGATTCTGCCATTGCTGCATGATTTAGCTCAGCAAATGGTTCAAGCTGGTCACCAACAGCAGTTACTCAAAATTTACAGGTAAAAAGCTCTATCATTGGTCCCCAGGTATATTGTGCTACTTGTTGTGTAGTCATCTAGTCATTTCATATTTTTGAGAAGAGATATATCATTCAAATCTTTCTTGATGGTTAGGTTTCATAGGCAGCCTATGTTTTTATTGTTAAATAATCATCTTTATAAAATTTTCACTACTGTATGACACATTTCATGTACTTGAGTTGCAAGTCAGAATTTAAAAATTGAGAGTGATGATTTTAACATAAAAAACCGTTGTCCCTTCCATGCCCAAATACAATAAAGGTTGAAATCTCAATTATGCTTTGCAACATTCGACAATATTTGATATAGGTCTAAGGCTGTAAGTGGTCAGTTTAAATCAGAGTTTTAGTCAACCAAATTGAACCTATCAAAGTGATGGGCAGAGCAAACAATGCCAACCAACAGCCCATCACCAACATCAACTGGTGGCTTTTGGGGCAGTTGGTGGACTCAACATGGGGTGAGGAGACTGCCTTAGAATAGAACAATGGCACTAAGAATTATGGAATCTCTGGGGAATGGGATTTATGATGGGATTGGAATTGGCAAAGTTTCAAGGAATGTAAGAAGCCACATTATCCTTTCTACCTTTCAAGGATACCTCCTTACATATTCTAAAAAAAAAAAAAAAAAAACAAGCTTGTCAATGTACAGTTTGAGGTGGTAACTGGCTCCCGTATTCATTTCTGGGATGACATGTGGTGCAGTGACATTCCTCTCCGAGTATCTTTCCCCATGTTGTATAGGATTGCTCATTGCTCAGAGGAAGGATGCATTTGTAGCTGATGTTTTGGGTGGAAAAAATGGGTTTACTCATTGGGATATTCATTTTACTCATTCTATCCAGGATTGGAAGTTGGAGAGTTTACAATCTTTCTTTGCTTTATTGTATTCCACTAATATTGATCGGAATAGGGTTGATAAAATGGTGTGGAAGCCTGCAAAGAATGGATCTTTCGAAGTTAAAATCTTATTATAGAGCCCTAATGACTGGAGGAAGTCATGCCTTCCGTTGGAAAAGTATTTGGAGGTGAAAGTTCCTTCTGGAGTGGCTTATTTTATTTGGACAGGCTAGGGGAAAGATTCTCACTTTGGATAATGAGGAATATTTATATTGTCAACAGATGTTGCATGTGCAAGAACATTTGGGAATCGGTGGGTCACTTTCTCCTTTGCTACTCATGCATATAATTTGTGGACGTTTGTGTTTAGCCTCTTTGGGGTTTCTTGAGTGATGCCTAAGCAAGTGGTGGATCTCCTAGCTTACTTGCTGGATCTACTAGCTTGTTGGAATAGAGGGGTGGGCGGCAGTTGTTGGGCAGCAGTTATTTGGGGAGTAATTCCGCAATGCATCATGTGACTATTTTGTGAGAACATAATCTTAGAACTTTCAATGGAGAGGAACATTCCGTCATTGAACTAAAATGGTTTTTCTTGCTTACTCTGTTTGATTGGATGACTGCATTGAGTGGTCCTTATATCCCTTCTTTTTGAGAATTTTTAGATTTGTGTTCTTTTACTTAATGTTTTGTTTCTGTTGGTACATGTCCTGTGTACCATAGGAACAGTTTGTGTGCTTCTCTTCTTCTATTAAAAACGTTCTTTTACCTTTCCAAAAAAAAGAAAAAGAAAAAAAAGCTTCTCAGTGTTTATATTTTTACAACTCTAGGCTGTCTGCTGTCACCAGTATTTAGGTGGTAATGGTGCAGCTGAAGTTTGCAACTTTTTTTTTCCCTGGATCATTGCTGCTTAGTTTTGAGTTCACAAATACTGATTCTTTTAGATGTGGAATAATTTCATTATTTTTTTTAAAAATGGAGCCTTTTATTTTAAAAATGGGTAAGATAAGGAGAAAGGTATTGTACTTTGGTTCCACAAGCCAATGCAATACAAAACATTTTGGCAATATTAGGTGCAGACCACCTTGAACTTTGAATACCAAACTACCTTTGGCACTTCAAAATTAATTTCCATCTTATTACAATTCTGCCATATATCTAATATGCGACTATCTGAGAGCAGGATGCTATCTCTGTGATGGTTGATCCATCAAATTTCAAATTCCACCTGTGGAAGAGCTCTAAGTTGCTTTGGCATAGGGTGACAAATCGGTCTGACTGATTTCTCTTGGTCTTTCTTAATCCAAATTTAAAAAAATAAAACTAAAAGAAACAAAAGAATTCTGGGTTAATTTGGTGCAGCCGGCAAATCAGATTTGTTCGGCAAGGAATTATGAAAGAAAGGAGGATAATGATATAAAGACCTAGACAAATCACATCTAGTTTATTTTAGCAATCAGATTTTGGAAAAAACCAATCACACAGTAATTAAAAAAAAAAACTGGTGGAAATTCTTTGCAATGTTTTCTGAAAAGTTGATTTCTTACCTATCTTTGATCAGACTAGGATATATGGTTTATAAACTAAAGAAAATTTGAAAGTTAACTACTAGTCTAAGCTTTAAACTACTAAAGGCCATGCAGAGCATAACTATACCCACATAATAGCCATTATGCATACCTGAACTTCATTAAATTGCACCTAACAGAATTAAACATAAGAGCGTACAAAACACCAAACTAGCAACAAAATGACGTAGGGAAGACATAAAGTAGGTGTCAGGACAGATTTACAAGTGCTGATTCCTAGGTTTATCTTTATCTCTATCTTTTTTTTCCCCTGTTCTATTTGTTTTTCCTGCAACTCCCTTTATGAATTCTGTGCTCCAACTTTAGCATTAGGGGCCTGTTTGGTTCCTGTTCTATTTGTTTTTCCTGCAACTCCCTTTATGAATTCTGTGCTCCAACTTTAGTATTAGGGGCCTGTTTGGTTAGCTGAAAAGAGTGCAATATTCTGTATTCATTTTCAGTTTTCAGTGGGACCCACCACTAAAACTGATTTGGTTTTAGCATTTGTACTTAGTTTTCATTTTCAGTATCCTAAAAGTTGGATTTGAATTCAAAAGCTGAAAACAACTTTTCAGCATTTTCATTTTCTATGAATATGAATACAATGGTATATTCGTAAATATTGTGAAAACAAGTTACTTTTTTTGAGTGATATGAGTGTGTGTAATTGAGAAAAGTTACTTTTTTTTAAAAAATAAAAAACAATGACCAAACATGGGTATGATATGTACTATACTCAAATTATGTATTCAAAACAATTTACCAAACACTGCCAAATGTGAAAAGAAGTGTTTTTTTCTATATTCAAATTAGGATTTAAATATAGAATAATGAAAATGAAAAGTGGATACACCACTTTTTGAAACCAAACAGGCCCTAGATCTCTTTGTTCTGCATCGAATGGTCTTTAGACCAAATGATATCTCTTCTCCCATAAACAATGTTAAGGATGGAGAGTGAGGTTATGGATTCATTCTTTTATGAAAGCATGACTTATGTTTGTCTTTAAAATATATATATATATAGAGAGAGAGAGGAAATCATCTTCTTACTCTAAATTCCATTAACCTTACTTGAGAAACTACCTAATAGGATTCTTCCGGATTACTAGGACTCTGAATTTAGAGTATCTAATAAAATATCTAGAAAAGAGGAATAAACTACTAGGACTCTGTGATAACAATTTGAGAATTGTAGACCATGCTTAGCTAAGTTCGTATTGGGAAATCTAAGTTTGTTTAGCAGTAGAAGGTTATGTATATATTAGGATTATTAAAACTGATCCAATTTGCAATTCCCATGTTGTTTGCTTGGTCCTTCATTGGCTTTGTAATTATATCATTAATATTAAAGCTTGCTAGTGAACTGCTGTACCTAATATTTACAATTCTCTTCTAATGGATTTGGATTATTCACAGAGATGATGTGTAGATAATTGACATATATACGCATTGTTATTTTCCCTCATTGATCTAAGCCAATATGACATATGCATTCTAATATACATGGCATAGAATTGGATGAGATGTACACATAACTTTGGAGAAAGAAATATGATTTTGGATAGCATAGAATGATGGAGATGAAAACATGTGTTCAACCCAGATAAGTCTATTGAAGATCCCTGGTGGACTCCATAATTTTGAGACTTAAGGTTTTGTTGTTATATTATACACACACACACACGTTATTTTTAAGTTTAAGTATCAAGATGTTCAACAAGTACTCTTTTGTTTTGTTTAGGGATACTCGTTCTTCAGTTCTAGAAGAAAGCCTCCGAAAATTGGGAGTTGAAAAACTTAGCAAAGAGGATGTTCAAAAGATGCAATGGGAGGTTTTGGAGGCCAAAATTGGGAATTGGATTCATTTCATGCGTATTGCTGTAAGTACTTGTCTGGAATTTGAACAAATTTGGTAGTTTTCATGTTTTGAATATATGGTTATGCATGAACAGGTCAAACTGCTTTATGCTGGAGAGCGGATAGTTTGTGATCAAATATTTGAAGGCTTTGATTCTCTCAGGGATCAGTGTTTTGGTGAGGTCACTGCAAGTAGTGTTTCAGTGCTACTTAGTTTTGGGGATGCAATTGCCAAGAGCAAAAGATCACCAGAGAAGTTATTTGTACTTTTGGACATGTATGAGATAATGCGGGAGCTTCACTCGGAGGTATGGTTGATATTACTAATTCATAGAAACCTGCACTAAGATTGCTGCTTATGACTCATGGGGACTAGGGTAGATGACAAGGCTCGGTGGGACAATTCATAATTATTTCATTTTATTTTGGATGGAGCTGAAAATTTTGTTTTTGAGATTGTTGTTTGAAAAGTCTAGGATCCTTGGAGCTAGTGGTATCCATTCTATTGTATAATTCATAGAATCCCTCTCATTCTGATTGTAATCCATTCTTAGTTTTCAAAGAATCCCTCTTTAAAGAAATTTCTTGTATTTACTAGGTTGTTCAATATGAGGTGGATAAATTTTGCTTAAAATGTGATGTATTACTAGGTTCTTTAGACTGCTGCTTTTCTTTGATTATATAAATTATTCCTAAAACTTAAAAATGCGTTTCTTTTAATTGAAGAAAGAAATTGACAATTTTTGAGGGGTAGGAGAAGAAGATAAATTTTGCAGATAGCCTTTTATTCATTGGTGCTACCTATTAATCTTTTAAAGATTTCAATTCAAAATTTCAAATAATTTTTTATTTTGAAATCATCCTACAAGCTTCCCTTTTGTTTCGGTCCTATATAGAACGGTATGGTTTCTACATTACCCTAATTCTGGGTATGTGATTATATTCGATGAAATCATTTTTTCTTGTCATTTGTACACAATATCTACCTTTTATTTCACTTGTAAATGATTTCAAGTTATAAAAGATTCTTATGCTTAATTAGCAGTTGCCCTTTGTATGCAATCATATTTCAATAGTGTTACAAATCAGTTTACTAACTTAGGTAACTGAATTTATTTGCAGATTGAAATGATTTTCAAAGGTAAGGCTTGCAGTGAAATAAGAGATTCTGCATTTGGTTTGACAAAACGGCTCGCTCAGACAGCTCAGGAGACATTTGGAGATTTTGAAGAAGCTGTTGAAAAGGATGCAACTAAAACTGCTGTCTTGGATGGAACTGTCCATCCTTTGACAAGCTATGTCATTAATTATGTGAAGTTTCTGTTTGAGTAAGTTCAGCTAACTGTTCTTGCTATTCCTATAATCCCATTCTTTGTGGCAGCGTAAAATCTATTTTCATACATTCTACTTTGTTCTAGTTGTTGATGATTGAGCCATTAAAGCCGTAGTGACTTCACATGTATCCACCTATGAAAAATAAGAATGTGTCTTTATATTAGTATCTTTCATTGTTTATATCTTTATTTTCTATTCTTATCCATTTATATTTGTTCTTTTACTTTTAATTTTTAGCCGTCTGAGACTTTGCTTCATGTTCTATTTGTTGGGAGGTGCTGCTGCCTTAAAATAAGGTTGAGAGCTTCTCTTACTGACATAACAATTCAATAGAAAGCCTTGTGAGGAATACTTTTAGAAGATCCTAGAAAGGAGACTTGAAGGGCAATTTTGGTAGTTTTTTAGAAATACGTGGAAAGGAAAACTCTTGAATTACAAGCAACAATTCTTTTGCTCTTTTTTTTTTTTTTTTTTTTTGGGTGGGTATTTCCAGGCGACCATTTTTATATAGGAAGAATTCATAGTATCAAACATTGGGGTAAAAAGTGTTCTAAAGTATGATCAGGGGCTGTTGGTGGCTAGTGGGTAGTGAAAATGCAGGGAGTTTAAGGGTTTCAAATAAGTAGGAGAAAAGGGCTTGATTTAGGGTTGAAAGTGAGATGAAAATTGAGTCTGTCGAAGGGCTGTGAAAAACATTAAAGGGGGAATAGGAGAGAGAGAGAGAGAGAGATTTGGGGTTGCTATGAGGGAAAGAAAAAGGCTGAAACTGGAAGCTGTCCAGGCCTGTGAAAGGTAACACTAAAGGGGGAATAGGTGGGTAGGGAAAATGAAAAAGAAAGAAAAGAAAATAGAGAGAGAGAAAGAGAAGACATTAGGATTCTAATTAAAAAATTATTTAACTTTGAGAAACTAAACAATGCTAAATGAAAGCTCATTCACTGAAATTACATACTATTAGACTAAAGACCCATGGCCTAGAACTTTAGCCCAAAAAGAATTCAGATATGTCAAATTTTCACATATTTTTTTGAGATTTCATCTTGCCATAATCCTATATGTTAGGTTGTTATTATTATTATTATGTTTGCCTTTGGAGAGTTGAGCAGTTTATTTTTTTGTCTGATTTAACTACTAATCTCGATCAAATGATTGACTTAAGATTATGCACCAAATTTTTACAGCTATCAATCAACCTTGAAGCAGCTTTTTTTAGAATTTGATAACAAAGATGAAACGGGTTCACAGTTGGCCTCTGTAACAATGAGAATAATGCAGGCTCTTCAAACCAATTTGGATGGAAAATCTAAGCAGTATAAAGATCCTGCTTTGACCCATTTATTTCTCATGAATAATATTCATTATATGGTCAGATCTGTGCGCAGGTATGTCATGTACATATTATCAGAATTCTTTTTTAAATCTTGAATGATTTTCTTGCTTGTGAATACTGGTGCTTCTTTAATATCTGTTTTCAGGTCAGAAGCCAAGGATTTGTTAGGGGACGATTGGGTGCAAAGACACAGGAGGATTGTGCAGCAACATGCAAATCAATACAAAAGGAATGCTTGGGCAAAGGTAACATTCTACCGAATGAAGCTACATCTGAATCTTCTGTTGATATGTCACGTTGCCTGGTGTTGCATTGAACTGTTTCTGGAAAGATAATTTTATAATCTTGTCTTTAAAAACATGTGGCCTTATTTGGGGTGTGTGTGTGTGTTACAATTTTTTGGTCTGAACCCATGTGAGCAACATTGCCATCTATCAATTTAATGTCTAAAGACTCTAAACTCTAAACCTTACATGTATGTAGAGTTTCTTTTCTTCTTTATTTGATAGACATGAGCATGGCTGTATGCATACAATACAGCTCACACTGTTCTACTCATTGATCTGTGTATTTTTGTCAATTTCATCTTAAGTCATAATATATATGAGCATCGTATCACAGATATCTTTGATACATTTTTCTCTGGGATGAGTTTCCTTGTACTCTATATGAGGCAAGCAATATATTACTTCTATTAAAACAATATAGTGCAAACTCAAAGAAATGCCTTCTTAACCGGAATACATTTGATTTAGTTTCATCATATGCACTAAAGGTGTTTAAAAAATTCCTCATTTTGTTGTATTTTTATCATAGTTAATTTGAGTTCTTACTCTGAAATTTGACATCTTATGCTGTCCTAATGGTTGAAAATCAGAACACCCTCGATGTAACCTGTCCTGATTATGCTTAATGCCTCTTATTTCCCCTTCAAAGTATTGATCTGGAAAGGAACTTGGTTTCATATTGCTAAATGCAGGTGCTTTTTTCCTTTGCAGATTCTTCAGTGCCTCACTATCCAAGGCCTAACCTCATCCGGGGGTGGGAGTTCAGTAGGTGATGGAGGAAATAGTAGTGGAGTTTCTAGAGCATTGGTGAAAGACAGGTTGATAATGAATTAAATCTTTATAGGATTTTTTCAAGTAATTTTTGTCACAAATGTTCTGAGCTGGTGGGATTTCTCAGGTTCAAGACGTTCAATATGCAATTTGAGGAACTTCATCAAAAGCAATCTCAGTGGACAGTTCCTGACACTGAGTTGCGAGAGTCTCTAAGGCTTGCAGTTGCAGAAGTATTGTTGCCTGCCTACAGATCTTTTGTAAAACGTTTTGGGTGCGTTTTCTCATACTTGAAGTAACACACACGCACGCACATACACACACGTGTTTGTGTATGTGTGTGTGTAAAAGATGTTTCATTCAGGATGTGTTTATTACAAAGTCAATAATGAGGTCTATTTAGAAATTTTCAAACGGTAATGGATAAATGAAATACTTGAATGTTGTCATTCTTCACATTTTTTAAATGGTCATATTTAAAATGCTAGAAAAGCTCTATGTAAGAGCTACAAATGATTTAGGGTACTTGACCCAAAGCTATGCAAAATACATGCAGATAGATTGTATTTTCATTGGCTGTCTAATGATTCCTCATTACTTTCTTGTTTACACTTGCTTTTGGATGTTTTACAGGCCTCTAGTTGAGAGTGGCAAGAACCCTCAAAAGTACATCAAGTATGGAGCGGAGGATCTTGAACGAATGTTGGGTGAATTTTTTGAGGGAAAGAACTTGAATGAACCTAAGCGATAATGAAAGATGATACGGGCCATTAACCTCTGCTTTGGTGGTACACGTCACTCTCCTTTTGTAGAGAGTTGTGGTTTAGTTCCTGTGAGGTTCCTTTTACAGTGCCATGCTTCTATCCTGCATTATAGGTGATCACATGTATGTGTTTACCTATTGTTGGAAAAAGTTGGTGAAAAGAATAAAAGAAAGCAGATTATATTGTATGCATTTGCTATGTAAAATACTGAATAAGAGCGTGACTTCATTCTTTCACGAAATGGCTGTCTACTCTGGTTTGGTGGTGATCCAAGTATATATTTTTATCAGATTTATTTAGTTGTTTACCACAAAGGATGTCATGTCGGAGTGATTTCAGCGGTGAAAAAGGCCAATTTGTCTTGACCAACAAATGCATGTGGATTCTTTTGCTAAATTATCTGAAACATTAAATTGTTATATAAAAAAAATATTATATGAAATGAAATACAGGAATAATTGTAAAAATAGTTTTTTTTTTTTTTTGGTAATCGGGGAATATATATAAACCAAAGCCAGCAACTACATAGCCCAAGGGCCAGTATTAGTACAAAACCTATTACATCCATGACCGGTTAGGTCATAATAAAAGCGAAGACACCTCCACAAGCGGAGTGTCTAAAAGAACAAAAGGCTGCTGGAGGTGAAGTGCCATTCTTGCAAGTTGGTCGGCGCATGTATTTGCTTCTCTAAAGCAATGTTTCAGCTTCCACCTGGGGATCCGGTTCATTAAGATCCTGCAATCATCAACCAAAGGGGCATAGTCAGCAATGGAGGCACTGCTACTGTTAAGGAGGTCCACTACTGATTTAGCATCAAGTTCTATCTCTACATCGGGCAATTGGAGTTGAATGCAAAGGGAAAGCCCATCCCTTACTGCCCACAGCTCAGCGTGTAGACTGTTTGCCCACCCAATGGCCCTGCAGAATCCTTTAACCCATCTGCCATGGTGATCTCTAATGAGTCCACCACCCCCTGCAAGACCAGGACAGCCTAAGGCAGATCCATCAGAGTTAAGTTTGTGCCAGTGGGGTTGAGGGGTTTTCCAGCTGACCGTGATAGGGAATTTCTGGTTGGGGTTAGGGGACTTAAGAGCAATGCAAGTAAATTCAGTTGTCATATAGTCAATTTCTTCAAGCAGATGGGGGTTTGGTTGGGACAGTTGGAGAGTACTTTTATTCCTTTGGAGCCAAAGCTTCCAAATTGCAAAGAGGAAGAAGGTACCCCAGGTGTAAGGTTTATTGGGTATGGGATTTTGGTTATTGGCATTCAGATGAAGCCATTGATTGAGGGGTGTAGTGAAAAAAAGTGGTGCTGCTCCGAGCTTGATTAGTAGCTAACCAGAAATTGCTAGCGATTGGGCAGTCCCTAAGGACATGGGAACAAGTCTCATCTGCGTTAGGACATGAAAGGCAGCAAGGAGTATCAGATATGCATCTGTGGTGAAATATTAGCATTGACAGGGAGGCCATTGTGTAAACATTTCCATAGAAAAATATGAATTTTTGGCAGTGTGTTGAGTTTCCACAGCCACTTGCCCTCAAAATTTAAAGAGTAATGTTATAGCCACAAACTATTTTACAACATTTTTACAAATTGCTGATGTGGCCAACCTTTTATTGGTTTTTATTTAGGCCCACCATTAATATCACTTTTTCATTTACAAATAATTACTTACCATATCAAAAGTTTGTAAAATTTTTTGTAAAATAGTTTGTATCTCTAGCATAATTCAAATTCAAATGGGTCTATCTTCCTCTAAGCTAACTTATAGGCACGATTGGAGTCAAAGTTGCCTTTATCATTTCCATCCCAGCTAAGCATATCAGTGCAACACGAGGCTTTCCTGATGGCGATTGCTTTGAAGGGAAGAAGTAGATGTGTAGGTATTACAAATGAAAGGTATGGGATGTCCCACCGCCCATTTCTAATGGCATCCTTGACCATTAAACTATTTTCTTCAACAATGAGGGGTCGTTGTATCAAAGATCAAAGGGAACCCAATTTAGACCATTTGTCATACCAGAAGGATAAAGTGCTACTATAGGTGAATGTCACAATCAATTGATGCGCTACAATGCTTTTGTTATTTACTATTTTGGAGTCCTTCATTTCTAATTGTTTGGACTTTGGAGTGCTTACAAATTTTTTTTTTTTGGCTGATAATTCGGTAGTAATAATAATGGTGGATTTGAATTTTTGGAAGTTTTTCTTTAAAACACTAGAAGATGTTAGTGGAGCTACAAACACTTTTGTGATATTTTCAAATGCAGCCTGACAAACTGTAGTTTTTCCAACCAAAAAAAAAAAAAAAAGCACTGTAAGCGAAAACAAGCAACCAGAATTTATAAATAAAAAATAAAATAACCAGAAAAAGTCGCAACTTTAATTAGGCTTGTTATTACACACAAATGACTCCAACATGAATTGCGTATCCACAGGGTAAAATCCGGATCATTTATTAAAATAAATTAATAAGGTTAAATACTCTCTTTAGTCGTATAGGGACTCTTGGTAAATTGCCGTTAATTCATGAACTGAGCCTAACAGTAGCTATTTTCTTCAAGCACTTATCTGTGCACAGTAGTGGTTGAAGCCGAATTGTTTGGATTTCAATATTGGTGAGTTGCATGACATTGGTATAATAAAAAAATGTCATTAGGGTGTATTTTATTTCATGTAAAAGTTTGTTACAAATTGCCTTAATTAAAGCTACTTTGAAGAAGTGTATTTTAGAGAATTTTGCTCTAGTATAAGGCGGATCTTTACTCAAGTGATAAAGGTACTTCACTCAAGCTAGTGAATCTCGGTCATGCAAAATAATAAAGGAACTCGATACTTCACCTATCATTTATTCAAGGCTCATTTGTGCAAATAAAGAGTTCATGGAGAAGATTCGCTTAGCAAGATTGTACAGCTTTAAGGGTCACTACGATTAAAAGGCAAGCAGGGAATTTGCAGAGTTTGTAATAGAGAGTCTAGCCATACAAATATTTTGTAAGTAGATTACTTTAACTACTTTTCTTGTAGTGAATTTTCTACAAGATTTTGTCCTTGAAGTGGTATTTCCATAAAAAAAAGTTCTTTAGTTTTCCACTTCGTTATCAAATTTTGTGCCTTACTTATAATGCTTTCGTACTTACTACTTTTAGATTTGGTATTGATATATGTCGTTAACTATTTATCGGTGCGGTTTAACTCATATCGTGTAAGATTTATCACTAAATTCAATAATTCTGTTGAGTAAATCACATAGGGTCTAAAATTTTTCACAAATGAACCAAAACAAACAAATAAATGAATTTTTAGCCACTATATTAGTAAATGACCTACCAAGAGCCTTGTAGCTCAATTGGTTGGCACTTCTAAGGTTCAAATTTTCTCTCTCCGTTATAATTATTGAATTATTAAAAAAAAAAAAACCTCTTAAAATTGAGAATGGTAACATATCAATTTGGACCATAAGCAACATATGATATCAAAGATTCCTTTTATATAAATAAATAAAATAGTTATTAAATGATGGACATTGATAACCTTGTGACCCAAGTAAAGTCCTAATGTTGAGGAGGTAATCTACTGAAATAATAGGCATTATTCTATCCTTCCCCAAAGTAACTAAATGAATAAATATTAAAGAATAGCACCGTAGATGTATGGTTTATATAATGGCATTATAATATGTTCAAGACCAAAAAAGCACAAAGTATACAATTGGAGTTGAACATTTAGCAGTTACCTTCCAAGAAAAAAAGAATAAAGAAAGAAAATTCTTCATGTTTGGCTAGTATATGCCAATCATTAACAGGATACCAGTACATCACATAGTACAATTAACGAATATGTTAAAACCAACGCTTCACTTTCCTATCGAAGATGCTAGGTCCGTAAGTTGAAATGACCATGGCAACAAGAAGGGGGAATTGCATTAATACAAAGAGGGTGATAGGAATACTAGCCAAGCAAATGACAGGTTTGAAAATCCATGATTGTTCATGTAGCATAAGTAAAAGTGCAGCACAAAAGGTTGTCATCATGGCTACAATAGAGAAGAAAAGGGTGGAAAGTCCTATTATCATCTTTCTAGGCAATGACTTGAGGAAATCTTCTTTTGCGTAACAAGATGTGAGGATTCCCAAAAACATCAAGACTGAAGTTGAGGAAGAAAATAGTGAGAGAGCATCGGATACTATAAAGACCATAAATAATTTTTTATTTAAGAAAATTGGGAAGCCATTATTTTGGTCCTTACCACCTGGAACAGTAAATACTGCAGCAAACATAATGGTAACAATGAGAGCACTCACCACGGTACAAGAAGATGCTGTGTCCTTCATCCATTTTTCTCCCTTGCTCATCATGTCCTCATGGTTCTTTGTAAACAATTGTCGAGGAGTCAAACCCATTATGTTTAGTTGTCCATGAACCCTAGAAGGGACAATGCTCTCCACCTCCTGCATTTGTTGCACAAAGTCTTAGAAACCAAAATATCGCAATATTAGAAAAGACAAAAATTTGCCTCATAGTATAGGAAAAGTAAATATTAACATTAATGTTTAATATTTCCATAAATATCATTAAGGCGAAAATCACATTTTAGTCCCTACATTTTTAGGCTATTCTCATTTTAGTCCCTAAATTTTATTTTTACCGCTTTTAGTCCATATTCTGAAAAACGCTTCCGTTTTAATCCTTGCCGTTACATCAGAAATGGAAAAAGCTGACGTGGCAAACGGCAGAATAAATAATACCTAATTAATGTCCACGTGGCTTAAATTAATAATAAAAAATGCCACGTCAGCATTTAAATTAAAAAAATTAATTTATTAATTTTAACTAAATAAAAAAAAATAAAAATAGAATTAAAAACTAAAAATAATAGGAATTAAGATCTAAGTGTGTCTTAACAAGAACACAAACTCAGATCCAAGAAGAACACAAACCCAGAAATTAAAAAAAAAAAAAAAAAAAAAAAAAAAAAAAAAAAAAAAAAAAAAAAAAAAAAAAAAAAAAAAAAAAAAAAAAAAAAAACAANTAAGATATGAGTTAATTAATAATCTCACAAGTAAAGAGATATACATTTGGTTAAATTTTGGAGGGTTTTTTTTTTTTTTTTTTTTTTACTTGGTGGCCTTAGGCAATTGCTTAAGTTGCACATAGCTTCAGTCGGCCTTCTTTTCATAATATGATAATCGCATGGGAGAGGGGGGGGGGGGTGGTTGTTCACTTAAGAGTTGAGACTAACAGATGTTTTACACTTGCCCTAATGGTTTAGAGACCGGTTTTACTTCTCACTTTGGGCCTATTAAATGAGAGTAATACATTTGTCAATCTCAACTCTCAAGAGACACCCCCCCCCCCCTCTCTCCCAAGTTATTGTATCACCAAAACTTCCAAGATGATGAAGTTATCCTTAAAATTATCAAAATCACCAAATACCCTTTTAATCTTCAAAATAATCAAAATACCCCTACACCCTTTGAATGATTCAAATATCCCCTTAAAATCTCCAAAATGACAAAATTCCTCTAAAATTTCCAAAATTATTAAATTACCCTCTCAAACGAGTCAAAACCTTCAAAATGTCTCTGAAACTTTCAAAATAACGAAAATACCAGTAAAACCACTAACATGATGAGAAAAAATATACCCATTGAAATCCTCTAGAATAAGACCTAGTAAACTTATAAAAAGACAAACATACCTCTAAGATTTTCAAAATAACCAAATAATAATAATAGAAACATCCAAAATAATGAAAGTAACTTACAAAGTGACCAAAATATTCTTGAAGCCTCCAAATGACCAAAAAATACTTTCAAAAACCTCTAAAATCGCTTAATTTCCCCTACAATCACCCAAAAAAAAAAAAAAAAAAAACCAAAAAAACCCTCAAAAACCATTGAATGACAAAAATGCCTTATGAAATCTCCAAATTATCATGCTATTCCTCAAAACTTAAAGAATCGCCCCCAAAACTTTAAAAGTAGCTCAAAAACAACTTTCAAGTGTCCTTTTATAGGTTTGAAATGTTTGTAATTTTGCATGTGGATGTATAAGTTTATTTGATAGTTTTTATTTTAGCATTTCTTTGTTGTTGTACTCTTATTTTGATTGTTGTTATTTTAGTTGTGTTTTTTTACGTTGATTTTAGTTTTCTGTATTACTATTTTAAAGTAATGAATTAAAACTTATTATCTAATATTCACATAAAAATATAGAATTTTTTTGTAAATTTCTGTACCAGCGAAAGTAGTGCAACCAAACACCAAAAAAATATTCAAAATGGCCACAGTAACATTTTGTAGCCTAATGTACGTTACTTCTTGATTGAAGACTTTAATAATTAATAGTTTAGGTGTAACATATAGCCAATAGATAAAGACCAAGAAATTGAAAGTGAGAAAGATAACCTTAAACCATTGTAGTTCTCTTTGCATTTGTAAAGCTGCACCTGCGATGTGATCAAGTGATGTAGAAGATGCTGACATCCCTGCCATATGTAATAAGGGATTGCCGTAGGAGGAATCTGAAGCACCCGCCAAAGCGTTTTTCATATTAAAACCATAGATAAGGCCAAAGATTTTGGCTCGACGATATTGGACAGCAGCCGAAAAAATGTTGCTTGATTCTGCATCATGGCTGAACACAAATATGGGATCCGCTTTCACCATTTCAAATATAAACTCAAAAATCCCTTCCTTGGTTGCACGGACGATGGCATCTCGAACGCGACCAGTCCGCATTTGTTGAATATTTGAAATTGAAAACTGTTCCTTCATGCGACCCAGGAGTTCATTGGATTGGAAGTGTCAAGTGGGTCAACTTCATTTCATATAGATGCTTGATACCTTGGTGAATAATCAAAACATTGAAAAATTAACTATTATAAAACCCAAAAAAAGAAAAGAAAAAAAAGTCACAATCTCTTTTGCTCGTACTTATCTAAGCGACCTTAAATATTAGAGTACTCCATTTAAGGTGCGCTTGAGATTAATATCTACAAGTCTCATTTACTTGTTTCCTTCATTTACTTAGCAAAAAGAAAACAATTTCCGATCCCATGGACTTAGTTTAATAGTGTTAAGAAGTGAGTAAGCACGTGTGCTTATAATAAGTAACAAAATTACCCAATAAGTTAAGAGTATTATTTTTGAGGTGAGCTTTTAAGACTAAAACCTATAAATCCTATCCACTTGTATTCTTCATTTTCATTAGGTGATAATAAGCAAGTGAAAAACTGAAAATATAAAAGAAAAAAAAATTTGGAGGGAATGTAATAAAGAACCAATTGAAGTGAATGTGATGTTAATATTTTTAAAATGGGAGGAATATGAAAGTTAGAAACAAATTTTAAGTTTCCATTATGACGGGAATGTAACTTTGAAAAAAAAAAAAACAATTTAAAAAAAAAATAATTTTTTAATAAAAAATAATTAAATTAGAAAACAATTAAAAATTAGTCATATTATTCTTAGTTGATGTCAGTCTTTGAATTTTGAATCTTCAAACACACAGAAAAATTAAACTTAGATACAGTTTTTTAAGTTTAGTACATTAGGGTTTCTAATTAAATTTAAGCACATAGTAATTAACAAATAAAACATAAACAGTGTTATTATTTCAAAAAAAATATAACCCAATACAATTATATGTTTGAATTTAATTATGTAATTTAATTATTGTACCTAAGGAATTATAATAAATTGAGTTCTAAAGTACAATACTCAAGAGAGTTTGGAGATTTGAAACTAGTCAGTTCAACGAAGATAGCCCTGCAATGTAAAAACCTTGCTAAATTGTAAATTTGAAAATTATTCTCATAAAAAGAATAGACAAGATAAGCATTATATATGTAAAATCATAAATTTTAATCCTAATTTCAAATTAAATACTAAAATTTAAATTTCATTATTTTCCATCTTATAATTTCACATTGTTATGAATGCTTTCATTACAGTTTTTTATGATGAAAGGGAATCATGGAGTGGTAATTATTGAAAAAAAAAAAACTCACAATGTCTTCCCAACACATCACCTAAATAAACATTTTGTTAGCATTTACACTAGCTTATGCAAAAATTACTATATATTTTAGAATAAAAACCATTTTTAACTGTTTTGGCTAACTATTTCTAAAGCACTCTGATATTTTATTCTATACTTTATTTCATTGAAATATCATTTTTCTTGATTTTTAAAATTTTTTTCTCTTTGTTTACACACAACAGCCACCATCCACTTTGTCTCTCTTCACCACTGGAAAAGGCCCAAAATGTATATATATATATGTGTGTGTGTGTGTTTTGTATAAGCTACAGTTGTTTGTATATTTGCCCAAGCACATTTTGGCAAGATCATATTTTGCATAATCGGTTCATGATATGATGTGGGTGATTTTTGGACTTCATTGAGAACTTTATGCTATTTTACATGAACTGGTACAAATGCAATACTTCTCTATATTCAGGAGAGCATTGTTTATTCCCAAACTCTTATATATTATTTTTTGTGTCTTATAACAGGAAAAAAAAAAGGGTGCTTTGCATAGCTTTAAAAACTGGAATGGTCAAAGAACAAAAAAAAAAAGTACCAGTACTTGGTTTTTTTACTAGTTTTGGAGGTTTTGATTGGACCGAATTATAGTTCGATTCTCAGTTGAACTTGCCAGTTTAGTTCGGTCCGGTCTTGTTTTTAAAACAGTGGTATGATATTTTGAAAAGTGGGTTGAATAAAAAAAATTAAATAAGTAATCTTTTTATAAAATAAAGTATAAAATAGGGATTCTGATGTGGATGTTTTAAAAAATTGTTAGCTAAAACAAGAAAAATAAATTTTTATATAAAATTTGGAGAAAAATTTAGAGACACAAGATGACTGCTCTTTCACCACCCAAATCTTGAGAAAATGAACTTTGGACAATGACATACCTGATCCACTAGTTTCGTTATCATTGCTTCGATTTCCCACTAGTTTTTGAATGTTCAAACAAGTTTCATTGATCGGACCCGCTGATTGAATATGAATACCTTTAAAGCAAAAAAAAAAAGCACAAAATTATATAATTCAAGCTTCACTATATCTGTTTCTAAAATAATAATTAAAAAAAAGCTTCACTATATCCTAGGATAAATTGATATTTTGAAAAAAGAAATAATTACAATTTGGCTATATCTTAGGAACAGTATTTATTACATACAAACTATTTTATATACTTTTACACACACCCCAAAAAGTTATTGAAATCGTGACATGAAATCATGATTTCCAACTTACAAGATATATGTAAAACTATAAAATAGTTTGTGTACAACAAATTAACTCTTATTCTTCTCACAAAAATAAAATAAAATAAAACTCTTATCCTAAATTATTAACTGCAACGTTCAAAAGGAAACATATATAGAATCAAGACAGCTATAGATTATATTAGGGGATGATTTCTTCAAACAATTGATTGCCACAATTTAAATCTTGAAAATTTGGAATCCAAAGTAATACGGTGAAAAATATTAAAATCTTTAAGTAAGGGACAAAAATTATAGTTGTGGTGTTTTTCATAGAAATAAAGTTATAGTTGTGGTAGGAACGTCCCATTAACAATTCTGGGTGCTACCTATTTTATGTTTTTTTTTTTTTTTTTTTGATAATTCAATAGCTTGAAAGAAAGTTTAAATTTGGAATGTCTTTTTAAAAATATAAAAATGTACGAGTCACAAGACTTTTGGCCAAAATGTTATCCATCTTAACACGTACTTTTAACTGCCTTAATAAATTTATAAATAACATAAACATCTCTTAAATTCGGTTAAAATTATTAGTCCAAAGGCTCTCCCCACCCTCCATTTACATTCAAAGTAGCCATGCATATATGGGCAAATTAATATAGAGAGGACCTATTTTTTGTGTCAAAATTTTTTACACATTTTTTGGCAAATAATCTAAATTTTAGTTCAAGAAAACAAAAGAGATTTTAATGTCTGTTTTTAACTGTTTATCTAGTTTTTTGCTAAAAGGTTTTTGTTGAAAGTACCATAGATAAAA
Source organism: Quercus suber (assembly GCF_002906115.3). Taxonomy (NCBI): domain Eukaryota; kingdom Viridiplantae; phylum Streptophyta; class Magnoliopsida; order Fagales; family Fagaceae; genus Quercus; species Quercus suber. The sequence goes on from NW_027069638.1 coordinate 833,403, forward strand.
GCCAAAATCTAAATAAAACAAGCTGATCAATTTTTTGCTAAAAGTATTGTAGCAGAAAGTGGAGTGGGACACCGGGATCTACAATAAACAAAAAGAAGAAAAAAAAAAAAAACTTGGTATTTTGAGCAAAAATCATAAAATGAGACCTACAAAAAGTTAATTGGAGCTGACTTTTTGGCCAAAACTTTGCTGTAGAATACGTGTAACGTGGAACGCTAAATGTGAAACGAAATAAGCTTGGGTTTTTGTGGGACTCACTTGGAGCCAATAAATAGTAAATAAGTTTTAGCGAAAAGCTAGTAAAAATCGGGTGCCAACATATCCTCATCCTTTTATATCACATTTGATATAAAAGTTACCAAAAACTATATCTTTTGATAAACACTATACAAATAAGCTACTAAAATAAGTAAATTCCAAACGGACATATTAATATAAGGACAAAATTTAGTTATAAAATTGGTTGTAACTTTAATCTTACTCAATATCATTAACATTGCTACATATTTTAAAAATCTAATAATTGGATTGTATGTTCTTTACGCTCTTAATACACATGTCAAATTTTGTGCCAATCGAATATTATTTACTAAACGATCTATAAAATTATATTTTATGCATAATTTTAAACTATAGAAACTTGCAATTTAAACAATCTATTGATGACATAGCTATTAATCTTTAATTTTCTAGAAATTTTGCAAGCATGAAAAATATAAGAAAAAAATGTAATCCAATGGTGAATTTGTCAAAATTCACCTCTAATAAAAAGATATTAAGTAAGGTAGCTACAACAAATTTTGTAACTAAATTTTGTGCTTTATATAATTTGCTAAGTGATTATTATTTTTTTTTTTTAGAATCAACTTTTTAAGCAATATACTTATACAAAAAAAAACCTTTTTAAGTAATATAATTATGTGGTTAAGATATAAACAAGTTATTAATATTAAATCTTAGTTATATTCTGTATGTGCCGACTCACATTTTTTATCACTTTCCTTTTCATGTATAAAAATAATATATTATTAGAATGTTATATATGAGTATAAGTCCTTTTTTTACATTGATTTAAGTTGGGTCTCTTTTTTTTTTTCCATTGATTTAAGTTGGGTCTTACACATTATGCTTATGCAATATGATTTTGGATTAATGTCAGTGTTACACATCATAAAATATAAAAATATTATTTTGGACACACTATAAGCACATTAAAAGTATAGACACTCTATAACCAAAGTTATAAGAGATTTTCCCTAAAAAAAGTTATAAGAGGTTTAAAAATGCTTTTTTTAAAATTAAAATTCGATTATAAAAAATTTCTATATATCTAAAAAACTTATTTATTTTAAAATATTTTGATCATTTATCATAATTGTTTGTATTAATAATAAAAATTGGGTATTGTGCTTGTGCTATGCAACTTGACTTAAGTATTATCCATTGTAAACGTGCTTTTTCAATGTATTGCACTGTAAATATTAAAACTATTAAGTTAGTTTGTTATAAATTGAACTCTACTTAAATTTTTCAAGAAATTTAAAATACAATTCCAATTAAAATTCAATTACTAAAACTATCAAGAATTTTAAAGAAGTTTCACTATTTACTATAAATTATAATCTACACTAATTATTGGTTTTGATAAAGCAAAATTTACACAATTTACTATTTAAATAATTTAGGTAAATTACATTTATACCCAATAATTCTATTATCTATTTAATGTTTTAATTTTAAATATTTTATTAAAATATTTTCTTTAATTTTCATATAAGTTTGGATTAACCAGTACTTTGCATACAAATGCTATAATAATTAAAATGAAGTCATTTCACTTGTCTTTTTTTAACTGCAACGAGTTTCTAAGAATTCTAACAAATTTAAAATGACTCACATGCCAAAAGCCTTTTAACTCAATTAGTTAGTATTTTGGTGTTTTCAACACATCTAGGATTCAAATTTTTCCTCCCTGTTCTAACTATCAAATTATTCCCCCAAGAAAAAATTCACGTTACAAATTCACATTACATTCAAATTCTCAAAAAAAAAAATATATATATATATATATATTAATTTAAATAAATTAACATCATTCCTAAAAAATTAAATTAGGATTTCTATTTCAAAATAGATACACACAATTATTGACTATCGAAATAATTTCTTAAAAAAAATCCTCTTAATTTTTCTAATTCTTGCATGTTTTTTCCATAAGCATGTCAAAATTCATTCTTTGAAATGCTTATTTTCAATTATAATGCTATCAAAGAGATCAACAATTTATTAACATAAAATCTTACTTTTTAATTTCAAGTAATGTTTAAGATTGTTAATACTACTTGATTTTTTAGAATTTTTATTTTATATTTTGGCTTATGAATCATATGGATAGTCTAAAATATATTCGTATTTCAATTGATTTATCAATATATATATATATATATATTCATATTTCAATTGATAAAAATCATTTTCATTAGATCAAAATGGCAGTATAGTACCACTACATGTGTTACCTAATGCAGTATTAATAATGTTGGGTGTTACAACCTATTAGATATGCTGTTTAACATTCAAGATTTTTGTAACTCAATTGGCATCTCTTTATTTATTTATTTATTTTCCTAATTAATTTGATAGTTACAATAGGGATGGAGGGTTTGAACCCTAGTGTAATTAGGTGCCAAGGTGCCAACTTGTTAAGCTATAAGGCTCTTGGAAGCACCTCTTTATATATTTTTTTAAAACCATGCATCTGTAGTTCAAATCTCTCTTCCCTTAGTGTAACTATCGCTTTATAAATAGGGGGGCGGGGGGGGGGGGGGGGGGGGAGAAATGGGATTTGTAAATTTAGATATGAAGAATGAAAAGATATGATATTCCCAGTTTCAACCAATTATTTGATGATTTAAAGTTGAAACACTTTTACCAAAAAAAAAAATCAAACACACCTCCTCCCTCTCTTTCCCTCTCAAATAGGCCTCTTGTAATGCCTGGAGCATTGCACCATCTCTTCTCTTCTCCTCTATTTTGGCCTAGATTGGATCTACAGATAGAAGAGATGGGCTTGGTCCTTAAGGGCCCCTCTTTTCATAGGTTTTTATTTATTTCTCTATTTGTCGGGACATGTGGTGGCTCTATTTCTTCATGACGTTTATTATCTATGTTTACTAGGGACACTAGCTTATGTTCCGGCTCTATTACCTTTGTTCAGGAGTGGAATTGTCAATGACAGCATGTGTCGGTGACTGTACAGTACACCAGCCAAGGCAAACATGAGTGCTGACCTAGCTAAATCCATACCTTACACGTGGACAAGCTGTGAGGAAAGAAAATGGGACGTTAGCGAAGAGAGGGTATCCATGGATCAGCCAATGGCATGATTACCCTTGGGGAGAGAGAAGTCGTGCCTAGCATGGACACCTAGCACTAGCGTAAAAGGGAGATAACGACTTCCTATGGTCAACAGCTATAGAACACTCCTCATTGACTGAAGCTATGTTGGACCACTGATAAGAACACGTGTATCACTCCTGACCTCCTTGATGTCCCTTTCCTTGTCTATTACTTGTCCTTCACAGTGTCACAGAGCCACCCTTCATCCCACTACACTGACATCGGTGAATTTTCTCTCTCTTCCAGCCATAGTATAGTAAAGCAGTTGTATTAGGGTTTGAACGGAGGAATGAGAGCTTGACACCCGTTTTTATGTACCTAACAATATTCCTCGTACTATAAGAGGAACATGTTGCTGAGCAATTAGGGCAAGAGACAGAAACAACCACAACCACAACAACCACTACCACTATCACCACCCCCCAAAACTACAACTTCCAATTACCAAAATCACAACCAAATCACAAACCCATAACTGCATCACCACCATCATCTGGAAAAAGAAAAACAAAAACGGAAATCAATTGGACCACAAAGCCCCACTGAAGCACATATCAAACCACCATAAATATGATCGGACCACCGTAAATCCAATCGAAACCCAACCCAACTGCTACAAGCCAACCTAAGAAAGGAGAGTGGAACAAGATAAAGTGAGAAAGTTGATTTCAGTTGAGAGGGAGAAGGGGAGAGGCTGGGCATGAAGGCGTGGGTGATAGAAAATCAGAAACAGGGGAGAAGCAAAAAGAGAGAAAAGAAAAATAGCCACAACAACCATTGCCACTGTCACCACCATCCAAAACCACAACCCCCAACCACCAAAATCACAACCAAATCACAAACCCAAACCCACATTCGCATCACCACCATCAACCGGGAAAAGAAAAACAAAAATGAAAATTAATCAGACCCATGAAGCCCCATCGAAGCACATTTCAAACCATCATAAATCCGATCGGACCATCGAAGCACACATCGAACCACCGTAAATCCAAACAGAACCCAACCCAATTGCCATAAGCAAACCCAAGAAAGGAGAGAGTGAGAAGATAGAGTGAGAAAATTGATTTCAGTGGAGAGGGAGAAGGGGAGAGGCTGGGCATGAAGGCATGGGTGATAGAAAATTAGAAATAGAAGAGAAGCAAAAAGAGAGAAAAGACAGGAGAGAGAAGTAGCACGTGAGCCAAATAAACAACATTATTTGAGTTTAACTTCCAGCTACAGTCAGTTGCTAAAGATGGCAATTTACTGTAGCTAAGAGTTGAATTTTTTTTAAGTATAATATCTTTGATGTTGTGGGTATTTTTAGCACCACTACTATGAATGCTCTTACAACCCAAATCTTGAGAAAATGAACTTTGTACAGTGGCATACTTGATCCAATAATTTCTTTACCATTGCTTCAGCTTCCATTTCCCACAGGTTTTTGAATGTTCAAACGAATATCATTAATGAGACCACCCGATTGAATATGAATACCTAGAAAAAAAAAATATATACACACATGCACAATTATATAATTCAAGCTTCATTAACTATTGCAATTTGGCTTTATCTAAGAGTAATGTTTATTCCATACAAACTATTTTACACAGTTTTATACACCCCCAAAATTAACTACAATCATGACTTGAGTTTGTGTACAACAAATTTAACCCTTATCTTAGATTAACAACAATATTCAATAGGCAACACATACAGAATCAAGAAAATTACGGATTGGATTAATGGGAAATGATTTCTTCAAACAATTGATTGACACACTTTAAATATTGGAAATTTGGAAACAAAAGTAAAACTGTAAAAAATATTAAAATCTTTAAGTAAGGGACTTACATTATAGTTGCGGAACTAGTAGGAGCGTCCCATTAACATTTGTGGGGTGTTACCCATTTTTTGTTTAATTTTTATCTGTTTTTGTATAATTTAATAGTTTGAAAGGAAGTTTAAATCCTAATTGTATTTTTTGGAAATATAAGAAGGTATGAGTCAAAACTATAAAATTTTTGGCCAAGACGTTACCCATTTTAACATGTACAATTGGAATTGTTTTTGGTTCAAAATTAATTCAATAAATTTATAGATAAGACAGACATCTCTTAAAATCAGTTAAAATTAATACAATCCAATGACGTTACCCATTTACATATATGGGCAAATATAGACAAACTATTTTTTGTTTCAAATTTTTTGCAAATAATCTAACTTTCATCTTTTTTTGAAATAAAGAAGTTTTTAGTGTCTGTTTTATAAGAACAACTTATCTAGTTTTTCGTTAAAAGATTTTTGGTGAAAGTTTTGCAGCTAAAAGCTAAAACCTAAAAAAACAAAAGTTGATGTTGAAAGATTTTTACCGAAAGAATTGTAATTAAAAGCTAAAAAATTTATTTTGAAAAAAAAAAAAAAAAAAACCTAAAGCCCAAGCTGTTCCCAATCTGGTTTCTCAAAAAAATAAAATAAAATAAAATAAAATAAAAAAGTTAATTGATTTTTTGTTGAAAATACTATAGCAAAAGTGTAAAGTGGAACACTCGACTCGCAATAAGCAAAAAAGACTAGGTATTTTGAGAAAAAATCATAAAATGTGACCCATAAATACTTGATTGTTGTTAACTTTTTGACCAAAACTTTGCAGTAGAATACATATAACATGGAATCCTAAACTTAAGCCAAAATAAGCTTGGGTTTTTTGTGGGACTTGCATTGGCAAAAAGCAATAAGTTTTAGCAAAAAGCCAATAAAAAGCTGGTGCTAAAAGCAGCCTTAGCCTTTTACAACACATTTGATAAATACTATGAAAATAAGCTATTAGGAATAAGCAAATCAAACGGACATATTAATATAACTTTCTAAGTGAGTATTGTTGTTGTTATTATTATTATTATTATTATTGTTATTATTTTGAGAATCAACTTTTTAAGTATTGTATTGATCCAAAATTTTTTAAGTAATATAATTACAAGGTTAAGATATAAACAAGCTAATTTATAATAAATCTTAGTTATATTCTATATGTGCTGACTCACATTTTCTGTCACTTTCTTTTCCATGTCTAAAAATAGTAAATTATTAGAATGTTATAAGTAGAAGTTTATTTTTTTTCAACATTGATTTAAGTTGTTCTTGTGCAATATGATTTTGGTTTGATGTAAGTGTTACACGTCATAAAATATACTTTCACTGTGGACACACTATAAGCACATTAAAATTATAGAAACCCTATAATCAAAGCTTTAAGAGGTTTAGAAATGCTTTTCTTATTAAAATTCTATTATAAAAAATTATATATATATATATATCTAAAAAAATCATTATTTATTTTTAATTTATTTTGATCATTTCTAATGATTTTTTGTATTAATAATAAAAATTGGGCATTGTGCTTGTGCTATGCAACTTGACTTAAGTATTATCCTTTGTAGGGCGTGCTTTCTCAATGTACCGCACTATAAAATTAAATTTATTAAGGTAGATTTTTATAAATTAAACTCCATTTAAATTTAAATAAATTTAAATATAAAAAAAAGACTTCAATTTAAATTTTATTATCAAAATCTATCAAAAATTTTAAAGAAGAGCTTCACCATTTATTATAAATTATAATCTACAATAATTTTGGTTTTGATAAAAGCAAACTTACACAATATTTATTTAAATAATTTGGAAAATTATTTTAAACCTATAATTCTATTATCTATTTAATTTTTAATTTAAATATTTTATTAAAATATTTTCTATAGTTTCATATAATGATTAACCAGTACTTTGTCATAAGCATACTATACTATAATAACGAAAATTGCATCATTTCACTTGTATTCCTTTTAGCTACAATGATTTCTAAGAATTCTAACAATTTAAAATATGACTATCATATGCCAAAGTTTATTTAGTTAATTGGTCATTCCTAAAATATTAATTCAGGATTATCTATTTCAAAAATAGATATCATGCAATTACCGACTATAGAATATCTCGAAATAATTTCTTCCAAAAATCCTCTTAATTTTTCTAATTCTTGCATGTTTTTTCCATAAGCATGTCAAAATTCATTTTTGAATACTTATTTTCATTATAATGCTATCAAAGAAATCATTTATCAAGTAAAATCTTACATTTTAAAAAAAAAAAAAAAAAAAAACAATCACAAATACATAAAATGTTACAATATCCTTCTATGAGTTTTCATATTTTGAAATCATTACATGATAATTCATTATCAATTGTTATTATTTATTGTCAATGAGGGTAGATATGACCATTTTATTTTTATGCAATTGTCACTATCTATTTGTCATTGTTTTTATAAAAATATTTTAAACTAAATGACAAAACTCATCTCACTTGCATTGTATGAATTATTAACTAACACAATCACACACATCCATACATCAAAAATACACAAAGTGTCTACTTAACTAATCAAATGCTTGAATCTCTCTCTCTCATGAATCTCATCTCATCTCTTTTCTCTATTTGACTATCTCAATATCTCTAATTCTAAGAGTAAAGAATGAGTGTTTGTTAGTTATGCGTATGTGTATGATTTGTGCATTATTATTATTATTTTTTTGTTATAAAGTAATTTGTGTGAATTGTGATGTGTATGAGTATGATATATACATATATAGTGTAAATATAATATAACTTAATATAATCTAATATTCAGGAAATACAGAGAGTTTGATACATGTATGTGTATTGTTATCATGTTATAATAATTTTTTCTTATAAAGTTAGTGATTTGAGGAAAAAAAATAGTAACGTTGATATGTGATTAGGGTGTGCAAGATTTAAGCCACGGTGTGCAAAAATGTTTTTAATGATAAATTAAACCGGGACCTAAAAAAATACAAAAAATACAAAACTAATTTTAATGATTTTTATGTTAAAAAGAAAAATGTTTCAAAAAAATATGTTAACCAAAAATCTGGAAAAGGTAAATGTTTTAACTGTGGAAAACCTGGTCATTTTAGTAAAGATTGTAAACAAAAACCTGGTAAGTTGGAAAACAAGTTTAACATGTTAAACATTGGAAATAATGATCAAGAAGAATTATTCAGAATCCTTGAATCAAACAATTCGTCTGATTCCTTGGAAGATAATTTTTCTTCTTCAACTAATTCTTGCTATCAATCCGCTGACGAATCTTCTGATATTAAACTTAGTTGTAGAAATTTATGTTGTAATGCTACTAAAACTATTAATGTTCTCACTAGAAGTGAAGAAAAAACTTTGGAAAGATTTAATAAAAAGAAACCGAAAGATTTAACAGTTAATGATTTCCAACATGAAATTAATGTTGTTAAACAAGAGATAAGTGAATTGAAACATGTGTTTAAAAAGAAAAATGATAAAAATAGTGATCAAAATAAGTCTAATAATGAACAAAATGAGCACAAGGATAGAGATGAATCCTGTCAACAAACTCTTCTTTCTGATAAAGGTAATATTGATAATTCTCAACTTGCTCCTGTTAATAAAACACTTCCTCCGAAATGGTTTACTAAAGTGAGAATTGTTGTTTCTCATGATTATCATTTTTTTGTTATTGCTATGATTGATTATGGTGCGGATATAAACTGTATCCAAGAAGGATTGATTCCTTCAAAATATTTTGAAAAATCAACTGAGAAATTGGTTTCTGCTAATGGTTCTCATATGAAGATTAAATATGAATTAAACAATGCTCATGTTTGCCATGATAATATATGTTTCAAGATTCCCTCTGTTTTAGTAAAAAATATGACTGATAAAGTGATTCTTGGTTTGCCTTTTACAAATGCTTTGTATCCTTTTCTTGTTGAACATGATGGTATTACTACTGACCTTTTTGGTCAAAAAGTAAAATTCAAATTTGTTTCAAAATCTGAGATTATACTGATAATGCTTCCAATCTGCTTTATGCTAAAATCAAACATCTTAACTTCCTTCAACAAGAAGTTAAATACAAAAAAATTGCTGAACAACTTTCCAATAAATTGTTGCAGTGAAAAATTGATAATTTTCAAAAATTGTTAGTTGATGATGTTTGCTCTGATATTCCTAATGCCTTTTGGCATAGGAAGAAACATATCGTTGACTTGCCTTATGTTAAAGATTTTGACGAGAAAAACATTCCCACTAAGGCTCGTCCAATTCAAATGAATGCTGAAACTGTTGAGTTTTGCAAAAAAGAAATCCATGATTTGTTGAAGAAAAAACTTATTAGGAATAGCAAGTCCCCTTGGTCTTGCTCTGCTTTCTATGTTCAAAAGAATGCTGAAATAGAGAGAGGAACTCCTCGTCTAGTTATTAACTATAAACCTTTAAACAAGGTTTTGGAATGGATTCGGTATCCTATTCCCAACAAGAATGACCTGGTCCATAGATTGTGTGAGGCTGTTGTATTCTCAAAATTTGATATGAAATTAGGATTCTGGCAAATCCAGATTAGTGAGAATGATAGGTACAAAACTGCTTTTACCACTCCTTTTGGACATTATGAGTGGAATGTTATGCCTTTTGGTCTTAAGAATGCCCCCAGTGAGTTCCAAAACATTATGAATGATATTTTCAACATCTTTAGCCACTTCACCATTGTTTATATTGATGATGTTCTTGTTTACTCCAATTTCATTGATGAACACTGGAAACATTTGTATTCGTTTCTAGATACTATTAAAAGAAATGGTCTCGTTGTCTCTTCTAAGAAAATCAAACTGTTTCGAACAAAAGTTCGTTTCCTTGGCTATGATATCTCTGAAGGACAAATTCGTCCTATTGATAGAGCCATTCAATTTGCTGATAAATTTCCTGATGTTATAACTGATAAAACTCAGCTCCAAAGATTTCTTGGGTCGTTAAATTATGTTGCTAATTTCTACAAAGATATGAGAAAACAATGTAAACCTCTCTTTGATCGATTAAAGAGCAATCCTTCACCTTGATCTGATGTCCATACCTCTATTGTTAAACAAATCAAGTCTCATGTTAAGACACTCCCATGTCTTGGTATTCCAACTGTTGATGCTTTCAAAATTGTTGAAACTGATGCCTCTGATATTGGTTATGGTGGTATTTTAAAACAAAGAGTCTCTCCAGAGTCACCTGAACAAATTGTCCGATTCTATTCTAGAATATGGAATAATGCACAGTTAAATTATAGTACTATTAAAAAGGAGATTTTATCTATAGTACTATGTATTTCAAAATTTCAAAGTGATTTGTTAAACCAAAGATTTTTGCTACGTATTGATTGCAAAAGTGCTAAATATGTTATTGAGAAAGATGTTGAAAATATTGCTTCAAAACATATTATTGCCAGATGGCAAGCTATTTTAAGTGTTTTTGACTTTGATATTGAATATATTAAAGGATCTCAAAACTCCATCCCTGATTTCCTTACCCGTGAATTTCTGCAGTGTCCCAATGGCAAGTAGAAGGTCTAAGGACAAGACACCTGCCACTCCTAATCCAACTGTTAAAACAGAACCTGTTTCCTCTTTGGACATTGTTAACCGTTTCACTCCACTAGGTACTATCCCTAAGCCCAATTACTCCTCTGTTCTTGCCTCATGTTATGATCCTTATGCTATTACCCCTGTTAACCGACCTATTAAGACTGTTTACCCAAAAAGCTCCAACATCCCTCAATACATTAAGAAACAATATTTTCAAAACATGTTTTATATTGAACCCAATAAAGCCTCAATTTCTGATCCTCTCAAACTTGCTAAAAGCTATTTTCCTCCAAGATTTCACTGGATCCCTAAGCATAAAGATAAGAATTTGAATTATTATTCTGATCTCTTGCGCAGTGAGAAATCTATCATTATTAACACCATTTCTGACAAAACTGATGCCTCCAAAATTATTTACCACAATGTTTACATTGTCAATGTTATAACTGAAGAAGAATGGGGTCATTCCCCTAGTATTACCAGAACAATGTCTTCTTCTCCCATCCCCTATTCTTACTTTGATTACATCAATGCTTGGTCAAGATTTATGCTTCACCAGAATGAAAACATGTCTCATTCTTGGTTTGTTAACTTTGATAAAAATTTCACTGAATCTCTGCCCCTTTGGTTCATCCATTGGTGGTTTCAACATGACCCTCTTGATGAAATATTTCCTGAACCATTACTTAATGTTTTTGAATGTTTCAAGAAATTTTATAAGGTTAATGCTCATGATGCTAAGTTCCCTCCTTTGCTTCACTTTGTTAAACGCTTCAAGATACCTTGGATATTAAAATGGCAGTATGAAAAAGATGGTGATATTCTCTCTAGACATTGGTATGTGAAATGGTGGGGTAAATTCCCTCATGTTCAGAGAATTATTGCTACTGTCTCCAGAGATTATTCATCCCCGGATGTTCTCCCCATTGCTAAGGATTGTTCACTTGGTCAATCCCCTGTCCTTGAGGCACCTGATTCCTCTTCTAAAACTGTTAAATCATCAGCTAAGCCTAGAAGAGTGAGTTCTCCGTTGGATGAAATCCGTAAGGACCCTGAAGCTCTCAATGCTCTCATCAAAATGTTAAAAGCAGAAAAAGCTAGTTTGGATGATGAAAGGTCCTCTGAAGGTTCTGTTACAAAAGATCCTTACTACCCTTACAACGAAGAGTGGTTTGGACATGATGAAGATGGTGATGATGACTTGGCACAAAATTGATTGATTTACCCTATTGGTCTGGCCTGCCTAATGGCCAACATGTTACTGTTCCTTCCCATGCTAAAACGCTACTCCTGAAAAAAAGATTCTTCATGTTTCCAAGACTGCTTTCAGATATTCCGAAGTTCACTTTCGGCATGCGTTTTACTGGCTATTATTCAATTTCACTATTCACCTGTCACTGTTCACTTTTTACTGTTCACTTTTACTGTTCATGACACTGTTTACTCCGAATTTTGCCTATTTAAGGGGGCTGTCCCTTAAGTTAAACTCAAAAGTTTTTTGAGAAGTTTTTTGTTAAAGAAAAGTTTTTGTTAGAATTCTTCCTAGAGAGAGCTTTCTTTCCTAGAAGCCTTCTTTGAGAGAGTTCTTTGTTCACTATAACCTTGTTCACCTACTACCTTGTTCCTACAAACCTTGTAACTAGGACTAGTTCAAGCTTTGTAACTGTTGATCTGTTCTGAGATCTTGTATTCACTACTACTACTGTAAGTGTTTAACTCTACTTTCAATAAAGAAGTATTTTCAGTTAACTTTATGTTCATTATACTACTTGTTGCTACCGCCACCTTGGACGAATTACCGCCATACCGGACGGTTCTAAATTGCTAAATTGCTTTCATTATTTACTTTGAATTATTTTGTTATATTGCTTGGCTGGTTCTACCACCTTATTATTGCTTTCATCTATTTTGCTTAACACTACTTTCAGGCTATATATTACTGTGTTTCCGTCTCCATGTCTCTTCCCTTCAGCTGTGCGTCCCCTTCCCCCTTTATGGTACATATATATATATATATATTACTAGGAAAAAAATTGGAGTTTATGTATAAAAAAATGCATGCTAAATTTTAACTTAAAAGTGGGGAAAGAAAGAAAAAAAGTATGTGGAAAATAGTGGGGAAAGGAGTGTAGGGCAAAATGGTATTTGGTATTTACCATTTGCCCTTTCTTTTCTCTCCTATTTTTTGGGGGTTGAAATTTGGTGAGCCCAAAGAGAAAATCGCTAGGCCTCACCATTTTCTCCCCCCTTTTCCCTTCTCATCTAAACACTCCTCTCTCCCATTTTTTTCTCTCTCTTTGTTTTCGACTCAACCAAATGGACTGTAAGCATTTTTTTTTTTTTCACAATGTACCACTAACCTCCATTCTTGTATTAGACTTAGCAATGGGCTTGAGGCTAAATGACTAAGGTTTGAGTCACCCTTGTCTATGAGTTTCATCTTATCAAACCTAACCTTTTTTTTTTCATTTAATAACTAACTCATTCAAAGAATTGGTCTATCTTATATAAGCAATTGATGAATATTTATGGTTATATGATCATCAAGTTTGGTAGACTTGGATATGAACTAGACCCATTTAGATGATTATACATGTCCAAAAATGAATACATGGCATCATTTGGATGAGTTTAAGGCAACTGAACACTAAACTCAATCCTTAACCCTTGTGTTGACATGGATTGATTGGGATTGGTTAAATCACAATCTTTAGGTTGTAATATTGTGGGCCTTGATGGGTATGTGACCCAAGCCCACATGGAAAAGTAACTATTCCTACACACATGGAATGATGAAAAAGGCCTAGTAGTAGTTGGGCCACCCTTTTCTCCATTTTCTGGCCAAAATGGCCCTTTACCATCAATTTTCGAAATATTTGGCAAAAAAACACTCTTTCGGAAATAAACAGGAATCTACCACTTTTTCAAGTACTCGAGTTTGGTGAACTCGAGTACCCTATTTTATAGTTCCACTGTGGCTGTTGAGCTGGAAATTGGTGATTAAAAAAAATTAAGTGGTACTCGAGCTTGGAAAACTCGAGTACCATGCAACACAATACTCGAGTATACCAGGCTCGAGTACCTTTTATAAAACAAATACAGAAATTTTTTTTTCTATCGTACTCAAACTCGAGTACTGTGTAAATTTTTTTTTTTTTTTTTTTTTTTTTTTTTTGTTTTTGTTTTTTTTTGCTTGAGGATAATTGACAAATAAACATAAGGTAAAAATAAGTAGCTTTTCTATCTTTTTATTTATTTAAATGAAGCATTGTAAGATATAGAGATTTTAATTTCGAAATATGAATTTAATTTCTACATTGATTAAAATTGTTCATTTTTTCTCATAAAAATTGTTCACTATTTTCTGTATAAACTATTTCTACGATTTTACATAAAATTATTTTCTGTTTAGCATTATTTAAGAAATTGTTCGCTCTCTTTTTTGCATAAATTATTTTCTGTTCACTATTTAAAAAATTGTTCATTGTTTTCTCATAAAACACCTAGTGAAATTGTGTTTTTAAATTTAAACCCAAATCTGAATGCTTTTTCATGTTTGAATTTCACAATAATCGAATATATTTTTCTCATTATAAAATTGTTTCTACATTTATAAATTTTCTCTCTGAACATCATATTTACTGTATATTCAAATTTGTTATTGCATTCATAAAATCTGTTTTTTGCATTAATTAAAACTGTTCACTGTTTTGTCATAAAAATTGTTCATTGTTTTTTGCATTAACTATTTCTAGCATTGGCGCAGTTATTGCACTTAAATGGTTTTTGTGTTTTTCTAAATTTGTAACCATATGAATAATGGACAAACTCCATGAAAGAAAAATGAATGATTCGTATAAATCACCTAATGGTAAATGCCTCGAAAAATTGAATTAGTTGAATGTAGAAATTTGAGAAAAATCAATGGAAAATCAATGAACGTAGCAAATCGTGAATGTGTAAATAAGATGTACAGATAGTCTAGACTTGTTGAGAAATTTGATTTCGTTGAAAGTACAAAATAATGAAAATTCAAAGGAAAAGTATGTATGTTAGATGTATAGATCGTATGAATTTGTTTAAAAATTTGAATTCATTGAATGTACAAAACTGTGAAAACTCAAGGAAAAATTGTATACATTAGAGGTACAGATAGTACGAATATGTTGAAAAATTTGAATTCATTGAGTGTGTAAAATCGTGAAAATTCAAATGAAAATTGAAGAGCATACCAAATTGAGTAAACTTAATGGAAAATTAATTACATTAGATGTACAGATCATCTATTTTTTTGCATTGATAAAATCTGTTTCTACATTAATAAAATTTGCTCTCTGCACACCATCTTCACTGTTTTCTTATAAAAATTGTTCACTATTTTCTGCATAAACTATTTCTAGCATTTTGCATAAAATTATTTTCTGTTCAGCATTATTTAAAAAATTGTTCACTCTCTTTTCTGCGTAAATTATTTTCTTTCACTATTTAAAAAAAATTGTTCACTGTTTCCTCGTAAAACACCTAGTGAAATCGTGTTTTCTAAATTTAAACGTCAAATCTGAATGCTTTTTTATATTTAAATTTCACAATAATTGAATTTGAAAAAGCATTCCGATTTGGCATTTAAATTTAGAAAACACGATTTCACTAGGTGTTTTATGAGAAAACAGTGAACAATTTTTTAAATAGTGAACAAAAAATAATTTATGCAAAAAAGAGAGCGAACAATTTCTTAAATAATGCTGAACAGAAAACACAATTTCACTAGGTGTTTTATGAGAAAACAACAAACAATTTTTTAAACAGTGAACAGAGAATACTTTACGCAGAAAAGTATATAACAAATATAGATTCTATTCTCTCTCAGCCCCTAGATAGAGGGAAAGTATATGACAAATCTGATATTGAAAGGCTTTAAAGAAACAAAATATTCGGTCAAGAACCTACTTCGAAGTTGTATGTGAAAACTGAAAACCAACCTACCACCTTTATTTGATCAGGTGGATGTAGTTTCTGTTTTTTTTTTTTTTTTTTGGTTGGTTGGTAATTTATGCTACTTATGACAACTTATTTAAGTACAGCAACAATGCCGTTCAATTTTTTATTTTGGCAGTTCTTTGGTCTTGATTTCCTACAATGTATTTTGTGGCATAGATTTTTGGATAAACCCAAAAATGTTTAACTTTTTAGATAAACTAAATAAGGAGTAATAATAATAATAATAATAAATGTAATAAAGGGAAATTTTCAATACATTATGATTCATTGTATTCAAATCATCTCTAATTTCTACTCATTTTGTCACACTTGTTCTATACTTCTACATGGTAGACTGTAGGTGAAGTAGAAAAAATAGTGAGTTTATTAGAAAGAGATAAACAACCAATCACAATCTATCATTGTTGGATAATTTTGACAAAGTGTGTATCAAAATAGATTTTATCAATGCAGAAAAATAGATTCGATTATTATGAAATTTGAACATGAAAAAACATACAGATTTGGATTTTCAATTTAGAAAACACAATTTCACTAGGTGTTTTACGAGAAAACAGTGAACAATTTTTTTAAATAGTGAACAGGAAATAATTTATGCAGAAAAGAGAATGAACAATTTTTTAAATAATGCTGAACAAAAAATAATTTTATGCAAAATCGTAGAAATAGTTTATGCAAAAAACAGTGAACAATTTTTATGAGAAAACAATGAACAGTTTTAATTAATGTAGGAAACAGGTTTTATGAATGTAGTAATCAGATTCGAATATAGAGTAAACATGATGTGCATAGAGCAAATTTTATTAACGTAGAAACAGATTTTATCAATGCAGAAAAACAAATTCAATTATTGTGAAATTTAAATATAAAAAGCATTCAGATTTGAAGTTTAAATTTAGAAAACACGATTTCACTAGGTGTTTTACGAGGAAACAGTGAACAATTTTTTTAAATAGTGAACAGAAAATAATTTACGCAGAAAAGAGAGTGAACAAATTTTTAAATAATGCTGAACAGAAAATAATTTATGCAAAATGCTAGAAATAGTTTATGCAGAAAATAGTGAACAATTTTTATGAGAAAACAGTGAAGATGGTGTGCAGAGAGCAAATTTTATTAATGTAGAAACAGATTTTATTAATGCAAAAAAATAGATGATCTGTACATCTAATGTAATTAATTTTCCATTAAGTTTACTCAATTTGGTATGCTCTTCAATTTTCATTTGAATTTTCACGATTTTACACACTCAACGAATTCAAATTTTTCAACATATTCGTACTATCTGTACCTCTAATGTATACAATTTTTCCTTGAGTTTTCACAGTTTTGTACATTCAATGAATTCAAATTTTTAAACAAATTCATACGATCTATACATCTAACGTACATACTTTTCCTTTGAATTTTCATTATTTTGTACTTTCAACGAAATCAAATTTCTCAACAAGTCTAGACTATCTGTACATCTTATTTACACATTCACGATTTGCTACGTTCATTGATTTTCTATTGATTTTTCTCAAATTTCTACATTCAACTAATTCGAATTTTTCGAGGCATTTACCATTAGGTGATTTATACGAATCATTCATTTTTCTTTCATGGAGTTTGTCCATTATTCATATGGTTACAAATTTAGAAAAACACAAAAACCATTTAAGTGCAATAACTGCGCCAATGCTAGAAATAGTTAATGCAAAAAACAATGAACAATTTTTATGACAAAACAGTGAACAGTTTTAATTAATGCAAAAAACAGATTTTATGAATGCAATAACAAATTTGAATATACAGTAAATATGATGTGCAGAGAGAAAATTTTATAAATGTAGAAACAGATTTTATTAATGCAGAAAAATATATTCGATTATTGTGAAATTCAAACATGAAAAAGCATTCAGATTTGGTGTTTAAATTTAAAAAACACGATTTCACTAGGTGTTTTATGAGAAAACAGTGAACAATTTTTTAAATAGTGAACAGAAAATAATTTATGCAAAAAAGAGAGCGAACAATTTCTTAAATAATGCTAAACAGAAAATAATTTTATGTAAAATCGTAGAAATAGTTTATACAGAAAATAGTGAACAATTTTTATGAGAAAACAATGAACAATTTTAATCAATGTAGAAATTAAATTCATATTTCGAAATTAAAATCTCTATATCTTACAATGCTTCTATTTAAATAAATAAAAAGATAGAAAAGCTACTTATTTTTATCCTTATGTTTATTTGTCAATTATCCTCAAGCAAAAAAAACAAAAACAAAAAAAAAAAAAAATTTACACAGTACTCGAGTTTTGGTAAACTCGAGTACTGTAGAAAAAAAATTTCTGTATTTTTTTTTATAAAAGGTACTCGAGCTTGGTATACTCGAGTATTGTGTTGCAAGGTACTCGAGTTTTCAAAGCTCGAGTACCACTTAATTTTTTTTAATCACCATTTTCCAGCTCAGCAGCCACGGTGGAACTATAAAATAGGGTACTTGAGTTCACCAAACTCGAGGACTTGAAAAAGTGATAGATTCCTGTTTATTTTCGAAACATTGTTTTTTTGCCAAATATTTCAAAAATTGATGGTAAAGGGCCATTTTGGCCCCATTTTCTAACTGAACTAGAGATTCTTTTGAATAGGGCCGGTTCATTCAAGACCATGGTTTAAGACCCTCTTTCCGATTTCTCAAATCTCGATCTCATACTTATCTCTCTCTCTCTCTCTCTCTCTCTCTCTCACGCACACGCACATCCAATCTCGAACCTTAACACCATCACTCCCATGGGTTCCAGGAGGAACGACAACCCACACTACGGCGATGGCGCCAGTCCTGGGTTCGTTCTCTCTCTCTCTTTGTGCTATAAATGTCTATGAGCTAGGCCTATGGTTAATGGGTTTTTCTGGGTTTTGATTTTTTTTTTTCTCTTTTTTGTTTTTTTTTTGGTGCAGTAAAATCTTCATTGGAGGCTTAGCCAAGGACACCACCTACGGTAAGAGAGAGCATTCTATTCTTTTCTATGATTCTCTTGATGGGTACTGTGTTTCTCTTGATGGGTGTTTTTGAATCTGTAATGGGGGGGGTTTGCTATTGTTGTTGTGTGTGAAAAGTTACTGTTTTTGCGTGTTTGTTTCTGTTGATGGGTTTTATTTGAATGTGTGATATATTATATATATGATGTAGTTCTTGTTGGTATTTGACTGAGTTCAGAAACCTTTGTGAGTTACTTTGAGAAGTATGGAAAGATAACAGATTCTGTTATCATGAAAGACCGGCACGCACATCGACCAAGGGGATTCGGTTTCATAACCTATGAGGATCCTTCTGTTGTTACCAGATGATCCAAGAGACCCATGTCATCAATGGCGAGCAGGTTATTCTATGTTCTCTTAAATTGTTCGATTCTACTTGTTTTCTTGTCTATAACAAATTATTAAATTTTATATGTATGTGTGTGTTTGAGATCCTCTTAGAAGTTTGCTGCATATTGGTTTCTCTATTGCAGTGATATATATTTTTTTTGGGTGGATAATTGTTGAGGTGTTTAATTGTTGAGGAATTCGATAACGGTATTAGATTCACTAAATACTTTTCATAATAGCTTTGTCATTATCAATATAATTCCAAATTTGTGACAAATTTAAATATCGTCAATGATTATTATTGTTATTATTAATTACTACTACTACTTTGGTGTGCAACATTATAATTTTTTTTTTCCTTTATATCCCTATTTTGCAAATGATATTTTGAGGTTTCAATATGCATAATCAGAACTTTGTGTCTTTTTTTTTGTTCCTTTCCTTCCTATGAAGACAAGATATGCATATTTAATTAAAGGCTAGTTTGAAGGACTAACGGTTTCTCCTATGAATGATATTCAGAAATAACTCCACTATGGGTAGAGGTGTTGCCGGGAAATGGCAAAGAGAGTAGCTTTAGGCTCCTTGGTTCTAATATCTAAGGGATTGAGAGAGGTTACAATAGGAAATGGACTCGCAGACCTATATTTACAAACGCAGAGGGAAGAAATAAAACCACCCAGCAAAGCAAGCCGAGCAACATTGGGCATGAAATTTTAGATGGAGTGGTTTCAAAAAGTGATACATTTAGTGTAAATAAGACATAGATTAGTCAATTCCAAAATATTGAAAACTGTGATATTCAACAAAAGATTGCTGAGAATAAGGACCTAGTAAAGCCTCAACGCTATGTGAATGTGAGTTTTCTGCAAGGAGGATGGACAGTTGTGCACACGCGCTTGGTGAGGAGAGTAGGGATAACCATCAATTCTGAGCTGGAGGAGTCTGGATGAGTTAGACGTGGGCTAGAATGGGCATTGTTGGGCCTTCAGTACAAGGTGGACTAAGGTAAAGGGAATATGAGATAAAGAGTCAATGAGCCTTCTGCAATGTTTCCAAATTTTGCTTAGAGGAGTCTAAAAGAATTTTAAGTTATAAAGATTTTGCTGGGATGTTTGGTACACACCCACATACTGAGAATTTAACTTTATAAAGGGTGGTTGGAGTTTGGGCTTGGGGACATTTGTGTTAAGATATTCCAAATTAGAGGTGGTCCACTCACTCTGATACTTGGGCTAGTTCACCAAGTTTCAGTCCACTTTATCCCTTCCATATTTCTCACTCTTTGGGCTAAACAATCACAACTTTCTTTTTCAATTTTCTTTTTCTTTTTCTTTTGAAACCAACTTCCTTCAAATTTCTAAACGAAGGGGTCTGGCACTTAAAACCAAATGTCAAACAACAAATTTGGTGACACAAATTTTTACAATTGTTGATGCGAATTTTTAAAATTATTGCTATATAAAAGTAGTGTTAATGATGAATCCATTCGAAAGTAATATTACTCAAATTATAACTATTTAGTTTTATGACCGACCTTATAACTTGTGTACGGGATGAACATAAATAAAACTTTAAAAAATCATTAAAAACATCTAAATACTAATATATATGTGTGTGTGTGTGTGTGTGTGTGTGTGTGTGTGTATTAAAGGAACAAACAGTGGCAAAACCTTTTTTTTTCTTGTGGGACACTCAACAAAATTGATAAGTTTTCAGCTTTATGGCCTGAAAAAGAGAAGAAAAAAAAAGGGGATAAAAGTATCTTGCAAGATTACTTCTTACATAATAATATTCTTGCTTTCTATTCAATTTGGTATACTTAACTTTTGTAGTGAATTAGGTAATAAGTTCATCCTACATGCCCTACGTACGATCTCAAGCAAGGCATAACCACACGTGATGCTTCCCTTGTAGAGCATATGCAAATCTTCGGGTTACAGTTATACCATTGACTGTATCAACTAGCTAGTGCAGTACCAGGATTGGTGCCAAAAGAGATTTACATGATTGATGGAGTTCATATATTCTCTTTTCTTTTCTTCATAAAGGATATAATTAAGAACTAGACAGTCTGAACATTAGACACATGGTGCCTATCATAATACATGCCAAGTTCGTCCAAATAAAGCAATAACAAAACATCATAGGGAGGAGAATCACAAGTCACAAAATCCTGTTGCTGTCTAACTCTTATGTCTAGAGTGAATGACTAATGGACTTAAAAGTCAATGGGCCTACTGCAGAGTTTTCCACATTTTCCTTAGAAGAGTCTAAAAGAGTTATAACTTAAAAGGAGGTGTAGCCCATTCCTAGTTCAGGCTTGGCTGGGACGCTGGGTACTTTACAACATACTGAACATGTTACTATATGAAGGGTGGTTTGGACATTTGCATTAAGATGCTACAATACAAATTAAGGGTGACTCAGCCACTAATACTTGGGCTAGCTCACCAACCATTATTCTCACTCTTTGGGCTAAACAATCATAGCCATAGCGCATATAAGACTTAATAGCTATGCAAGCCCTTCAATCATAACTTCATTTTTTTGATACATATATTATTTATTTTCTTTTGAAACCAACTTCAAAATTCCATATATTGAGATACATGTCAATGGCTCTATAGAGGTTATTATCACACTGATGGTCATCTTTTGGCATGATTTCTGCAAGTGACTGAAAACTTTTAGCACTAAGGTTCTCATCCCTTGCAACTAGCATAAGATAACCATCTATAAATCTTCCAATAGCAAATATTTTTTTGTGCAGGTTTGCTTGAAGGAAAATAGACATAAGATTCAACCACCCTTATAACAATGCCCACAACATAACTAGTTTCATGGTCTCCATAATTCTTAATCAAGAGATCTGTAACATGACACTGCTCCAACGGGGAATCAATTCTTACTAGCATTTTCAATAATTTCAGAATTAATTTTCATCCTTAAAAACAACCTTGAGAAGGTGTAGAGAAAATTGCAAAAACTAAATTTTCTGCCACTTGGAGCACATTAGACCAACATTTAGTTGTAACTCTTTGTAATTGGGTGTTTAGATGTTTGGGAACTAAATTGTGAAGCTCAAAAGTGATCTGGGAAAGCCATTTTGCAGTCCAACGAGCTCTTCATGGTCCTACAAACTGTGATCTCATCCCTTTACTTTTAGTAGTTTGAATGACTTCATTAAATGATCTATTCAAAGAAATGAAACATCTTCAAACCACCAATTATCAAGTTTGTCTTCAAGTTTTGAGTTCACAACATAATTTGCTAAAAAATTCAAGTCTTGTACATAATCATCACCATAACTAAGTTCTTTTGGATTTATGCAGGTCTTCTAGGCAATTGCTTTTGAGCATCCTTCCATGAGTTGTAACTCTGTAAAACTTAAGTTTGTCTTCAAGTTTTGAGTTCACAGCATTATTTGCTAGAAAATTCAAGTCCTGTACATAATCATCACCAAAACTAAGTTCTTTTGGATTTATGCAGGCCTTCCAGGCTATTGCTTTTGAGCATCTTTCCATGAGTTGCAACTCTGTAAAAATTAAGAAGTTAAGAAAGGCCTCAGCTTTGGACATTAGATTTACTTGTTCAAGATTGTCACTCATTTCCGAGGAATGAGCACGACAATATAATGGAGCAGCATTGGAGTTAAATCAACCTTCCATCTGTAACAAAATCTGACTACTAATTCAGAAGTTTTGGGTCCATGGTTCACCTAAAAGATTGTCTAGTTAAATAATGGGGATAGTCACTTGCGTCTTTTTCACCAGCTTGGGGTAACGGCGCAGCTAGTGAGGTTCTCTTGAATATCTTAATTTTTAGTTGATAAGAATTCATAGCCAACCCAAATTTAATTGGGATTAAGGCTTAGTTGAGGTGATTTAAATGTTAAGTAAAAGCAATTAAGATGTAATAGTTAAGGTTTTTAAAATTTTAGTTTGGGATACAAACAATATAACATGGTTTTTAATGCAACAAGAGAGGAGAATGAATTCATTCATCTGCCATTTTTGTTTTTCTTTGACTGAATATTGGACATCATATGAACATGAGTCAATATTTGTAATGAAGATTCTAAGGGCTCAGGGCCAATTATAAATTTGTCACACAAAGAATATTGATTCTTCATCCTTTATTAAGAATAGAGTAATTGAGTGCACCTTGTGCAAATAGGAATAAACGGAATTCTTTGTCATAAAAAGATCATGTATGTGTAACTATAACCACAAGTACATCATTGACATTCCATATAAATGTACGCATAGAGAGTAGGATATCTTGAAAGAGAGAGGTGGGGAGGGGTTTTTTTTACTAGTCCTAGTTCTTCTTTCTAGAGCTTTAGCAACCAAGCTGACATTTGTTGGAAAAATGACACATCTGTTACGCTTCCCACCAGATATTGACCCACAAATGAAATTTACTCTATCAAGACTTTGCCTTACCACTGTAAAGCATATCTTGTCCTAGGATGTCAAACTAATATGTCATTCTTTGTTTGAAGCTTCACCTGTTGTATATTTCTTGTTGCTCACACAAACCTGCACATACATATAAAAACAGATTGATAGGACTTATCCTTTATATATAAAATTAGGCATGTGATAGACATAGGCACTGTGCTAGCCTTCTCACTGAGATTGTGTATTGTGTAAAATTTTGTTTGAAGTGGTTATGTTATTAAGAAGGTCTGCTTCCTTTTTCCATCTCCTGGCATTTAAGTTATAAGTGAAAAGTATGGATAGAATGAAGCCAACACCTTCATATTATGTATGTTCTAGTTCTTCAATCTCATCCACTTACACAGAGACAATAAATCTTCTTTTTCCGTTAGTGTAACTCTATATTGCATTAGAGCAAATCACTCAACCAATGGTAAAAAGAATCTCTCATTAAAATTAAAAAGAAACAAAGAAAGTTGTACTAGTCATTCGATAGTTTCATGTTTTTTGAATAAATAATAAGAACCAATCATCATGGGGTTATGATGATGGTGCAGGTAATAGGGTTGGCAAACTAGGCTTTAGTCTAAAAAGGAAGTGAGAGTTGCTTAGAGAAGCTTATAGGTGGACAACACCTCTGCATAGAGAACTCATCTCTAAATATTAGCATTGAAGGCTAAAGGAAATTCTTATTTATCAACAAAACTGATTTACAATTGGAATTATACTATTAGCCACACAAGCAGCCAAGCCTTGCTAAGTGGTTACTGCTATAATTAACTTCTGTAACAGAATTAGTTTTTTCCTAACTAACTAATAGATCACCTAATACATGCGTGTGCACTAAACGACAATGAAAACACTGAAATGACACTAAAAACATCACTCAATCCAGCTGTAACTTTCATCAGCTGCTGCCTTGAAAAATATCCAATGCTGTTGCTGCATTTTCTGCCCTGCTGCTGCATACATGAAATTAATACTGGCTGCTGATTTTGATTGTAATTCAAACTTCATGACATAGATGCTGCTGCATCAGATGTCCTCTTAAAAATTGCATATAATCTACTGTACCAAGTTTGAAAAACCAAAAGAGCTTAGAATACGCTTAGGTCCAACGAAGCATTGCCCTAGGTTTATTCACAACAAACATTAAAGACACTTAACTGGTAAAAGACAGACAACCGTTAAGCAAGTATTTGTATTAATAATTCATTAATTCTTAGTTTGGTAGGAGAAAGGATTGCTAACATGTTTAGAATAGTCCCAGAAAAATCCCACATTCCTCCCTAAGAGTAGAAGTTCTAACTAGTACACCAAGATGCGGCTCTGTAGTTATCATTAGCAAATAAGAACTTCTTTTAGCCAGAGGTGGTCTAAATTCTAACTGATCAAACAACCACCACTTTATATAAACAAAAGAGTTCAATTCCCCATGAAAATGCTCACTAACCTTGTGAGACCCCCTTAGAGAATCCAAGAATCATCCCTGACATGCTCAAATGTCATATCTCAATTTCCATAGCCAATGACATATAAACATCTCATGGTGTCAATCTCAACATAAATTTCCATGCACCATATTCTAATGTAATATTAACGGTCCGTTTGGTTCCCGTAAAATATTTTCCGAAAAATATCTATTTTCCAGAAATGCTATTTTTCGGAAAAGGAAAATATTTTCAAGTGTTTGGCAGTATTATTTAAATTTTCCTAGAAAATGTTTTCATGTGTTTGGTTGCATTTCAAAATGCTATTTTCCTATTACTTTCTCACATTTTCTCAGTCATTTTCTCAGTTTCCAAACAAATTTTATATCACAAAATCCACCACCACCCACACATCAGCACCCACAGAAAATCCACCACCACTATCCACACAAAACCCACCACCACACAACACAAAACCCACAGAAAATCCACCATACACACCACCGCAACAACAAAAAAATAAAAAATAAAAAAAAATTTCAGAGGAGGACGACGAGATTGATAGGGCGGCATGATTGAGACGACGATGAGATCGAAGATGATGATCTGACCCAGAGGAGGACGGTGCGATCTCGCAAGCACAAACTTGGTGCCGTGATCGCTATCTTGGCACGATCGAGAGGGTGGCGTGATCTTGGCGCAATCGGTGACGAAGGAGGCGACGAGATCAGGGACGAAGGAGGTGACGAGATCAACGACGAAGGAGGCGACGGCGACGAGGACGGTAATTTGACTGGCGAGGATGTGCTTCAAGTGGAGTGTGCTTGGGCTCTCTCTCACTCTCTCTCTTCGGGTGTGTTTTCCGGAAATCCATTGAAGGTAAAATAAGAGTGTAAAATATTTTCCGTTCTTATTTTCCGGTCAACGTGAATCATATTTTCCGTTGACTGTATTTTTCATAGGAACCAAACACCGTATTTTTCAGAAAATCATTTCCAAAATCAGTTTGAAGCCAAAACAAACGGAGCATTAGTAGAAAAAGAAACATCCATATGATCTCAATCTAATTCAGGTATTAGTGTAGAAAAAGGTTACCAACAAAACACTTCCATCAAACTATCTTTCATTTTACTTAGATATGCTGACAAAAAAGGCTATACCCACCACTAAAGTGCCCAAAGGAGGACATTTCCTCAAACACCTTTTGTCCAATAGGCCACCATGGTTCAAAAATCAAAAAGCAAGACCATATTGAATATCACGCCTTGAGAATTAAATGGCCCACATAATAGTCCACATACTATTTCACAAAAGGGAGGAAAAAAGGATCCCAATATAAATAAATATAGCATCTTATAACATGTGTATGTTACTATGACATGATCTAAATACCAAGTCATTATAGAATGAGATAAAATGAGGAGCTCTTCAACTCACCTCAATTATAAACTGAGTAACACAGGAAATGAAGGTCTAAAGGTTGGTTGTAAAATACGAGTGTATAGCAAAGTGTGCAAATAGCATTCTTTTCCTAACATTAGCGAATAGCATAAAAGTTCAACTATCTATGTGTCAAACAACAATAGTTTTAATTTTGAAAGTGCTTATTAACAATGTAGATATACACACCATTCAAATTGACAGTTTTACTAAATACCAAGACAGTCAATACTAATAAGCTCATTAACTTCATTTTGGATGCCCCACAGAGCACTTAAGCAGAAAAGGAACATACCTCTAATCAAGTTCACCACCATCATCTTCAAAATGATTCTCCATTTTTTGGCCTTCTTTGTTAGTATTTACAAAGTCAAGTTTTGCCTCCACTCTTAAGCTCTCTCTATTATTTATGATCTCATGCCAAGTCTTCCTTTTTTTTTGCTGTCATTGTTATTTACAATGCCCTTGGTTTATGCTGGCATTTGAGGACCATGTCATTCAGTTTATTCACTACCATTATGAAATTCTGCCCCCACAAGATTAATTTTCATTTTGGGAATTATACAAGACGATGGCCAAGGCAACTTTAAGATTCTACTAGCAACACAATCTTTGGAGTGTGTAGGCAAATGATGACCAACCAAGATGTCATGGCAGATGCTTTGAATGAAGAAGACGCTTGGAACTTGTTTGTGCAGAATGCAGGAGATATAGTTTTAGCCAGAATATAAGAGAAATTGCTAGGAAATGTTGTGGTCTGAAATTGGCAATCAAGTCCATGGGTAAGTCCATGAGGAACCAAACGATAAGTGAGTTGCGGAAGAATGTGCCCAGCCCTGCAAAGCTGCCACTAAAATTTAGCAATAAATCATTGGCAAGTTAGAATTTTTAAACATTTTTTTTTTCTTGTATTGTTATTCAACTCCTCTGTCTTTAAGTTTTCCATCAAACCACGACCCATCTTCACTACTCTCTCCCACAAAGTTGGCCTTGAAGTATCTAAAGTATTATAGCAATCAAACTTAAAGGACTCTGCCAAGCAGAAATACTTAATACAAAAATAGTTCTTGTTCTCCATTATTCTTATTTTGATTAACCCCATTACTTAGATCCAGTACAACCTTTTTTTGTTCTCTCTTCAAAGCATTCTGCTTCAAGTGATAATAATCATACCCTTTTTTTTTTTGCTTCTTCCATTGTTCATCTGACTCCTCTATCTTTGAGTTTTGAATCAAAGACAAGCCCACCTTCTTTAAAGTGCCAACATACATAGCCAGATAATGGACAATGTTGGACTATGACCCATAATTGTTATCCACAAAAATCAAAATTGAAAAACAAGAAATATTGATTGAAGCACTCTCTAATTTTAGTCTGGATTGTTGCAACATAACAGGTTTATAAAATGAATCCATTAACTGCACAACTATTTCAATTTCAGTGTTGGCATCTTGGGAGCTCACTAGTGAGATATATATATATATATATATAATGGAAAACTAAAAGATTACACAACAGCATGCTATCTTCATTTGCAAAAATTAAAGCAATGCTAAATTACAAAATGTTTTTCAACTGGTGGGCTTCTTTGTTTTCATCATGAGTAAACACAACGTGAAATCTCAGTTGAATTGTACCTATTATGTCTAGTTATAAAAATACTATATAGACACAATGAGGGATGAAAAAGTACATCATATTACTATACATAACTTTCCATTTCACATGTTTTTGAAACTTATTTTCTTCATTTCAGGAGCTATTTTGATGACCATAATTGCCTAGTTATAAAATCTCAGTGAATGTTCCCAATTAGTCATTAACCCACAACACGCTCAAATGTTGTTCAAAACACCCACACGCACTCACCCAAAGCAAATCGACCACAAACCATCACAATTCCATAGGAAAAAAAAAATGGAAATCAAAAAACAAAAATTGAGGGAGAGAGAGAGAGAAACACATCTCAGGTTGCTGATTTTGAAGATTGTTTATTAATTTCACTAATGAGTTAAGCAACTCAACTTCCATTAGTGAACTAAAATAGTATACAGCCCTAATTACAAACATTAGATTTAACAATAAAAAACTAAGGCTCAACCCAAAAGGAAAATACAAAAATTAAAATTAAAATCACATTTATCATTTTTATAATAGGCTAAGGGGAAAGCATTGGTCGTACAAATTAAAATCAGATATCTACTTAGGAAGTTATTCAAATGCAATGTATGTCTACAATAAATTTTATAGAATAGTTTCATGCTTTCATGGTTAATGTTTATAGAAGTGAATATGCATGTGGATTTGTGCAACTGTGCATGGCAACTACCTCCACACATGCATCAAAGTGGACACAAATGAGGGATGGTACCTAACAAGTAGATATGATTCTGAACTCATTGGATCAATAGTGCATATAAAATTATAAAGCTAAAGGTAACCACAATAGTTGTAACACAAATCAAACTTAACTGATACAACTTTCCCAACTTAGATAAAGAAACATCGCTAGCTTTCTAAAAGGACAAATCTGAAATATAAAGATTGAAATGGTAGTTAATTAAAAGCTACAGTGTGTAATATTGCCTAGCATCTCATTAACAAGACCCCAATATTAGTACCATATCACGCCATACACTCTGAGAATTACCAAACACAATATACTAGATATAACATGGCAACAGTTACAATACATTTATCTTGAGGAGAAATGACAGTGCCACCAATAAATAGATCTTGAACTTGATATGTTGCTCATACAACGGAAGGGTTCAATTTAGAAGTGCAGCTCCTAAAACCAAGTAATCTCTTCTATGAACTCTATTGATAAAACATGAGAAAGATACATTGTAGGAGAAGCTTCAGGATATATATGATCTTCTAAAAGATAAAATATAGGAGCAGGTAAGGAAATTCTAATAAAAAAATCATATGTAAAATAAAACATAAAATTACAGAGGATTAAATCTAACAGTGAAGTTTAGAATGCACGAATGAATGACTTTTGGTTAAATTCAGCTTTTTTACTCATACTAGAGCTGCATATTTTGACTATAAGATGACTGCAAAATCATATGATCAGTCAATAAAATTCTAGCTTTGATGATTTATTGCTATAAATTTAAATTTTGTTCACAATACAACTTTGAGGTCTCATTTTTATGTTCTAAACAAAGTTCATGTTGTAAGTAATGTCAAGAAATGGAAAGATGACTTGTTTGAATAAAAATAGAAATTCACACTAACAGCCTCAACTTAATGTTATAAAAGGTGAAAGAGACCCATTTTTTACTGTCATAATAATACATTCATTTCAATAATAAGGAACTAATGCTCAACCCAAAAGGATAATGTAAACATTAGAATTAAAACCACATTTGTCTTTTCTATAAACAATAATAGTGGGAATAGAAATTACACTGGGCACATTGATAGATCAACTCTTTGCAAGGATCACCACAATTGTTACATGGATGGTGATCTTTATTT
The DNA here is from genome assembly GCF_002906115.3 of Quercus suber. NCBI lineage: Eukaryota > Viridiplantae > Streptophyta > Magnoliopsida > Fagales > Fagaceae > Quercus > Quercus suber. The sequence goes on from NW_027069638.1 coordinate 863,405, forward strand.
TCCTCAATGAAAGTAAGGGGGTGTTGGTGACAATCAAATGTGTAAGCGCCTCCAAACTTTAAATTTGAGTATTTTCCGAGAATACATTTAGGATATGCGGGATAAGTGCAATATGCACAGTAGTAGAACCAGTGGTTTAGGTTTCGTTCTTCTTCACAGATATCACAGTAATATTCACCAGAGTCATCTTCGGCTATATAACTGAGAGTGAAGGGATGCTTGTGTTGTTTATAGCTTGTGGTTTTGGGTAATGTCGCACATTTAAAGTCAAGTACAAATGCACAACTGGTACAACGAAATACTCGATTTCTTCTAGCACCACAACTACTGCAACTTTGTTCAATGCTTGTGTAGGAGAGGATGAGTCGGTGCTTATGACCTTCATGGGTAAGGATTTCTGGGACCAAACTACATTGAAGATTAAGATCAAAGTTGCATGACTCACAAGTGTACAAGAAGCCATTAGAACCCTGGTAACAGGTATCACACCGGGAGAGTGCCTTTCCGAGAGTAAGTGGGTGTCGATGAAGTGGGTGCCACTTTTTCATTGGTAAATTAGCACAAGATTTATGAAGAAAGAAGCTACACTTGACACATCTATAAAAAGGAGGGAAAATGGCTCTTATGCACCCGTCACATTTTTCTTTATTGTGAACCTCTTCATCAATAAGTTTTAGGTCATGCTTATGACTAAAGTGTTCAATTTCTGTGGCTATTTCAGTTCCGTCCTCTCCTACTTTGATATTTTTGACTTTGTAAGCTGCTGCTGACTCAATAGATTGATCAAGCTCTGCATCTTTGTTCTCCTCATCTTTAAGTTCCAGCAAATTTATGTGCTCCCTGTTTCTCTCATCTATAGCACAATTGAGGTGGGCAACGATATCGCATCTAGAGCAATAGTAAAGCCCGTAGCGTGTGTCCACCTTTTGAACACATAGTAGACAAAATCGGGAGTCAGATTCACTTAGTTCAAGAGAAGAATGGATAAGGTGGAGAGGGTGTCTGCGAGGTACAACTTTGACTCTGCGTGGGAAATAAGCACATTTGCTATGAATCCAGAAAACACATGAGGCACATAGATAGGGCACACCCTTGCCTTCTTCACCGCAAATGTCACAAGTGAACGTGATCCACTTCCAAAAGGGAGTTAATGGGTGATCATGGAATTCAGGTTCAAGTTGTAGAACAGCACATTTGATGTGAAGGTTGAAGTCACAATGGTAACAGTAATAGGTGTATTCATTACGAGATTCATTATAGACTTGGCATCTGCTCTTTTCTTTCTCTTCAGGACATACAGTTTTTTCATCAAAAAGAATAAGAGGATGTAATGGGTGCAAGGGATGGTGCAACCCAAGGGGTACTTCTGCACATGATTTATGATGCCGGTACCAAGGGCAACCACCTATTGGACAAAAGTAGATAGGACCATAAACTGATTCTTGGCACCCACGACAAGTATCTCGACCTCTGTAGTCTGGATGGTAGACCAAGGGATGCTTTAAATCACAAAAATGTGGAAGCTGTTGTTGCTCCATCTTCTTGTATGACATGCAAAATTCACAAACAAAATAACATCCAATTTGTTTAGAGAAAAATAAAAACATGACTCCATACAACAGGGCTAGTAAGCTGAATCCAAATCTATATATCATATATAGATGAAAAGTAACAAAGAAATAGAAATAGGCGTGAGAATTGCTGCCTTTTTAGTTTTGTAAGCATTTTTTTTATTGCTCGATTTTGATTTGAAACACCGATGTTCTTAATTTAAGAAAAGATTGAAGGCTTCTTTTGGTTGGGATCAAACGTTTAGGAAGGAGGAGTATCTACAGAATTTGGGTGTGAGTGAAAGCAACACTTGCACATGAGGTGTTTGATTTTGTGTCTAAGAAGCAAGTAAAGTAGTTTAGATTTGGGCCTGATTGTTTAAGAGGCATGAGTGTGAATAATTTTATGGTTGTGTAAAAAAACTACCGTTATGAAAGATGTTGAAATCATCTCTTGTAAAGATCTAGGCAATACAATATGTAACTTCCTCTAGTTAAAGATATTATTATTATTATTATTATTATTATTATTTTGCAATCTCAAAGTGGAAGGCAATGTTAAACTTAAAAGTCTGGAGATAGAGACTAATTTTTTAAAATTGTATTTTTTTCTCTTTTTTTAAATATGATTTTTTTTTTTTTTTTCAGGAAATCCACCTACAAAGTTAATAAATAATAAGAATACTTTAACAGCAAAGTTCCAACCATGTCTTTAATTCTTCCCCCAATTCTTCAGACTAATTTATTTTTTACTTTGTTCCGCTTATGTCAATTCTTACCATTCATTAAAAAGTATCTAACCCAAGTCTAAGTTTTCCTTTATTCTATATATCAAGAAGGGAGTGCATCTAAGTTTGCTTTCATATCCGATATGGTTAGTTCTTTATTATGCAACTTTTTACCTAAGTCAGGTCAGTCACTACAACTCAAAACAAAGCCAACCCAACAAAACTTCCAACAAAAAATTTAGTAGTTACTATAGTTTGAGGATACAAAAATGAAAGAGCAAAGCCTTTTAAAATAATAACTTTCAATTTTATCATTTCAAGTAAATTTAGTAATAATTGTATTTGTATATTCTTAATTGAATAAATAGGCTGTGTCTCTTTTTGTCTTTTGATCATTCTCTTTATTTATTTATTTATTTATTTTTGAATGCTCAATCTATTACTATTTTAATCTTTATGTTAGTTAATATTTTGTCAAAATTTTTGTAACTTAGTGGTATTATTAGATGTTCTTCATGAAGAGAACTTAGGTTTAAATCCTCTCTTCCCCATGTGTGATAATTAGGAAAATAAAAAGATTTAATAACATTTGCAAACGATAGTTATTACTATTAATATGAAATAAATGATTATTTGATAGCCAAGAGCTTTGTAGCTCAACTGGTTGGCCCTTTTAGTATGTTCATGACATTCAAGGTTCAAATTCCTCTTCTCTCATTGTAACTTTTGAAGTTTAGGTTCAAATTAAACCGTGGATAAATTTTACAAAAGTTATATTACTCAATACCTTTTTTTTTTTTTTCCCATGATAATAGTTTGCTAAACCCATAGTTACCAAATATTAATGTGGTCTATTATTCTTTTTGAATATCAAGGTGTTAGGCATTAAAAACTCACCACTCTATAAAGAACTCTTATGGTTTTTTTTTTTGGTATTTTAAATATACTAAATGGCTAACCTTATAGATTTAACGGTAAATGGCAACTTATTATTTTGAAATTTTGCATGTGATTAACTTATAAATTGATATTAAATAAAAGCATGGATTCAAGAATATAGTAACATAAACCAAACTATTTAGTGGTAATATCTCACAAAAATATAGTATTAATCCAAGTGCAATAAAAATTTACTACATTTAATATCTATATGACAAATTTTAAGCAAGCAACTTACTGTTTATACAAAAACACTTATATAAATGAACAAATTTGCAAAGACAACTATCAATACTTAAAGTAAGAAAAATTCAATTTTGGCTTCAAAACACACCTAGGAAAACCTCCAAGTTAGCCTCAATTTCAATATTGTTAGCCTTAAGAATAAAAACTAAATGCAAAATGAGTAGTACTAGTGTAAATTTACATGATTATTGTAGCAACTATGTAATTTTACATAACTTAGCATTACCTGGTGTGGGTGATCGTGGAATTCAACTTCAAGTTGCAAAACAGCACATTTGATGTGAAGGTTGAAGTCGCAACGGTAACAGCGATAAGTGTATTCTTCACGAGATTCATTACAGACTTGGCATCTGCTCTTTTCTTTCTCTTCAGGATAAACAGTTTTTTCGTCAAAAAGAATAAGAGGATGTAATGGGTGCAAGGGATGGTGCAACCAAAGGGGTACTTCCGCACATGATTTATGATGAAGGTATGGTAGGCATCCACCTCTTGGACAGCAGTAGATAGGACCATAAACTGATTCTTGGCACCCACAACAAGTATCTCCACCTCTATAGTCTTGATGGTAGACCAAGGGATGCTTTGAATAGCAAAAATGTAGAATCTGTTGCTCCATCTTCTTGTATCACATGCACAGAGTCACAAAAAAAAAAAATAACATCCAATTTGTTTAGAGAAAAATAAAAGCGTGACTCAATACAACAGGGCTAGTAATGATTGCTGCATTTTCAATTTTGCTGAATCCAAATCTATATATCATATATAGATGAAAAGAAACAAAGAAAGAGAAATAGGCGTGAGAATTCAGAATTGCTGCTTTTTCAGTTTTGTAGCACTTTTTTTTTTTTTATTGCTCAATTTTTGACAAAAAAATTAGTAGTAAACAACTAACCTTATTGATTTAACGGTAAATGACAACTTATTATTTTGAAATTTTGCATGTGATTAACTTATAAATAAATATTAAATAAAAGCATGGATCCAAGAATATAGTAACATAAACCAAACTATTTAGTGGTAATATCTCACAAAAATATAGTATTAATCCAAGTGTAATAAAAATTTAGTACATTTAATATCTATATGTCAAATTTTAGGCAAGCATAGCAACTTACTGTTTATGAATAATAATAGAAAAACACACGTATATATTGTTAAAGATTAGCCCTGATACTATGTTAAATAGACAATATTATTAGCAACGTGATGTGTTATACTATGTTGTGTATGCTAGAGTGGATGCGGAAGAAAAAAGCATAGAATAGAAACACTGAGAACACGAGAGTTATGTGGTTCAGCCTTAACGGCCTACATCTACGGAGGAATCCCTTAAGGGCTACATCTTTATTGTATAAGAGTGTAGTACAATAACCTGTGTTACAATGAACCCTAACATGAGTATATATAAGAGACTAAACCCTAGACTACTAGTACAAGTAGGAATGGACTTGGGCCTATTACATTGGGCTAATATAACTAATATATATCTCTAACACCCTCCCTCAAACTTAAGGCGAAAGCTCAATGAAGGCTTGAGGTTGGATAAGCATGAGAAGATCACTTGAAAAAGCCTTAAAGAATGCCTTTAAAGAAACCACAATGAAGAATGTGTCAATTGACCAATTTTGGAGTTGTAAATGAAGAAACGGAGTCCAAAATTGGAATCTACGCGAAAAACTGAGTAAGATAGGCCCTTCGAAAATTTTAACTTTTGGTCAAAGGTCAACGCAAAAAGTCAAAGTCAACTGGTCTAAGGTCAAAGTCAACGGATACTGGTCTGAGTCGGTTTCGGGTTATGGATCGGGTAGCAGAGCCACTGACGTCATCTTATGACATGTCGATGACGTGGACTAGGGCTGATGTGGACGTGCTGCGTGGCTGCTGACGTGGAGTGATGACGTCATCAGGTGACGTCAGCCGCAGTTTTCGGCGCGTGGCAGGAGCGTACGATGTTCATCGGCGCATGGAGTAGAATCCCGAAACACTACAACAAAAGTGGGCTATGGTGACGAAATATAGTGAGGATAAACAATTTCGTCACCAAATGATAACATTTAGTGAGGAAAAGAAGAATTCGTCACCAAATATTACAAACATTTTAAAATTGGTGATGAAATCAATATTTCGTCACCAAAGATGTACCAGTTGGTGACGAAATCAATATTTCGTAACCAAAGATGTACAAATTGGTGACGAAATATTTATTTCGTCACTATAGGTTATTGAAAAAAGGCAAACCTAGGGTGACGAAATATTCGCATCACCAAAGACTTACCAAAGGTGACGAAATTCTAAATTCGCCACCCAATATTAGGATGTAGGTGTTTTTGGTGACGAAATAAATTTCCGTCAGCTATTGTTTAACCAAAGACTAACCAGAGGTAACAAAATTCCAAATTCATCATCCAATATTAAGATGGAGGTGTTTTTGGGGACAAAATAAGTGTGCGTCACCTATTGTTTACAAATAATTAAGGATGGCCAAGGGTAGGGTATACCCATATATACCCGACCCAATTAATTTATCATTGGGTGATGTAACATTTTTTAGAGTAACATCAGGTGTAACTTGAACCCAGCCCTATATTTCTTAATTCAATGTGAATTTTGATAAATCTACCGTTGGATTACATTATATCCATATATTTTTCATGCTTACGAAATTTCATGGTGATCAAAGATTAATCGACATGTCATCAATCAATTGTTTAAATTCAAGTTTTTGTAGTTTAAAATAACGTATAACAATTGAGTTCAAAGATCAAATGGTAAATTACACCCGACAGGCATGAAAATTGGCATGCATGTTAAGAACATATAGATCATGTAATCCAACGGTTATATTTTCAAAATATGCATTCAATAACAAGTTATAGGGTGGTGTAACATTTTTTAGAGTTATATCAGGTGTAACTTGAACTCAGCCCTATATTTCAAAATTCGATGTGAATATTGACAAATCTACCGTTAGATTATATTATATTCATATATTTTTCATGCTTACAAAATTTTAAGGTGATCAAAGATTAATAGGCATGTCATCAATCAATTGTTTAAATTCAAGTTTTTGTAGTTTAAAACAAAGCAAAAAAGATGAGTTTAAAGATCAAATGGTAAACTACATCCGATTGGCATGAAAATTAGCATGCATTTTAAGAACATATAAAATATATAATCCAACGGTTGGATTTTTAAAATATGAATTCAATAATAAGTTATTCGGTGGTGTAATATTTTTTTAAGTAACATCAAGTGTAACTTGAACCGAACCCTATATTTCTTAATTCGATGTGAATTTTGACAAATCTACCTTTGGATTACATTATATTCATACATTTTTCATGCTTACAAAATTTCAAGGTGATCAATGATTAATAGTCATGTCATCAATCAATTTTTTAAATTCAAGTTTTTGTAGTTTAAAATAACTTATAACAATTGAGTTCAAAGATCAAATCCATGCTCCATGACCAGCCCTAATGGATAACGCGTCAATACGAGAGTCTCAAGGAGACGAGGGGCTCTCGTAGCCGAGGCCCTAGAGAAATCTCTTCTTCTTCCCATTGACATGGCTGAGTTGGAGAAAATGAGTGGGGTAGAGGTTGTCTTCGACCTTAAGAAATATCTAGGCATGGTAGGTCCTTTGGCAACCATTCTTTTTACTAGAAATTTTTGTTGCTTAGTATTTTTTCTTTCTCTTTATAAAGCTGCTTGTTTTCGCTGGCAGGCTATCCAGGCCCTTTTTAGGTTGGGCGAAGAGGTTGACGACCATAGTCACACCTTGGCGCAAGAGCGCGATAAGTTCCTAGAAGCGGCTAAAACTCTTAAGAGATCTGAGGCCGACTGAAAAAGCGACCGAGGATCTGGCAGAAATGGCGAAGGCCAGGGATATGCTGTTTCTGACCTAGCCGTGGTCAGGAAGCAAGCTGAGGATCAAACTGTCCACTTGCAAGAGGTTGAAAGTCAATTACAGAAGGCCAAAGACGACATTTCCTACATGAAGGGGAGTTTGACCAAAGCAATCCACGACAAAGGTGTTGCCGAGTATGCCAGGGACGAGGCTGTGAGAGCCAGGGACGAGGCAATTTTTGCAAAAACAGACGCTGAGCGCTCTGTGGACGAGGCAAAGAAGAGGCTTTCACAGAAGGGGTGGCTAAGACTGAAGCCACCCTTCGGGCTCAAGTTCCTGTTGTGTGCAGGCATTATTGTTCTCAAACTTGCATGAAGCCCTCAACCAAGCAGGGATTGATGCTTCGTCTGATCTTAGAAGGGAAGACAGGGTGTATTACCCTACTGCCATTCGCGAGATTACACCTGCTGCTCCTGAGGAGGAGTCTTCTTTACCATTGGTTGAAAGTCAAGACAAGACCGCCGAGGATGCTCGTTAACTGATCAACCATCCGAGGAGGTCGAGCCCGCGAGAGCGTTGGGGGAAATCGTAACTGAGGGTCAGGAAAGACCTCAAGACGTGGCCAGTCCTCCGACGGACTTTTAGAGATCTAGCTCTTGAGCTTTGGCCTAGCCTTTTGATTTACCTACCGAGTTGAAGGAACCAGTATACGGCCTAGGATAGCTCTGTTTATTTTTTCTTTGATATTATCTCGTTTCCTGCCTCAGTGGCATTGTAAGGGAGTCGTGTACTTTCTTTTTGAATCGAATACTTGAGATTTTGCTTTCATTTAATGATACTTTATTTTGTTTGTTTTGCTATTGTATTCTACTCAATATTTGTATTCCATTCTGGAGTTGGCATCATGGAACCATCTGTTATCATCCAAATATAAATCGAAGGGTTGTATTATCGCCTGACATTGAGTAACGCTTTGGCTTTTCTCAGAGCAGTTATTTTCTTTATGGGTTCGAGTCCGAAGACCATATACTACCCTGGTAATGCATAATACTTATTTAGTTTTCCATAGGTTTGGGTCCGAGGACCATGCAATACCTTGGTTCTGTCTAGTACCCAGGTATAATGGTGTGTGTAGTTTACCATAGGTTTGGGTCCGAGGACCATGCAATACCTTGGCTCTGTCTACCACTTCAATTTTTGTAAGTATTGATATAATTGGTGTGTGTAGTTTCACCATAGGTTTGGGTCCGAGGACCATGCAATACCTTGGCTCTGTCTACCACTTCAATTTTTTTTCTGTAAGTATTTAGTTTCACCATAAGGTTTGGGTCCGAGGACCATGCAATACCTTGGTTCTGTCTAGTACCCAGGTATAATGGTGTGTGTAGTTTTACCATAGGTTTGGGTCCGAGGACCATGCAATACCTTGGCTCTGTCTACCACTTTAATTTTTTGTAAGTGTTAGACTTAATCGGTGTGTGTAGTTTTACCATAGGTTTGGGTCCGAGGACCATGCAATACCTTGGCTCTGTCTACCACTTCAATTTTTTTGTAAGTATTGGATATAATCGGTGTGTGTAGTTTCACCATAGGTTTGGGTCCGAGGACCATGCAATACCTTGGTTCTGTAATACCCAGGTATAATGGTGTGTGTAGTTTTACCATAGGTTTGGGTCCGAGGACCATGCAATACCTTGGCTCTGTCTACCACTTCAATTTTTTTGTAAGTGTTAGACTTAATCGGTGTGTGTAGTTTTACCATAGGTTTGGGTCCGAGGACCATGCAATACCTTGGCTCTGTCTACCACTTCAATTTTTTTGTAAGTATTGGATATAATCGGTGTGTGTAGTTTCATCATAGGTTTGGGTCCGAGGACCATGCAATACCTTGGCTCTGTCTACCACTTCAATTTTTTTGTAATTAGGGATTTGCCCTCAGATCGCTTTACTGGAGATGATTACTCTTTGCGTCAGATTAGTATCTTTACACGTGGCATTGATCTCACCTCTAACTCGAGGCCCATCTTTTTCATTTATGAAGCGCCCTTTGTCTGTTCGAATTCCGCGCTTGACGCTCCGGTGCACGAAACGCGCCTTCATTACTGTCCTTGTAAATTGACACGAGTCCAACCGTCCGTGGTCTCCTTGGAAATTGGCGATTTCATTACTGACCCGCTGATAATACCCTCCTCGAACTCTGCATGAATTAACTCTCACCAAACTTCCATCCCCTATATAAAGTAAGGGGACGGTTCCCCCACTACCCACGAACCTCTCAACATAAACAGAGCAAAACACTTTCTTGCAACTTTCCACTCCCTTTTAACAACCCGCCAGAATTGTCACCGGGACTGATAAAAACCGGCATGGCCGCAGCCCCCACTGGGCTTTCGGTGCGGCGGAGCCTAGGCGTAACCCTGATGGTGCCCTTCGAGGTATCCCAGAGGGATGTTGTTAGAGAACCTAAGGTCCTTCCCCGGAGCACACCTCCGACGAGGAAGACGTGCGAATTCACCTCATGGGCGGTGCTCGAGTGTTGCCGTCTCCAACGGCCAACACTTGAGAGGAACGGAGAGAATCGAGGGAACATCATGGGGGAGGGTATCCCGGAGCCCCTGTACCTGCTCCTCTCTTTGTTCCAGCTCTGCCCAGCCGAGGAGGGAGTGGTTGGGGGCCTGAGGGCATGATTGTCCTTCACCTCCTCCACCATGTGTCAAGCTCTCCCATTCTCTTGGTGCCAAATAAAAGCACGAGTTGACACTTCCCTCCGGCCAGTTCTCTCTTGGGGCGGCTCCACCTGGGCCTCTGATTGTAGGAGTAGCTAGGACTAGCAGGTGGCTATTAGCTTGTAAATTTACTTGTAACACAGGCCTACCTGAGCCTCTGATTGTAATATGTAATTTTTCTACGTTTGAATTAGTAATATCAAGATCTTTTGTTTTTCTCTTTCGTTTTTTTTTTTTTTTTTTTTGTACAATAAATACTTAAAATTTAGAACTCTTATCTTATTCAATCTATTGTAAACAAATACTTAGAACTTAGAACCTTATCTTATTCAATCTACTGTAAAACAAATACTTATAACTTGGAACGTTATCTTATTCAATCTACTGTAAAACAAATACTTAGAACTTGGAACGTTTACCTGGTGCACCGGCCAGCACCCTAATCCTCCCCACAGACGGCGCCAATTGTAAGGACTCAATTTGAATTGAGTGTTGGGTTTTCAGCCCAACAAGCCCAAACAATACATTTATAGAGAGTGGGCTGACAGGCTTAGGTGCTGGCCGTTGATCACCATGCCCAAACTTATCTTTAAAAATGGCTAAGTGTTTTCTTACAAATGAGGGAATGCTCCTCGGCCTGTGGCCGAGAAGGCCTTTCTTTCTTCCTCTCCCCCCACTTCTTTGGCTTTACTAGCTCTTCTTTTATAGATTTCATCTTCCTATCTTTTGCTTCCATCTGTTGATTGTCTATTCGCCTTTTTTCTGGTCGTCCATCCCATCAGAGGCTTTATCGATACTCAAGTGGCTCACTCTGACCAACGTTATCCTGCCAAGGGGTTACCTCTCCATTAATGCGGCCAGGAGGGTTAGTTGAGTGCATTAAATGCGAGAGTGACAGCTTACTTTTGGGTTAGCCACTCCCTGAAATCACTCTTGTCAGGCCGAGGACAAGGTATCCTTGGCGTGGATTCAAGAGAATAGGCTTCCCCCCTTCTCCTCAGAAATAGCTTGCGCTCCTCGGCATGGGCCTTGGGCCTGCTATATGATGGACCGAGGCTATCAGGCCCACGGACCCCACAGATTACATTATATTTATATATTTTTCATGCTTTTAAAATTTCATGTTGATAAAAAATTAATAGGCATGTCATCAATCAATTGTCTAAATTCAAGTTTTTGTAGTTTAAAATAATGCATAAAATATGAGTTTAAAATAAAATTGTAAATTACACCTGATTGGCGTAAAAATTTGTATGTATATTAAGAACATATAGATCATGTAATCCAATGGTTGGATTTTTAAAATATGCATTCAGTAATAAGTTATTGAGTGATGTAACATTTTTTCGTGATACTTTTAATTTAGATTTAATTACTTTTCTTCCAAATTGACCATCACTTATGTTGAATTGTAATATTAAAAATAAAATATTTATTATTTATTTATATGTGTGTATATATATATTAATGAATTAATGTTAGAGAAAAATTAAGTACTTTTTAAATTTATTTACTTAATTAATTAAAATTACTTTATTTTTTTTCCTAATCATAATTATCAAGTTGTAGTGGTAATATATATATATATATATATTATATTATAAATGTTTTTGGAAAGTAGCAGTACAATGTACACCTAACCCAAAAAAAAAAAAAAGAAGTGAATTACAGTGTTGCAAGTAAGACAAAAAGTAAAAGTAAAGGCTTAAAAGGAATAACACGATTGTGTGGCTCTCATTCATTCTATATTAAAAACTAAAACATAAAGGTGTGGCTCTCATTGATTTGTTGTATATACAAATAGCATTAGCAGACTAGCAAAGTAGACGTCCAGTTTTTTCTTTTGATCAGTGAACGGCGCGTAGTGAATTTTTTCGATTTCTTTTTGCGCGGTGAACAATTTTCAGGCGGGTTCTAAATTTTTTTAGGTTTTTATTTTTATTTTTTCATTATTTTTTATTAGATAAAATTTATGTATAGTATTTTAGGTATTATTGCTTAAGTTTCTTTTTTATAATTTTTTTATGTGGCTACTTAATTTTAAAAATTCATTTTCATCTATGAGAAAAAAAAAGTCACATAATAAAATAGGGGGATTTGAGTAATAGTATCTAGGTATTGCAGTTAAGATTTACTCATCTTTATTTGTGTAAACAAAACACTGTTTCTCTCTCTTTCTCCTCTCATAGGCAGACCCACGCCTCTCAGCCTCTCCCAAAAAGACTGGTAAGCTCTCTCTCTCATTGATCCTCTCTCTCCAAAAGTTTATAGAGTTAAATATCAGATCTGATTTTTTGTGTGTGCCTTTTTAAAGTATGGATTTTGGGATTATTTTTGAAGTCTTGCATAGTAATAGCAATATTTGCCTTCTGATTGATTGCCCAACAATTTTTGTACATGAATAGTAATTATTTGCTCTATGGATCCATAACATTGTGTAGTGTTGTGTACGTGTATGTGTTTAATATATTGAGTTATCATGAATTAGCAAAAACCTTGGTATTTGGAGATTGTATTGTACACTTTTTAAAAAAATAAATAAAAATCTATATAATAGTTTGTTCTTATTTATTTATAAGGTGTTTGGATATATAATTTCACTAGCCGTGCGCAGATTAATTAAAATTCCTATCTAAAATAAGACCAATTCATTTTATTAAAACTATAAATTGCGGGAGATGAGCAAACCTATTTAAATAAATAGGTTTAATTTCTTTTCAGATTTTCCAAACTTTTAATAATACAATTTTCGTGTAAATAGTAATTTAATCGTACTGGAACTTTGGCAATAGAGGTTTATGTAAATTTAAATTAACTTAATAAATTTAATCTGTTTAAAGTGTAGTGAGAGCATAAGGGGAGGGTATTTTCAACTTAAAACCACACCTTTTAAGACATTTTGGTATATAACATATGATATTATAATCCTTGCATTATTCTAGGCCTCTTTCCTAAAAGTACTAAATTAAGAAGTATGTGGTATGCACAGCTTTTTTCCTTAGGCCTTGTATTGTTCACCTTTCTTATTTTGTTTGCGCTGCTTGTTATGGACAAGTCTTGTGGCTGTTTCATTTTAATTCATTTGTTTTTTTTATTGGTAATTTACACATCTTTTGAATGTTGTCTGCTTTTCAGATGAGCTCTGTGCCAACGCTGCATACATGTCTTCTGAATTTACATCTTATTTTTTTTCAGTTGTTGTTCTTCTAATTAAAAGTTCATATGTTGGTATATGGTAGGTTATAATGCCAGTAGTTCAGATTCAGACGAATTGAAGGGTGATTCTTAGAAAATCCTTTAGGCCTGTGAATCCGAAACAATCAAATGTAAGTTGATATCCCTATTACGTTTGGCCTTATCGTACTTAATTTTTCTCATTGCCTTGTACTTAATTTAGAATAGCAAGATGTTTACATGGCCTTATTGTACTTAGTTTTTCTCATTACCTTTACTTAATTTAAAATAGTAGGACCATGAGTTATTCACTATCAATTGTGTCCTTAACATGCCCTTTTGTGGAAGCAAGTCGCTTGTAGTTAGGGTGGATGAGGCGGTGTGTTATTTCAATTTTTCAAAAACTTAGTATATTACTTGTTGTAATTAATTAACTTTTCTTCTAACATTGGAAAGCAAACTGATCATAAACGAAAAAATGGAGGTCATATTCCAAAGTTGGCACAACTCTACTATGATACCCACTTCAATTCAAAGACAAAATAGTGGGTACACCCTGATTGCGAACATACATATGTATGTAAATCAGTACATGCCTTGAGTTTGCAAAACTAGAATATATGTATTTTTATTCTATATGTGTTTGCAAAACTAGAACATATGTATTTCTGATGGTTTCTATTATTTGAAATGACAGCAAGAGATGTTAAGAGTACAAGATGAGCATTGTAGCAGTCCTGAAGCACAGACTTTGACCGAAGATGAGATATCTATGATGGTTCTTAAGTCGAGATCTGACTATGTAAAGGGACTTGGCATGAGGCCTTTCTCATCTCTTAAGACTCCTGCCTCATCTTCCTCAACTTAGTATACTCAACAACTTGAGGGTCGAGTAGAAGAGTTCTAGGATGTAAACTATAGGCTGGAGGGTCGATTAGAAGAGTTTCAGGATGAAAACTTCAGGTTGGAGGAGAAGATGGATTGCATCATACAATATTTGAGGAGCAAGGGTGACAGTGACATTTGTGGCAGTGAGGGGAGCTCATCTACTAACTAGAACATACCTTGGTTAGTGTTTTATTTTCCTGCCTAAAAGCATTAGTATTGGGGCTTGTATATGGTATATGTTGCTATATTGTTTAATGGTGGTGGTGGGTTTTTTGTTTGTGGTGGTGGTTGGATTTTTGTTTAATGGTAATGGTGGGTTTTGTGTTAATGATGGTGGCTGGATTTTTTGTTTATTGTGTGGTTGGGTTTTTGTGTTTATGGTAGTGGTTGGGTTTTTTTGTTTAATGTTGGTGATGGGTTATTTGTTTATTGTGATGGTTGTGTTTTTTGTTTATGGTAGTGACTGTGTTTATGGTGGTGGCTGTGCTTTTTCTTTAATGGTGCTGATTGGGTTTTTGTGTTAACGGTGGTGGCTAGTTTTTTTTTTTTTTTTTTTAATAGTGTTGGCTGGATTTTTTATTCGTTGTGGTGGTTGGGTTTGTGTTTATGATAGTGGCTGGGTTTTTGTTTTGTATTTCACTTTATTTGTTTTGTTTTTAATTGGGATTTTTCTGCGTTCTTTATGATTTTTCCATGGTTTGTAATGTGGGTTTGGTTTTTATTTGATGAGAATGTTGGGGCTCTTCTTTCTTTGATAGTTTGGCTTCATATGATGTTGCATTATGATTATTTTGTCTAGTTTGTTATTGGGTATTCTATAAATTTTTTCTGCATTGTCTTACTAATAATAATCTTTTTTTGTTGTTGTAATATATCTTATCAAGGATATAAGTTTGCAGTCTAGTTTGTTATTGATGTATTTTTTCCTTTATACTTGTGCAGATATGGGATTGGTGGCAAAAAGATAGCTTTTGTGGGACTACTTGAACTCAAATAATTTTCTGTAAAGTTTGGAAGCTAAGACATCATTTGTATATAAATGGTTGTAATTACTTTGTGATCATCTTTATTGCATTTTTAGATTGTATAGATTTTTTTTATTATTAAATTTTATGGATTTGGTTAGAAATGAATGGATGTTTGTTTTTATGGATTTGGTTAGAAATGAACAGGTTAATGTAATGGCAAGTAAATGTAAAGAATATTCATAAAAAAAAAAATAAAAAAATAAAAAAATTGGTGATGATAATTTTCGTCACCATATGTATTCGGTGACGAAATAGGGACATATTGTGATGAAAGGTTTCGTCACTATAGTCCACTTTTGTTGTAGTGAAATCCTAGAGGCACATGAGGGTGCGTACAACATCCGATGAGCTCCAGATTTCTTAGTTTTGCAGATTGGCAGGCTACAAGGCTATCAGGGCGGTGCGTGTAACTACAGGAGGATCTAAACATGTGAAATCCTTGGCGGCGCATGGAGAAGTTGGTAGAAACTTCGTTAGCGCATGGAGGCGCGTGCAGTATTCAGTAGTGATCAGACTTCTAGGTTTTTCTCGCTGGATGCCGTGGGGCACATCTGTGTGGTTGGTTTCATGAGGCAAAGCTTGAATTTGCACAGATCTAAGATTGATGTCACGGGTTTGCTTGAGTTTGTAGATTTTGAACATAGCACTGAGCCATGGTGGCTGCGAGATGCCGTGGGGTCTAAATCCAGCAGACAAGCAAATGACTTCTAATGGTGGTGTGCACTGAGAATCTTCTTTGCATGCTAGAGATGTCTGTTTGAATGCCAAGATCGAAGTTTGGCTCTGATACCATGTTAAAGATTAGCTCTGATACTATGTTAAATAGACAATATTATTAACAACGTGATGTGTTATACGATGTTGTGTATGCTAGAGTGGATGCGGAAGAGGAAAGCATAGAATAGGAACACTGAGAACACGAGAGTTACGTGGTTCAGCCTAAACGGCCTACATCCATGGAGGAATCCCTTAAAGGCTACATCTTTATTGTATAAGAGTGTAGTACAATAACCTGTGTTACAATGAACCCTAACATGAGTATATATAGACGACTAAACCCTAGACTACTAGTACAAGTAGGAATGGGCTTGGGCCTATTACATTGGGCTAATATAACTAATATATATCTCTAACATATATGAACAAATTTGCAAAAGCAAATTGAATGACGGAAATTGAGTGATGAAAAAAAATGATCCAAACAACCTCTCAGCCACTTTGATACTTAGGCCAGCTCACCAAGTTTTAGTTTGCTTTTTCCTGGTCTTTAGAGCATTCAAATCAGTAGATGTAAAATTTTTGTAAATTTACACATTTAAAACCTACTTTTTCTATTTTATACTTCCATTTTTACAAAACATTTACACCAGTTTGTTATACACTTCGTTTTATTTAAATAATCATTATTATTATTATTTTATTATTATATCTCTCTCTCATCTCAATCTTTGACTCACGGTGCTTTCTTTCTTCTAAAAAAAGTCATGGTGCTCTCTTTCTCAACTCTCCTTCTCTGCCTCCCGCTCATCCCAAGCCCCCACACAGAACATTATACTGATGGCTTTGACGACAGATCCAAGGTTATATCGGCGGCACTGGTGGGTTTTGAGTTTTCCATTGCATTTACTTATGGATTTAGTTGTTTTTGGGATGGGTTTTCCAATGGCAGCATGCTCTCCATGGCGGTGGCGACGACGGCTGCTTTCTTTGGGTTTGGGTTTGATTTTGGGTTTGGTTTGATGGGTTTTGTGTTGAAAGTTTGATTTTGAGTTTTAAGTTGTTGAGTTTTCCATTGATTTTGGGCTTGGATTGATTTTTGGTTTGATTTTCCTTTGTTTTTGATTGATTTTGTGATTGGAATATCATGGATTGTGATGAATTGTGGTGGTGGTGATTGGACGGTGGTTGGGCGGTGTGGGGTGAATTTGCTGCAAATTGGGGATGAACACAACCAAGGAAGAGAGAGACCATGAAGACAGAGAGAAATTATTAAAATATTAAATACAAGTGCTACAGTAGCTGTGCATATGATTACTGTAGCAAATGCGCAAATATGCACAAAGCTCTGATGTGGAGCATTTTTAAAGTAAAATGTGTAAAATTTGTGACTTTTTCTATTATGCAAAACTTTGCATCCGTGGATGGCTGAACAGTCATAGCCATAGCCCATGTATGACTCAATAGCTGTGCAAGCCCTTTAATCACAACTTCCTTTTCTATTTTCTTTTTCTTTTGAAACCAACTTCCTTCAAATTTCTAAATAAAGAGATTTGGCACTTAGAACCAAATTTCAAACAATACATTCGATGACACAAATTTTTACGATTATTGACGTGAATTTTTTTAAGCTTAGTGCATAATAGAAGTAGTATTAACGATGAATTCATTTGAAAGTGATATTTACTTCAATAATTGACAATTTAACAAATTTCGAAAAGTATTTTTTCTAGTATTGCTCAATTTCAAATGTGTGCTTGAATTAATATGGGGAAAAATTGTATGACTTACCCCTATAGGATGAACATCAATAAAACTTGAACAATTATTGATAGTTGATACCATTTAAATACGAGAAACGCGCCGCGGGGGGGGGGGGGGGGGGGGGGGGGGCTTGCACTTTCTTAGCAGCCAAACACAACCTAAAAACACAAATCATGAACCCACACATTGTTCACCAAATAACCGAAGAAGAAAAAGTAAATTTGACCCACTACCTCGATCACCAAATCACAAACCTCACAACCCAGTTCATACCAAACTCACAGCCCATCAAAAGTCCCACGCTAGAAACACATTTCAATCCAGGTGATAAATTTGAATTCAAGCAAAAACCCAATCTGTAACCTGGACAAGAGGAAGCTACATCATCCAAAAGAAAATTGGTGTGGTGTTGTGGGACCGTGGGATGCTTGGGTGGTTAGTGTTTAATGATAATTGTCCTGAGTAGGCAGGTTGCAATGTGTTTACCATGGTTGCAATATGTTAATTGGGTTCACGGTGGGGTTTATTTGATTTGAAGTTAATGTGATCTGTCTAGTAGGATCTTTTATCTGTGATGGATAATTGTTTGGTTTGACTTGTGTGTTTTAGGTTGTATATGGTTGCTAAGAAAGTGCAAGAAAAGCTGGATTTTTTTAAAATAAAATTCACCATTTCAAGAGTTTATTTTATTTGTCTTACGTAGCTTATTTTTTTTTTAAAATTTATGATGTGGTATTTTTAATTGCAATTAAATATTATTTTATCAACCATGTGTGTCAATTGTGCACATCGTTTGTCATGTAAGCATTTTTCGTTAGTAGTTAATGGTAAGGACTAAATTAATTTTAATTTGAAAATAGCAAAGATTGAATTGATTGCTACCAAAATGTAAAGACCAAATTGACTGTGATCCTAAAACATAGGGACTAAAATAGTGTTTTCCATAACATAATGCATAATAATATTCTTGCTTTATAGGCAGTTTGGTAAAACTTTACTTGTAGTGGTATTAGTTCTATGATCCTACCTGCCCTGTTATCTCCAGCAAGGCATAATCACATGTGATGCTTCCTTAGTAGAGCATATGCAAAACTTCACATTAGTCATTACAGTTATACCATTAACTTTATCAACTAGCTAGTGCAGTACAAAGATTGGTGCCAAAAGAGAGCTACATGATTAATGGTGTTGATATATTCCTTTGTGTGTGTGTGGTTATAAACGATATAACATTAAGAAGTAAACAGTCTGAACATTAGACACATAGTGCCTATCATAATACATGCCAAGTTTGTCCAAATAAAGCAATAACAGAGGAGAATCATAAGTCACAAAATCCTTTCCTCTCTAACTCCTCTCATGTCCAGAGCATGGCACATTTATTGGATGCTCCTAATTAAGTCTCTGCAATCACCGACAATGGAAGCAAATTCATCAAGGATTCAGAGGTACTGTTTAATAGACAAACATTGCATGTGCATCCAGTTCAATTTCTATAGCCTCAAAGCTAGGAGACACAGACATGGATTAAGTGCATATGAGAGCAATGGATTAGCCCATCTCTTAAACCCCATTCCCCATAGCTCAGTAACTATGCATGGTGTGTCCTATGGCTCGAGAATAACCCTTGAGCACAATTCCCTTCACCATCTCTAATTAAACCCCCACCGCAAGCATGTCCAAACAAAAAGCTGAATTTTTGGAGGAGTGGGTATGTTCCATAGCCAATAACCAGGGAAATTTGAGTACATGGAGTATTGCTTTCATGAAAGTAGCATTTGACACTCAAGTTTGCTGCATTTGGTTTATCCTTGTTAATGTGAATACCATCATAATGGAAACTATTATTGTACTACCTTAGAGCGCTATGATATAAAGCAGTTGAGAGCATAGTTGAAGACACATGCAAGGAAGACACGCTATGTTTAAGGTGCCATTTGAAGATACACGCCACATGTAAGACACACAGAATTTTATAAGGAATATGAATGTGGATACAGTTGTAGATTGAACCAGTCGCCTAAAGAACATAAGGTGTGGGGGGAGATTTTAACTATTTTGGTCTAGGTTTCTCAGCCACTAGCAGGAATAATAATAAGTAAACGATTTTGAAAGAAAAATGATAATAATAAGAATAAAATTTCTTAATAAAGTAAAGAATTGATAGAGACGCCATTGGAGGGTGTGTATAAAAAAGAAAATAGTTAAAATAAAAAAAAAAGTTGATTTATTTTTCGAGTTTGGGTGAAAAAATAAAGAGGTTCTTGGAGATGCTCTTACTCTATGTATTTGTTTGTGTGAGTGAGATATATATATATATATATTTTTTTAAATACTAAGTATTTTTAACACGCACAACATATACGCATGGAGAGAGAGGAGAAAGTCTTAAATAAACTTACTAATTTTCTTGAAAGAGACTAATTTTCTCATTAATTCTTTGTCTTGCAATATCCATTGATGAACACATCATGAAACTTGAAAAATTAGAGATGAACACTTTTATAGATCAAACTAAATATCTTTATTACAATTTTACTAACAATTATATCAACTAGCATCATAATTTCTTCTATGCAGATCCATCCATTTTCATTATTCTTTTTGTCAGCTTGCTTTCAAATCTTTTTTTTTTCTTGGCTTTCAAATTCTTTTTCAAGGAAAGACATAATCCAATAGTTGTTTTTCTTGGCTTCCAACAATCTACCATTTTTCACCTTCTTAAGCAACCAAAACTTAAGACTAATCTATTTCAAATGGTAGAAACAATTAATCTACACATTTGAAAAAGACAAGTTGAGGAGAACATTTTAGATTCAAATCCTTATACAAAGTAATCACGGTCAAATAATACTTTATTGCTATTGCAAAATATAAACTAACGAAATCTATAATTGCAGACAAAAGGTTCATATGAAGCAGTTTATCAAACGGAACTAAATCATGATCAAAGTCTCTGTATCGAATTCTCACATAATTCATGAACTGATCTGGGTTTTCGACTTTATAACTACTAGCAATGGCAGAAGTTGTCCAAGTAGTATTAACAAAACAAGTAGGAACATGAAATGAAACCCTTACACAAAAGGGGAGACAACAAGTTGGAACATACACAAATCTGGTGGGTAAAGCTGCGCATGCATTTCTTCGCATCATAGGCTGCCGCTGCTTCCTTTCTCTCAAAAATAGATAGATCTTAAGGAACACCAAAAAATATATATTTTAAGTTTACATTACTAATAATAACATTCCCCCCACCCCCCCTCCCCCCCAAAAAAAAAACCTACATGTCGTGGACCATGTCAAGTTATCAGCCTCCTTAAATGCACATGTTCTTATTGTATTTAAAATAATAGTAAAGTTTAAAAGAAAAGAGTAGAGGCAGAGAGGAGCTGATTGCTGTTGAGCAGTGGAGGCGTAGAGTGAAACACTCTGTCTCCAAGACCGTGAAAGCTCTTAGGTGTGTGACTGTGTGAGTGTCTCAGTGTCTGTGTGTGTGTGGTGTGTCATGTGTGTGTTAGCCATTTAGTGGTTTGTGGACTACAGCTACAAGCTCTTAGCCATTTACTATGTTAGTGACTTAGTGTACTAGTGTGAACTGTGAAGTGTCTAGTCAAATTGAATGAGAATTGGCAAAATTTTTTATTTACTAGATGGGTTGTCTCATGTCTATAAACATGCTATCTATTGGCTCCGGCCGCATGCTTTGTGCTTTATGCACTTAGCATTCAGGACGTAGCCTAAATATTTTTTAGCAAATTTTTTTAAACGGGTCGGGTCACAAGTTATTTGGGTTGAGTTGAGTTTACTGGCAAAAAAATCGGGTCGGATCACGGGTCAATCCGTTTTTGCTTTAAGTCAAAAAATTTGGGTTCAGGTCAAGTATTTTTCAAGTTGAGTGCAAATTCTAACCCGTTTTGCCATGTCTACCTGAAATTCTATGCCTAAGCTTCTGGATATTGAACTTTCAGGCCTAGTTCAGGCTTGGCTGACACAACCACATACATATTAGGATTTAACTATATAAAGAGTCTTTGGTCTAGCTCACTAAGTTTCAGTTCATTTTATCCCTTCCATATTTCTCACTCTCTGGGCTAAAGAGTCGTAGCCATAGCCCATATAAGACTCAATAGCTATGTAAGCCCTTCAATCATAACTTCCTTTCAATTTTCTTTTTCTTTTGAAACCAACTTCCTTCAATTTTTGTTATCAAAAAAAAAAAAAAAATCCTTTAATTCTTTTTAAGAAAGCGTATAAACCTGTGGCGTCTGCTCCTAATGATAGCTCTTTATCATCAGACCAAAACAATAATAAGTTTTTGGTGTAAGCGGGGATTAAACTCTAAATCTTTTATTCAACCATCAGAGACTTTACTAGTTAAGTTAACTAGAACCCACAACTTCCTTCAAATTTCTAAACAAAGGGGTTTGGCACTTAAAACCATATTTCAGACAATAAATTTGGTGATGCAAATTTTTTACAATTATTGATGTGAATTTTTCTAAGATTAGTGCATAATAAAAGTAATATTAATGATAAATCAATTTCAAAATGATATTGCTCAAATTATAACTTTTCAACTTAACAAGTTGTGAAATTTTTTTTCTCTAGTACTACTCAATTTCATATGTGCGCTTGATTTAATTTGGAAAAAAAAAAATGGTATGACTGACCTTGTAACTTGTGTACAGGATGAACATCAGTAAAACTTAAAAAAAATCATTAATAACATTTAAATACTACAAAAATAAATAAAGCAACAACAGTAGCAAAACCTTTTTTTCTCAGGACACTCAACAAAATTGATAAGTTTTCTGCTTTACGGCCTGAAAAAGAAAAAAAAGGGATAAAGCATCTTGCTATGCTAGATTACTCTTGCATAATAACTTTCTTGCTTTCTAGGCAGTATGGTAGACGTTACTTTTGTAGTGAATTAGGTAATAAGTTCATCCTAGGTGCCCTATTATATCTCAGGCAAGGCATAACCTCACTAAAGGAGTTACATTTGTCTCTTGGTGGTTTATTTAACCCGTTTGATATAGCTACTTAAGGTGAAGGGAATATGAGATTATATAAAGTCACTCTTCCAAAGTATTTGGATTGGTCTGGCAGATTAAATGAGTAATGTTTTGTACGTCAATGTGCCGACTGCAAAGTTTTCCACATTTTCCTAGCCTGAATTCTTGTGCCCAAGCATATTTCTATGAAAAGGGTGGTTGGAGTTTGGGCCCGCTGACATTTGTGTTTAGATATTACAAATTAAAAGGGCAGCTCAGCCACTTTGATACTTGGGCTAACTCACTAAGTTCTAGTCCACTTTGTCCCTTCCATAAAGAGTCGTAGCCATAGCCCATATAAGACTCAATAGTTGTGTAGGCGCTTCAATCATAACTTACTTTCAATTTTCTTTTTCTTTTGAACCAACTTCCTTCAAATTTCTAAACGAAGGGTTTTGGCACTTTGAACCAAATTTCAAACAATAAATTTGGTGATGCAAATTTTTGTACAAGTGTTGATGTGAATTTTTCTAAGATTAGTGCATATTAAAAATAATATTAATGATAAATCTATTTAAAAGTGATATTACTTCAATCATAACTTGTCAGCTTAACAATTTGTAAAAAAAAATTTCTCTAATATTGCTCAATTTCAAATGTGTGCTTGAATTAATTGGGAAAAAAAAAATGGTACAACCAACTCTTTAAAAGAAAACCCTTAAAAAATCATTGATAACATTTAAATACTACATAAAAAAAAAAAAAAAAAAAAGAATAGTGGAAAAACTTTTTTTTTCCCCAGGGTCACTCAACAAAATTGGTAAGTTTTCTGCTTTCTGAAAAAAAAAAAAAAAAAAAAGTGGCGATAAAGGCATCTTGCAAGATTACTCCAATAGTATAGTAATCCATATTCCATACTGTCTTTGTATTGCAATTGAGGGACGTGGGGAAGGAAAAAAAAAAATTGTTTCCTTAAAAAAGAGTTTGGTAAACGTTACTTTTGTAGTGAATTTGGTAATAGGTTCATCCTACGTGCCCTACTATCTCAAGCAAGTCATAATCACATGTGATGCTTCCTTTGTAGAGCATATGCAAAACTTCACACATAGTGCCTATCATCATAATACAGGCCAAGTTTGTCCAAATAAAACAAAGAGGGAGGAGAATCATAAAGTCACAAAATCTGTTCCTGTCTAACTCCTCTCTGCAGCAGTGCAAGATTTCTGATTAAGTCCCTGCAATTGTCGACAATGGAAGCAAATTCACCAAGGGATTCAGAGTTACTGTTTAATAGACAAACAACTGCTTCTGCATCCAGCTTAATTTCTATAGCCTCTAGGTGCAGATGGGAGCAAAGGATCAGCCCATCTCTTAAACCCCATAATAGCTCAGTAACTATGCTGGTGGTGTGTCCTATGACTCTAGAGTAACACTTGAGCCAATTCCCTTTGTCATCTTTAATTAAACCCCCACTGCCAGTCCCTTCCCAGATTTCCAAAGGAAGAGCCATCTGAGTTTAGTTTAACCCAATTGAGGTTGAGTAAGTCCCACCTGACTTGTCTGATACAAAGGTTTTTTGCTGGTTGCTGTCTTAGACACTACAGATAAATTCCAGCACTTGCTTTATTACAACAGTGTGAAGAGCAGGGTTGATGTTTTCATTATTGAAGCTGATTTTGTTTCTTTGGATCCATAAATACCAGATGCCAAAAAAGAAATACTTTCCCCAATTGTAGAGCTTTAGATCAACATTCTTCTTATCACAAGCATTGTATTTTAGCCAACTCAGAGTCAGAATATCAAAGTTGAAGAAATGATCATCCAAATGGTCAACCCCAGAGTTTAGCCAAAAATCTTGATGTAGGAGTCTAATGCAATACATGGAAGATGTTGACATGGCATGAAGGAGTGGCACATGCACATGCTAGATTTTACCAAGTTATTAGAAGTAGAAGCAAATTGAAGTTGAACTACAATTACAAATGCCTAAGGATATGAGCTATGCTGTCACTGCTAGAGTTACAAATGTCACATGTATCAGATTTCAAAATGCCTCTATGCATCTGTATTTGTTTGACAGGTAAACTATATGGGGATTAGCTGTGGCCATCTTGTAGGCATTTTGAGGATCAAAGGAACCATTAGTAGAAGAAATCCATCCAAGCTTGTCACTGGCTTGGAAAAATTTTCTGCAGGGAGTGGCTTTAACTAGCTGGTGTAGGAGAGTGGGAAGGACCATGGGAATTCCACTGAGATTCCATTCACCATTTAGCATTAGGACTAGATTTGTACCTCCAGCAAAGTTTGGCTTCCAGAGCAAGATTTTTTGGTTTGGCAGCTTGGATACCAAAATGGTATTGATAGATTCAAGACTATATATTATGGTGGCCTAATAAAGAAGTAAACATCATCATTTTCATTGCATTGTAATTATTGTTATTGTAATAGTAATTCTTTTGAGCATGTGTCAAGTAATCATTGTAACTACAAGGACTTTTTAATTGAGAAAAACAAAATGGGGTGAATCAATCATGACACTATATGGATACAGCCACACTAATTTTTATCCAATTGAGAAATCAATGTCTCAGAGACTTGAGCTACAACATGACTTTAACTCCATTTAGAGTCTAGAATCCAGAAGCATTCCCTATTATAAATTGAGCCTAATGATTTCAAAAGGAACAATCGACCTATTTTAAATTTTAAAAATATATTTATTTATTTATAATGGTTAGAAACATGTTTTCGTCCTATTTTTAACCTATCCATATACGATCTCCTGGTATATATTTATAGAACCCATCAAAGCAAATTTAATTTTTTTTGAAAATACGCTAACTTTTATTTTTTATTTTATTTATTTATTTATTTATTTTTCACATTTAGCATAAAAACTACCAAAACTATATATTTTGTATTACACTATACAAATAAGCTATTGGAAGCTACAAGATACTCAGAGGCACAATAAATCTAACAAATTCTTAAAAGTTAAAAACAAAAGACACAATAAGCAGTAGATGTCAGTGGAATTTGTTTTCCTTTATCATGGGATGATGCACATAAAAGTTCTGGCATCGTGTGATTTTCCCATTCTAGTCCATTTCTTATAAGTAAATGATTCATTAAAGAGCAGGGGCACAACCCATGTACAAGGTAAGCACACAAGAGATACACCAACAACTATTCACGATAATACAAAGATCAAGCATCTCAAGTAAATTGTACATAGAAAACTGTCCTGAAGTTGAAATTCTCTCAAATAAGGATCTAAGTAATGGAAAATGCTTAGAGTTTCCACATTTGATGAATCCTCTGTATATTTCATGTCTATATTTTGTTCTTCCAAGTCAAACCTCGTTTACACGCTTTTGTGTCCCTTATGCCTGCCAATTAAACATATAATTCTTGACTCATAAGCAGTAAGTCCATCCATGCTCACATCTAATCTCTAAACATACCTTCAGCGGTTCATCCAGTGCATTAATCAAATTTTTTTACCAAGATGCCCTTACTCTTGTTTTACAATTCCTCTTTTTCTATCAAATGCAGAGTTGCATTCAAAATTCTTCATTTGTTTCTATTGTTATTCCTTAATTCAATACAGGAAAAGAAAATGACTTATAGGCATCGACTAAGCCATGATCCTTTTTTAAAAGCTTTTAGGCTTGGTGTGTTTAGGATTGCTATACTAAGCTTGCTAGATATACATAATTTCAAAACTGCAAGTACATAGAAAAAAGATTGGGTAAGAGACCAACTCTAAACAGGATTCACATACTCAAAATACAAAAGAGTATAGATTGGTAGGAACTCATTACTATCTCACTTATAGTTATACCCGTTCAGCAACTATTTACTTTCCAATGCCAAGTTCTTTTGTAGTGTCTCTTGTCAAGCTAAACTGCAAGGTATTATGCCTTGGTAATAGGGTCTGAGTAACTGGAAGCTTCCTCCAAAGATCCTGCATTGCATTTATATGTAATAAAGGACTTAGAAATGAGAACCTAGAAAGATGGCTAAAGAAAGAAGGAAGGGACATCAACCTACCACAAAACCTAGTAAATATAATGAAAAATGAATATAAGCCATTTAACAACGACGAGCAGCAAGTAGAGAACCTCAAGAGAGGCCAAGCACTCTGTCTCATGGTGGCAAATAATGCTGGGTATGGAAATTCCAGTCATCAGGAGACTGAAACAAATATGAACATATTGCATCATTTAAATAAAAATTAATAACACAATTGGACAGTATTGGAATGCTTAAAAATTAATCCAGCAAAAAATAAACAAAAACATGGTTTTTTGAACACAAGTACACAGGTAAGTCACAAGAAATGTTTTTTACCTTGAAATTTTAGTGCAATGTAACAAAGACATTCTTCAAACAAGATTTGAAGCAGTCTCTTCACACAGCAAGGTTTTAAAGATTACCTAGGAGTACATTTAATTAGACCTAGATAACTCAACTAGCCAAGTTATTAGAGGATGGTACACTTGGTAAAATTCACAATCAGGCTGAGGTTGTGGATATAAGTCAGAATGGAAAGGCTAAAGAAGATTTAAATTTTGGGCAAGAATGGGATTAACATTGTTGGCCTTTAGCACTAGGTGGACCCAAAGAGAATACTGTGAATTTTGCGGCCCAACCAGTTGAAGCTGCAATTCAAGATTGGAGAATGCTTTTTTGGAGGGGAAAAGGTACTGAGGAGTAAAACTGTAAAGGAAAAAAATATATAGGGAACAGGACTAAACATTATAAATGGAATGCTTGCATGAGTATAATTGTCTAAGAATAGCAGCAGAGGAGGCTCTTATGAAACAAAAATCTAGAAATAGTTGGCTCAATTTAGAGGATAACAATGCTACATTCTTTCATCAAGCTGTTAGAGGATAACAATACTAAAAACTTAATCTGAAGAATGCTCTGGGAATAGGATAACAGATCCTCAACAGATAAAACAACTAGTTGTGTGGATACTATTATCAAAATCTGTTAGGCACCTCTAAGGGGTATCTGTCTCAAGAAATATGGGGAAACCTTCAACAGGTTTTAGACTTCCAAATTGCTGCAAATCAGACAGAAAATTTGATAGGGCAGTCTCAAGTATGGAGCTGTTTTCTTTGTATGGAGAGATTGCCCCTGGACTTGATGGGTTCACAACTAGTTTATACAAAAAGGTTTGGCCTGTTATTCAATCAGATGTCCATGCTGTTTGTTTTTAGACCCTTTAAAATACAACTAGATTAATCTAGTTAATTAGCCAAGTAATTACTTAGTCAAATTATGCAGATCTAGGTTAACACAAATATATCATATTATTGTAAAGTGCAGAAAATAAAGAATACAACAATATGATAACTCAGGAAAACCAAACCGGTAAAAAACCTGGGGAGGATTTAACCTAGCTATCCTCAAGGTAAACTGAATCCACTATGAAAGAATTGAAGTTTACATAATAGCGACTTAGACCAATAATATCCTATTGCTACCTCGAATAGGAAACTTACTACCACAACCACATGACAGCTCCAAGTCCACGAACTACTTCTTTCTTGAATTCCCGGCAAGTACAAG
The DNA here is from genome assembly GCF_002906115.3 of Quercus suber. NCBI lineage: Eukaryota > Viridiplantae > Streptophyta > Magnoliopsida > Fagales > Fagaceae > Quercus > Quercus suber. Next base: position 891,595 of record NW_027069638.1, read on the forward strand.
TACTCCCGCTTGTATATTTTTAAGCTCATGAATCTGCAACTAAATGATCATCAAGTTCTTGACATAATCTTGAATCTTGGAAACCTTAAGTGTATGTAAAGGCAACCACCTCTAGATCTCACAGAAGATTTACACACACAACATAAAGAGCAACCTCAAAACATGGCTAGGGTTTTCCCTTTTATACTTAGAGTAAAACATAAAACCCTACACGTCAAACGGGCTTGGGCTAAGTTGGAAAATTCTGCAGAAAATTGATCTGCACAACTTTCGATTGGTTGAGTCTAATTCTCGATCGATCGAGCCAAGCAGATTTACACAGTAAATCCTGCAGCTACTCAATTCCAATTTTACATACAACCACATACTTTGAGCAAGTCTAAACAAGACTAAAACGTTTTGATCATGGTTTGCTAACATTACAAAATGAAGTTCTAATACATTAATTTCTAATTCCTTAGAACCTAATAAACTCCCCCTTTGGCAATCTGTGACAAAACACAAACTTAACAAAATGCTCAAAGTTTACATAAACACAACCCATTTCAAAAATATTGCCCAACAGAACAAATCCAACCTTACTACTATCTATCGGTTGCAAGTGTAGACAGTAGTACGACTGAATCAACTTGTATATTTCCTGAAACACTCAACAAACGCATAAACACATGTGTGGAAAATACAAGTAACACAAAATAACTTCTTGATTTCACATAACACAAAAGAAAGACATATATCATAAATAACCTTATAAATATAAATCAATAAGCAATGTGAAACAAGAAACATATGTATCTCCCCTTATCATGGAAAACCAAAACAAAAAAAATCATGAGCTAAAAATGTAGATACACAATGAAGCACCTAGATACAATCTAAAAGCTCCACAACTCCAAAACACAAAAATCTCCCCCTAACAACAAAATCTCCTCTACAAATGTACTCTCCCTTTTTGTGTCGAATTGCTAAAGGGCACTCACTCATCATCAAAAGGACGTGGCGGAGGCAACCATCTAAAATGCTCCAAATCCGCTCACAAAGCACAAAGCTCATCAAGCATGTCCACCAAAATTTGACCATGAGCCGCTTGAATGGTCATAACAATCTCTAACAAACGTCGAATGTCTAAATCATCCAAAGTAGATGGTGGAAGAACAGCAACAGCAGCAGCAGTCGGATCGATAGACGCCTCAGTAGAAGTAGTACTTGTAGAAGAGGGAAGAGGAGGTGTGACACCAGAAGGCTCAACCCTAGGACGTTTAGAGCTCGGTCTCAACTGAGCAGCCCTTTGCCTAAGAAGGTGGCACCTATGGGAGCGATAATATGGACAGGCTCAGACGCTGGAAACTCATCCAAACCTAGATGTAACAAAATCTAGTGAATAAAAACAGGGAAGAAAAGAGCATGAGCAATAGAACTACTCCTATGAACCTCAGTCAAAGAACGAAGGAAAAGATGAGGAAAACTAATAGGAGTATCGGTAACAAGGGCATACAAAAATGCACAACACTCCAAAACAATGGTGTGCAAATGAAAGATAGGCCACAAGGAATGACAAGCAATCCTAAAGAAAAGATAGTGAATCTTAGTGAGCTTAGCAGTAGTTATCCTAGGTTCAGAACCCTACTAGATAGAAAACCTAGTGATGTAAGACATGATGTCATCTAAGGGAGGAGACTCATCATAAGGGTAGACAAGATGCTAGACCACAGGTACCCCAAGAGCATCAGCCACTACCGAAGGAGTAATGGTGTACTCTACACCTCGTATCCAACTTTTAACTAGAGTGTTGGAATCATAGAAGTGGATAGAGAGGTTCAAGTAGAACTCTCTAATCAAGGTAGTCAGAGGTGGATGAGAAATATCCAACAATGGCAACCAGTACCTACGCTCAAAGTTATGCTTACACTAAGGTCAAGCTCATCTAACAAAACCTTTCTCTCAGTCCAAATTTTCCTCTTAAGGTTAAGCTTCTCATACGTCTCTTGGTTTTTCTCACTCGGAAACCTCGCACTCTCAAAAGAAGGGACAGAAGATGAGGAGACATTCCTATTAGCTCTAGTCTTCCTAGGCATGATGCTAAGGAAAAGACAAGACACATAGAAAAGACCAAAAAGAGACAAAGAAAAAACCAAGGGCAAACTGCAAGATAGCACAAAAATTATAGAAACTAGCCGTGAACCCGCATGTTGCACGTGATAATTATTTTTATGGTAGTTTTATTATAATTTTTTTACAATTTAAACTAATCTAATAATAAGTAATGCATTTCGTAATTATATTTTTATTTATTATAGGAACAATCATAAATGTAATATAGGAACAATCCAAAACACCAAAAAAACTTAAACTAAAAAAAATTAATAAAATTTAACAATGATTAATTGAACCAATATTAGGATAAAATTTTGTTTTTGATAATCTATTAAGGTTATTTTCTTTGTAGAAATTATAATTTCGGCCACCCAGAACATATTATCAAATAAAAAATTATTAGCAAAATCTAAGAATTAAATTTCTATATAGGCATTGTTATAAAATAATAATAATTAAAATAAAATTGCAAAAGTTAAAATTTGTCACGTATACGATTATTTTCATTTGGCTAACCTTTACTTTTCTTTAAATGAATGGTATTATAGAGTACTTCTAATACAACTATTAAGAGTGCTTTGTCCACCACAAAAGATTAGAAAATAAACAAAAATTAGTAAAGTCTCATAGTTTAACATCTAAATTGAGCACTATAAAAAATCGTGCTATGTAACAAAATAAATACCAAATTATCCAAATCATGCTATGTAATAGAATAGTATTATATTTTTATATGTTATATTTAATTCTTTAGAATGCAATAGGATAACATTTAACAATCAAAGAGAATAAAAAATAAAAACAACAACAACAATTTAAAAAACAAAACTAAATCGCATTAACCCAAAATAAAGTTTTAAAGAATATTAAAAATTATCAACCTAAAGTAGAGATGCAAGAAAAATAAAAAAAAAGATCCACCAAAAAATTTATATATATATATATATAGAGAGAGAGAGAGAGAGAGAGAGAGAGAGAGAGAGAGAGAGAGAGAATTTTTTTTTGTGAGAGAAAACTATATATAGAATAGAAGAGATAGTGACAAATTTATAGTAAGAGGGTGTGAATAAGAAGAGACAAAAATAAATGAAGATGAAGGGAAAGAGGAATAATGATATTAATGTAGAGGGTAGTGAGAAGATGAAAAGGTAGGGGAGAGAGAAAGATTGAAGAAATAGTGGGGAGATGAAATGGTAAGGAGAGAGAGGTTGGAGAAGGTTTTTTTTTTTTTTTTTCCTTTAAGCTGAGAAGGCTCACACAAAACCCTAAAACTGAACTGAAAAAGTTTTGGATTGGGCTTGATAGTGGAACTAAATAAATAAGAAGTGGGCTGGATTAATTATACAGATTTATTATAGGGTGATAGTAGAAGTAAATAAATAAGTAGTGGGTTAGATTTATTATAGGGTAATAGTGGAAGTAAATAAATAAGTAGTGGCTTGCATTTATAGAGCTGAAAATTGTAAAAGCCATTTTAAAATTATAGGACAAATTATATTTAAAAAGAAAAAGAAAAAGAATGATGTGGCAGTTGATGTGGTGCAATGTGAGAGTAGTAGCATTAAACGCTACGCTTCAGCTTTTAGTAATATATAGATAGCAATTCTACATGATGCATGAACAATATAAGCAAATGATGCATGCTCTAATGCAGTGAGAAAAAGTTCAATTTAACTTTAAAATCATAAAATTGGCTTGAGTATAGAGTTTATACCAAAAACCCCAAAATTTTGAAAAACCACTTGTACAATTTTCAAGAAATTGACCAATTGATCATTAAACAAGATAGATAACACAATATAATGATCATATGATTCAATCCAACAAGCCAATTTCATCAAATTAAACCTAATTGAACAAAATCCCCAATTCGTGTAGTTTCAAGCCCTAGAAATTCCAAATTTTGCCAATTCAACAAACTGATCACATTAAACAAAAAGGATCATGTTTATAGCATCCCACAACAAAAACCCATTAATCAATTTTGAAAGAAAAGGCTTGAATCATGAAAAATCCCAATTTCCCTTAGGTTCGAAATTCTCCCTTAATGCATGACAAAAATGCATGAAAACTGAAAATAAAAGAAAAAGGAGGGGCAATAAGGTCTTACCGGCCTTAGATGAGAAAAACCTTACAAAAGGATCGGAGGAAAACGACAAAAATTGGCTTGGACCCCTTGACCGATCAAAGAGAGTGAGAATAGAGTTTGAAAAGTTTTGAAAAAGTGATGAACACGTGAAAACTCAAAGTTTTTAAAACACTCTCCACGCGATTTTTGATTGATCGAATATTAGATTCGATCGATCGAAAACGCCTTCAATTGATCCAACAGCGATCGACCACCGATTGAAACAGACAGAACCAAACTAAATTTTTAATCGCAATTTCGATCAGTCGAGAAACAGGTTCAATTGATCAAAATTTTGGAAAAATCAATTTTTTTTTTTTTTAAATCAAAGCATTTTATGCAAAAACTCCTCAAAGTATTGAATTTTATGAATAAAATGCATGAGTATGAGATGAAATGATTTTTAAAAACACTTGTTTTGAACCAAGTTTTCCCAAAATTAAGATTTTCAATCAATTCACCTTAAATTCTCAAATAGCAAACATGTTTTGCATAAAACTCAAGGAATTTTCAAACTTAGTTGGCCAAACCAAAATCACACACAATAACCTGTACAAAGTTTAGCAAAGAGTAACTTGTGTAGTGTGTGCAACTAGCAAAAACTTGAGATACATGTGAGGTGATATGTAAATAGAAATCAAGCACATTGTCTACAAAATTCATCACATATAATTTGAAAGAGACTATCACCTAAAGCGTTATATCATATAACTCTCACATCTCTCAGAAAACAAGCTTGCAATCATGTAAGTTTCTTGATTTGCCTCATATTGTACACACCAATTTTATTTGATCAGAAACTTATTAATAATAGTCGTAATAATGTACACACCAATTTTATTTGATTGATTTATTTAAAATCCAATAATGTACACACTAATTTTATCATTTAAACCGAGACTACACCTTATGTTCTTTTTGTGCATGTGCTACACTTTCTCGAGCACAAAATCTTACGATATATACTAAGGTGTTCATAATTGGCTAGTAAACAGTGGTAAGATAGTTATTTATGCATTTTTCAAAAAGTTCAAGTCCGACAATCAAAGGCATGCGACTTCAAGATCAAGACAAAATGATCAAAAACTATAAACATCTTCCCACATAACATGCACTACAAAGCTCAAACTAGTAAAATGCAATAAAGTAAGGTCATCCAAGGTACATAAACATGTTATGTAAAATTAAATTTGCCAACCTTGATTTTAAATCCAAGAAAAATAATGCAAAACACATTTTGCTACCTTTTTCCTTTGAAAAGTAATAAAAACAATCCTAGAATGAAATGCATGAATGTCATGCAATGCAAATCCTAGAAAAGCAGAGAAAACAAAATAACAAAAAAAATGGTCACAAAGAGTAGAGCGATGAAGCACAAGGACCGTGTCAGAAAGACTCGATTAAATTGAGCCTTTTGCATCCAAAACTTTTTAGATGCATCTCGAGCATTGGAGTTCTTTTTCACATTAGAATGATTTTCAACTCTAGGATTGGAATAAAGGTTTAGAATCTTTACCAATTCACCAATAAGCACTATAAGATCTTGTGCTTGAGGCACAGGTACTTTTGGTTTGTTTACTTACTTAGCAACTTGCAGCTTAAAACAGTTTGGATGTGCCCAGACTTTCCACAAAAATGACAAACCTATGCAAGCTTATCATGCAACTTACCCTTAAGAGAATTAAGAGCCTTAGATTTAGACTCTTAAAGATCAACCCTAATTTTCCTAGGATGTGTAACTTCTATAGATTTAGTAGCCTCACTCACAGAGGGTTTGACAACCTCACTCACAGGGGGTTCAGAAGAAGGAACAAAAGTTTGTGGAATGGGGTTCAGGCACAGAGATGCTTTCTACAAAACCTAAACCAGTTTTGTCAGGGGAGACTTTTGAACACTCAGTATGTGATCAAGTTTGGAGCTTGCAGACCTATTAATTTGTTCTCTAGTAACAGATAATTCAAGTTCCAAATTTTTAACTTTATCAAGCAAAAATATGTTCTCAGTCTTCACATTATTAAACAATTCATTAGTATCAAATAGTTTCACAGGCAGATTTTTCTTTTCAAGTTCAAGAGATGCAATTTTCTTTAAGCCTAAATCAACACTCATAGCATCCTTTGCAGCAACTTTGCAAAGTTTATTGTAGGCTTCTTGTAAATCTGCATCCTCAGAGAGTTCCCCATCAAACGGGTTCTCTTCAACAGCAATACTTTCATCAACTACAGCAGTAACAGTGAAAGCAATGAAGTTTCCATCCTCATCACTACCAGACTCATTGTTAGAAACTTTTTCATCACTAATTGTTACAACTATAGCCTTACCCTTAAATCTCAAGAATGTTGGACATTCAGATTTCACATGACCATACCCTTGAAACCCAAAACATTGTTGACCCATAGAATTATTAAAAGGTTGACCTACTTTCTCTTTAGGTTTTTCAGTGTTATTAACCTTAGTGGGATCATTCCTCCTAAAGTTTCTAGGTTTAGCAGTGTTCTTACCTCTTGCCCTTCTGTTATTGTTCTTAAGAAAATTTCTAAAGTTATTGGCAAGGTAAGTAATCTCTGTAGCAAAGAGCTCATCATCAAATCCACTCACATCAACATCATCAACAGACTTAAAAGCCATTGATTTGGATTTGCTAGTCTTAGGTAGGTCTAACTCTTAGGACTGAAGAGATCCTACAAGTTCATCAATAGGGATGGAGACCACATCCTTACTTTCAGTGATGGCAGTCACTTTGAGTCTAAAATCTTCAGTCAAAGATTTAAGAATCTTCCTAACAATTTTAGGTTGATCATAGATTTCACCCAAATTATATGCAGAATTAACAATATCATTAAGCTTAGCATAGAATTCATCAAAAGATTCATCATCAGACATCCTAATGCTTTCAAATCTAGTAGTTAATTGTTGCAACTTATTGATCTTAACTGTCTTTGTACCTTCATGCATAGTTTGAAGGATATTCCAAGTAGTATGAGCAACCTCAACATTAAAGATTCTCTTAAATTCCTCTATAGAAATAGCATTAAAGATAGCATTCATAACCTTACTATTAAAAGCTACTATTTCTTTCTGAGAAGTTTGCCACTCACCAATAGAAGTAGTGGGCTTCTCCCATCCGTATTCAACAGAGTTTCAGACCCTCTCATCAATAGATTTCAGGAATGCTTTCATCCTTACTTTCCAATAAACATAATTATTCTCATCAAAGTGAGGAGGAATAACAGGAGAGTGTCCGTGTTCCATGACAATTGGGGTTAAGGATCAGCTCTTAGATCAAAGGATCTACAACAAGAGAGCTACCAGCTCTGATACCACTTGTTTATTTTTAAACCCCTTAAAACATAATCAGATTAACCTAGTTAATTAGCCAAGTAATTACTTAGTCAAATTATGCAGATCTAGGTTAACACAAATATATCATATCATTGTAAAGTGCGAAAAATAAAGAACACAATAATATGATAACCTAAGAAAACCAAACCAGTAAAAAACTTAGGGAGGATTTAACCTAGTTATCCTCAAGGTAAACCGAATCCACTATGAAAGAATCGAAGTTTATATAATAGCGACTTAGACCACTAACATCCTATTGCTATCTCGAGTAGGAAACTTACTACCACGACCACGTGACAGCTCTAAGTCCACGGACTACTTCTTTCTTGAATTCCCAGCAAGTACAAGCACTCCCGCTTGTATATCTTTAAGCCTTTGAATCTGCAACTGAATGATCACCAAGTTCTTGACATAATCTTGAATCTTGGAAACCCAAAGTGTATGTGAAGGCAACCACCTCTAGATCTCACAGAAGATTCACACACACAGCATAAAGAGCAACCTCAAAACGTGGCTAAGGTTTTCCCTTTTATAATTAAAGAAAAACATAAAACCCTACACGTCAAACAGGCTTAGGCTAAGTTGAAAAATTCTGCAGAAAAATGATCTGCACAACTTTCGATCAGTCGAGTCTAATTCTCAATTGATCGAGCCAAGCAGATTTACACAGTAAATCCTACAGCTACTCGACTTCAACTTTACATACAACCACATACTTTGAGTAAGTCTAAATAAGACTAAAACGTTTTGATCATGGTTTGCCAATATTACAAAATGAAGTTCTAATACATTAGTTCCTAATTTTTTAGAACCTAACACATGCCAACTAATCATTCTTCAATTTAGGTAAACTATTTGATGAGGTGAATGCAACAATTGTTACTCTTGTTCCTAAAGTAAGCAATCCTTTAAGCATGGGGGTTTTGTAGACCAATTTCTTGTTACATTATCATTTATAAGTGAATCACAAAGATCTTGGCTACTAGACTTAGAGCATGCTTGAATGATATTATTAGCCCCAAGTCCCCAACCAAATTGCCTTTGTACCTGGCAGGAATATAGCTGAAACTTTGCTATTAGCTCATAAAATAATTAAGAACTAATAGAGAAAAGGGCCAAGCCAAGTGTACCATCAAGGTGGACATTAGGAAAGCTTATGATTCAGTAGAATGGTGGTTGATAGGCCACAATCTAAATGACCCCTTGTGATTAAACCTAATTAATTAATTAGTCAAGTTGTTAATTAATCAATTAATCATGCAATTGCGTGGAGGCACAAACAAATCACCAAAAACTAAATATGCAGCGGAAATTAAATAATACGGTGATTTGTTTACGAATAAGGAAAACCCTAACGGCAAAAACCCCACAGGTGATTTTCAAGTTACCGCTCCTGAACTTCACTATTATCAAATCAAGCGGTTACAAGTAAAGAATCCTAAGTACCTTACCAACCTACAGTTGAACCCTTACCCCAATACCCAATTAGACTTGATCTGTAGCGACAGTTCCTACCTTTGATGCACGGCTCCCAAGTACGTGACTAACCAGTTTGATGCGCGGATCCCGATACGCGGCTCATTCCTTTGCACGAATCCCAGTACGTGACTAACTCCACAGCAACCCTTTGATTGTTGTAGTTGATTTGCAGCAGCTTTACATAGAAACACCAATAAGATCTTCAATGTTGGTGCAAGAGACTTTGCTTGGTCACAAAACCCAAAGGCGTACAAGAAACGCAGTAAGAACTCTTTCTTCTGTAGGAGAAGGCTAGAGTTTCAAAAAGGAAACCTTATAAAGCTTTCTAGGGTTAGGTTTTTCTTTTTCCCACCTCCTTTAAATAGGAGCTTAATGGGCTCTCCTATTCCAAATAGGTTTACACAAACCTTGGGCTTTCCTAGTCCAATAAGGGTTATACAAACCCATAAACAAATAGCCTTTTAGATTAAAAACGTTGTGGCTATAATCTGAAAATCCGTAAGCTCGATCGATCGAGACATCTATCGAGCTTTAAAGAATCTCGACAGATAAAGCTTCTGTCGAGGAGGTATCGAGACCTGCAGATTGCACTTTTCTTGAGCAGTTCTTGAATAATCTTCATATTTTCAATTTAACCACTTGTAATGATCATCTTGAACCTACTTAGATTTACCCAAATATAAGTAAAGTGCGTTTTGTCAAAGGATATGTCAATTACATAAAAATATGTCCCCAACAGTGGTTTACCTTTTTAGTGCCTTTAGGTTGTGGGTTTCCCTAAGGATATGTAATTTAGGTGAGGGAGTGTATTACCACTCCTAAGTACTCTGTGGCTATAAATGGAGGACTAGATGGTTACTTATGAGGAGCTAAGGGATTAAGAATATGATATATTAAAAGAGAGAGTTGGGGAGTGGGGGAGGGGTTTTTTTACCAGTCCTGGTTTCTTCTTTCTAGAGCTTCAGCAACCAAGCTGACATATGTTGGAAAAATGACACATCCGTTACGCTTCCCACCAAATATTGACCCATAAAAGAAATTTACTCTTCAAAACCTTTCCTTCCCACTGTAAGCATATCTTGTCCAAGGTTGTCAAACGAATATGTCATTCTTTGTCTGAAGCTTCACTTGTTGTAAATTTCTATTTCTTGTTGCTCACACAAACCTGCACATACATATATAAACAGATTGATAGGATTTATTCTTTATATATAAAATCAGGCATGTGATAGACATAGGAACTATGTTGGCCTCCTCACTGAGATTGTGTACTGTGTAATATTTGGTTTGAAGTGGTCATGTCATTAAGAAGGTCTACTTCCTTTTTCCATCTCCTGGCATTTAAAATATAGGTGAAAAGCGTGCATAGAATGAAGCCAACACCTTGATATTATATATGTTCTACAATCTCATCAACTTATAGAGAGACGCTAAATCATCTTTCTCCATTAGTGTAACTCTTATATTGCATTAGTGCAAATCACTCAATCAATGAAAAAAAAAAAAACTCTCATTAAAAAAAAAAAATGAAAAAGAAACCAAGAAAGTTGTACCAGTCATTATAGTTCCATTTTTTGGAAACAAATAATAAGAACCAATCATCATGGGGTTATGACGATGATGCTTAGAGAAGTTTATAGGTGGACAACACCTTTGCATAGAGAAATCATCTCTAAATATTAGCACTCAAGGCTAAAGTAAATTCTTATTTATCAACAAAACTGATTTACAATTGGAATTACAGCTATTTTATACTACTAGCCACACAAGCAGCCAAGCCTTGCTAAGTGATTACTGTTTTAATTAACTACTGTAACAGAATTAGTTACAGTTGTAACTAGCACATGCTTAGTTTTTTTTTGTAACTAACTTATAGATTACTGTTGGCTGCTGATTTTGATTGTAATTCAAACATCATGTCGCAGATGTTCCTACTCCTGCATCAGATGCCTTTTTAAAATTGCATATAATTTACTGTAACAATTTTAAAAAACCATGAGAGCTAAGAATACATTTAGGTCCAATGAAGCATTGACCTTGGTTTAATCTTATTACTCACAACCATTAAAGACACTTGACTGGTAAAAGATAGACCACTGTTAAGCAAGTGTTTGTGTTAATATTTCATCAATTCTTAAGTTTGATAGGAGAAAGGATTGCTAACATATTTAGAATAGTCCTAGAAAAATGCCACGATGCACCCTTCATAAGAGTAGAATTTCTAACCAATACACCAAGATGCGACTCTGTAGTTATCATTAGCAAATAAGAACTTCTTTTAGCAAGAGGCAGTCTAAATTCTAGCTGATCGAACAATCACCACTTGTCATGAACAAAAGAGTACAATTCCCCATGAGAATTCTCAAACTTTGTGAGACCCCCTTAGACAACCCAAGAATCATCTCTGACATACTCAAATGTCATATCTCAATTTCCATAGCCAATGAGATATAAACATCTCATGGTGTCAATCTCCACATAAATTAGCATGTGCCATCTTCTAATGTAATATTAAGTAGAAAAGCAACATCCATACGATCTCAACCTAATTCAGGTATTAGTCTAGAAAAAGGTTACCAACAAAAGACTTCCATCAAATTGTCTTTTATTTTACTTTGACATGCTAACGAAAAAAGCTACCACCCACCACCAAAGAGCCCATAGGAGGAAATTTCCTCAAACACCATGTGTAAAATAAAAACACAAGACCAAATAGGATATCACCCCTTGCGAATTGAATAGCCCACATAATATTCTGCAGACTATTTCACAAAAAGGAGGAAAAAGGGTCCCAATATAAATAAGTATAGCATCTTATAACATGTATATGTGATTATAGCATGAGCTAAAATGAGAAGCTCTTCAACTCACCTCAATTACAAACTTTGAGTAACACAAGAAAAAAATATTGTAGATTAGAAATTCAAGGAAATGTGATCTCTATTTTAATTTGAAATGAAGGTCTAAAGGTTGGGTGTAAAAAACAAGTGTAGCAAAGTGTGCAAATACCATTCTTTTCCTAACATTAGTGAGTAGCATAAAATTTCAAGTATCATATGTGTCAAACAACCATAGTATCACTTTTGAAAGTTCTTATTAACAATGTAAATATATACACACTTCAATCAATTTGACAGTTTTACTAAATACTAAGCCATTCAATACTAGTAAGCTCATTAACTTTATTTTGGATGCTCCACAAACCACTTAAGCAGAAAAGGAACATACCTTTAATCAAGTTCACTAGCATTATCTTCAAAATGATTCTTCATTTCCTAGCCTTCTTTGTTAGTATTTACAAAGTTGAGTTGAGCCACCATTCTTAATCTTTCTCTATTAATTACGGTCTTATGCCAAGTCTTCCTTTTTGGGCTGTCATTGTTATTTACAATGCCCTTGGTTTCTACTGGCATTCAGGGACCACGCCGTTCAGTTTATTCACTACCATTATGAAATTCGACCCCTACAAGAATGATTTTGATATTGTAGGAATTCCACAAGACAATGAGCAAGCCAACTGTAAGATCCTGCTAACAACAGAATCTTTGGAGTGTGTAGGCAAATGATGATCAATCAAGATGTCATGACATATTTTCTGAATGAAGAAGAGGCTTGGAACTAGTTTGTGCAGAATGTAGGAGATATAATTTGAGCCAGAATATTTTACTATTGTTACAGGAGAAATTGCTAGGAAATATTGTGATCTGCAATTGGCAATCATGTCCATGAGGAACCAAATGATAAGTGAGCTGTGGAAGAATGTGCATAGCCTAGGCAGGCTGCCACTAAAATTTAAGTATAACTCATTAGCAAGTAAGAATGTTTTAACATTGTTTTTTCTTGTATTGTTACCCAACACCTCTATCTTTAATGTTTCTATCAAACCATGACCCATCTTCACCACTCTCTCCCACAAAGCTGGCCTTGAATTATCTAAGCTATTATAGCATCCAAACTTAAAGGACTCTGCCAAGCAGAAATACTTAAGACAAGAATAGCTCTTGTTCTCCATTCTTCTTATTCTTATCAGCCCCATTACACAAATCGAGTATAACCTTTTTCTTTTCTCTCTTCAGAGCATTCCATTTCAAGTGATAACGATCTTATTGTTTACCCTACATCTTCCATTGTTTATCTAACTCCTCTCTCTTAGACTTTTCAATCAAAGACAAACCAACCTTCTTAAAAGTGCCAACATTCGTAGCCAGATAATGGAATGTGTATGACTATGACCCATCATTGTTATCCACAAATATCAAACTTGATAAACTGGAATTATTGATTGAAGAACTCTCTAATTTCAGCCTGGATTTGCAACATAACAGGTTTATACAATGCTAACATGAGCTGCACTACTACATCAATTTTAGTGTTGGCACCTTGGGAGCTCACTAGTCAGATATATATAATGAAAACTAAAAGATTACACAATAGCATGTTATCATCATTTGCAAAAATCAATTCTAAATTACAAAATGTTTTTCAACTAGTGGGCATTTCATCATTAGTAAACACAAAGTAAAATCTTAGATGAATTCTACTTGTTATGTTTAGTTATAAAAATACTATATAGACAAAATGAATGGAAGAAACAATACATCATATCACCATACATAACTCCCCATTTCACATGTCTTGGAAACTCTCCTTCTTCAAATCAGGGGCTTTTTTGATGACCACAACTACATCTCCATTTAAGAGGATTTCTCCATACTTAGGATGTATTAAAGTTGCTATTTTTGGTATATTGGGTATTATTTAAGCAAAATAATAGACGTCTTTTAGATGAAAAATCCAGCCTCACATTTTTACTAACAATTACTTCTAAGAAATTTCATATACTTTCAGAGAATTTGTAAATTAGGTATAACTAATAATTATGATTGCAACAAAATAATAGGTAAATTTACCAACCAAAAAAAAAGAAAAAAAAAAGAAGGAAATTTTAAAGTTATCAGCCTTACATGGTTGTATGTGATTGATGCAACTTAAAACTTGAGGTCTATAAGACCTTTTGTCAAACAGGTAGGATACACCTCAAATTGAAATACTACCAACAGCCCCATAATGGTCACATCTTTAGCAGCAGGTGAATGTTCCAACTCCCAACCACTCATTCACACACAACCTGCTCAAATGTTGTTCAAAACTGAATACACCCACCCAAAGCAGACTAGACACAAACCATCACAATTCCACCCAAAAAAAAAAAAAACAAAAAACAAAAACAAAGGAAATCAGAAAACGAAAATAGAGGAAGAGAGAGGGAGAGAGAAACTTATCTCCGGTTGCTGAATTTGAAGATTGTTTATTAATTTCACTAATGAAGTCAGCGACACGGCTTCCATTAGTGAACTAAACTAGTGGGCAGCTCTAATAACACATTAGATTTAATTTAACAATAAAAAAACTAAGGCTCAACCCAAAAGTAGTATATAAAAATTAAAATTAAACCACATTTTTCCTTTCTATAATAGGTTAAAGGGAAAGGATTGGTCATATTACTTAAAATTAGATATCTGTTTAAGAAGCTACTCAAATGCAATATATGTCTACAATGAATTTTATAGAATAGGGTTCATGCTTTCACGGATAATGTTTATAGAAGTTAATATGCATGTGGATTTGTGCAATGTGCGTGGCAACTACCTCAAGACTACACACATCAAAGTGGTCACAAATGAGAAATGGTACCTAACAAGTAGATATGCTTCTGAAGTCATTGACAGCAGTGAATATTAAAATTGGAGGTCCTTTGATACGAATTTATAAAATTCAAACTTAACTGATACAACTTTTCCAACTCAGATAAAGAAACAATCCTCAAACATCACAAGCATTCTAAAAGGACAGATCTGAAACTTAAAGACTGAAATGACAGTTAATTAAGAGCTTCAGTGTATACTATTGCCTAGCATCTCATTAACAAGATCCCTCTATTAGTACCAAATCGGGCCATACATGTAGAGGATTATCAAACACAACATACTAGAATCCAAAAAATTCTTGTATAACATGGACAAACATCAAAATACTATCTTGGGGAGAAATACCAATGCCACCAATAAATACTTCTTGATCCTGATATGTTGCTCATACAATAGAAGGGTTCAATTATAAATAAAAAAAAAAAGAAAAAAAAAAGAAAAAAAAAAAAAACAATAGAAGGGTTCAATTATAAATAAAAAAAAAAAGAAAAAAAAAAGAAAAAAAAAAAAGAAAAAAAAAAGAAAACACAAAGTAATCTCTTCTATGTTGTAACAACAAAGTGCTCCAAATCAAACAATCACTTGGAACAGTACTTAGTCAAACTATGAACTCTATAAATAAAACATGAGAAAGATACATTATAGGAGAAGCTTGAGGATATATATGAACTTTTAAAAGATAAAATATAGAAGCAGATAACGACATACTATTCACAGAATCATGAGTAAAATAAAACAAAAAATTACAGAGGAACAAATCTAACTGAGAAGTTAGAATGCATGAATGAATGACTATTGGTTAAATTCAAAAAATTTACTCCTACTAGTAAAAGATGATTGCAAAATCATATGATCAGTCAATATAATTCTAGGTTTGATGATATATTGTTATAAATTTAAATTTTGTTCACAGTAAGATTCTGATGTCTCAATTTTATTTTCTAAACAAAGTTCATATTGTAAGTAATGTCAAGAAATGGAAAGAAGACTTGTTTGAATAAAAACACAAGTTCACACTAATAGTCTAAACTTGATGTTATAAAGGGTGAAAGAGATTCAATTTTTATCGTCATAATAACACATTCAATTCAATAATAATGAACTAATGCTCAATCCAATAGGAAAATATAGACATTAGAATTAAAACCACATTTGTCCTATCTATACACAATTCATGTGGATGTGGAAATTACATGGCACACATTGATAGATCAACTCGTTGCAAGGATCACTACATTTGTCACATGGAGGGTGATCCTTAGTTTCCTCAATGAAAGTAAGGGGGTGTTGGTGACAATTAAATTTGTAAGCACCTCCAAACTTCCAATTTGGGTATTTTCCAAGAATACATTTGGGATGTGCAAGATAAGTGCAAACTGCACAGTAGTAGAACCAATGGTTTGGATTTCGTTCTTCTTCACAAATATCACAATAATATTCACCATAGTCATCTTTAGCTGCATAACTGAGAGTGAAGGGATGCTCACGTTGTTTGTACCTTGTGGTTTGTGATAGTGTGGCACATTTAAAGCCAAGTGTAAATTCACAACTGGTACAACGGAATACTAGATATCTTCTATCACCACAACTATTGCAACTCTGTTCATTGCCTGTGTAGAAGAGAATAAGTTGGTGCTTATGACCTTCATGGGTAAGGATTTCTGGAACCAAACTACATTGAACATCAAGTTTAAACCAGCATAACTCACAATTGTAGACAAAGCTAGGGGTGTGCATGGGTCAGGTCGGGTTGGGTTAAGGGGATTTTTTGACCCAACCCACCATGGTGGGTCAAAAAAAATTCAATCTAACCCAACCCATCACATAAATCCAACCCAACTCACATGGGTCAGATTGGGTCGGGTTGAACCCATGGGTTAGACAAATTATTATTATTATTATTATTAAATTGAGTAGAAAAAAATATAAGTATTAATATATTAAAAAAAAGACTCAAAGATTAGTATCAATGTAACTCCTTACAGGCAAACAACACTAATGACTAAACAACAATAGTAATTTACTAGAGTTTGTGTAAACTAATTGGCTTTTATATAAGATAGGAAAAACGGGTTATTTTAAAAATTTTATTAATGATATAATATATTTTAAATATATATATTAAATATATAAGTGGGTCGGGTCGGGTTTGGCGGGTTTAAAATTTTATGACCCAAACCCAACCTAACCCGTTATCAAAAAAAATTTTCTAACCCAACCCAACCCACCAAGCCCTAAAAACTGAACCAACCTGGTGGGTTGGGTTGGGTCAGGTCGGTTTTGGCAGGTTAGCTACACATCCCTAGACGAAGCCATTTGTTGACTGGTCATAGGCAGGACAGTAAAAAAACGACTTTTGGAGGGTGAGTGGGTGTTGATGAAACGGGTGTTGCTTTTTCATTGGTAAATTAGCACAAAATTTATGAAGAAAGAAGCTACACTCAACACAACTATAAAAAGGAGGAAAAATGGCTCTTACGTACTCATCGCATTTTTTATTATTGTGAACCTCCTCATCAATAAGCTTTAAGTCATGCTCATGATTGAAGTGTTCAATTTCTATGGCTATTTCAATGGATGTAGGCCGTCAAGGCTGAACCACGTAACCCTCGTGTTCTTGATGTTCCTATTCTATGCTTCCTCTTCCGCATCCACTCTAGCATACACAACATGGTATAACACATTGCGTTTGATAATATTCTCCATTTAACATGGTATCAGAGCTAATATTCAACACCGTCCTCCCCCACTTTGATATTTTTGACTTTGTAAGCTGCTAACTCAACAGATTGATCGAGCTCTACATCTTTTTTCTCCTCATCTTTAAGTTCTAGCAAATTTATGTTCTCCCTGTTTTCCTCGTCTATAGCACAATTGAGGTGGGCAATGAAATCGCATTTGGAGCAATAGTAAAGCCCGTAGCGTGTGTCCACCTTTTGAACACAGAGTAGACAAAATCGGGAGTCAGATTCATGGATTTCAAGAGAAGAATGGGTGAGGTGGAGAGGGTGTCTGTGACGTACAACTTTGACTCTACGTGGGAAATAAGCACATTTGCTATGAATCCAGAAAACGCATGAGGCACATAGATAGGGCACACCCTTGCCTTCTTTGCCGCAAATGTCTCAAGTGAATGCGATCCACTTCCAAAAGGGAGTTAATGGGTGATCGTGAAATTCAGGTTCAAGTTGTAGAACAGCACATCTAATGTGAAGGTTGAAGTCGCAACGATAACAACGGTAAGTGTATTCCTTACGAGATTCTTAACAGACTTGGCATCTACTCTTTTCTTTCTCTTTAAGATAACCAGTTTTTTCATAAAAAAGAATAAGAGGATGTAATGGGTGCAAGGGATGGAACAACGCAAGGGGTAGTTCTACACATAATTTATGATGGCAACGCACAAATCCGCATTCTGTACAACTATAGCTGGGACCCCAACAGTCGCGACAAGTATAACTTCTTATGTCGTCTTGATTGAAGACCAAGGGATGCTTTGGATGGCAGAAATGTAGAAGTTGCTGTTGTTGCTCCATCTTCTTGTATCTCATGCACAGAGTCACAAACAAAATAACATCCAATTTGTTTAGAGAAAAATAAAAACGTGAGTCAATACGACAGGGCAAGTAAGCTGAATCCAAATCTATATAGATGAAAAGAAACAAAGAAAGAGAAATAGGCGTGTGAAACACCGATTTTTTAATTTAAGAAAAGATTGAAGGCTTCTTGTTTTGGGTGGGATCAAACGTTTATGAAGGAGTAGTGTGTACAGAATTTGGGCGTGAGTGAAAGCAGCATTTAATTTGCACATCAGGTGTTTGATTTTTTGTGTCTAATAAAAGAAAGTAAAGAAGTTTGGATTTTGAATAAAAATTGGATTTGGGCCTGGTTGTTTAAGAGGCCCAGGTGAGGGCGAAATATTTTTATGGTTGCGGCAAAAAACTGTTATGATAGATGATTTCTTCATCTCTTGCAAAGATAAAGACAATACAATCTGTAACTTCCTCTGGTTAAAGATTTTATTATTGCATTTTTATTTTTTTTATTTTTTGCAATCTCAAAAGTGGAAGGCAATGTTAAACTTAAACGTATTGAGTTAGAGAGTAATTTTTTAAAATCGTATTTTCTTTTTTCTTTTTTCTTTAGTTAAATATGAATTTTTATTTAAAGGAAATGCACCTAAAAAGTTAAGAATAAATAATAAGAATACTTTAACAACAAAAGTTCCAACCATGTCTTTAAATTCCCCCAATTCTTCAGAATTAAAAAGTTTTTTTTTTTTTCTACTTTGTTCCGCTTATGTCAATTCTTACCATTCATCAAAAAGTATTTAATCCAAATCCAGGTTTTTTATTGTTCTATATATCAAGTTGGGAGTGCAGCTAAGTTTGCTTTCATATTTGATATGGTTAGTTTTCTATTATGCAACTTTTTACTTAAGTCAAGTCAGTCACTATATAACTCAAAACAACAATGCCATTTAAACAAAACTTCCAACAAAAAATTTAGTTGTGACTATAGTTTGAGGATACAAAAAAGAAAGAGTAAAGCCTTTTAGAATAATAACTTTCAATTTACGTGCCTATAGTTTGAGGATACAAAAATATAGTATTAATCCAAGTGCAATAGAAATTTACTACAAATTTTAAGCAAGCTTAGCAACTTATCATTTATGAATAATAATAGAAAAACACGCGTATATATGAACAAATTTATAAAAGTAACTATTAATACTTACAGCAAGAACAATTCAATTTTGGCTTCAAAACACATCTAGAAAAGTCTCTAAGTTACCCTCAATTTCAATATTGTTAGAACGAAGGTCATGAAGAACTCATTAATGACTTCTACTATATATAGTGTATCCTATGGTATCAAAAAATAAATTCGTTCTCCAACTCAAGAGAAAATGAAACAAGAAAGAACAAAAACACAAGCAAGGAAGAAATATATTCTTGCTTGCCAACAACTTAAAGTCATATACTTTTCTTTTTCTTTTATCTAATCTTTTATATTTTTTAATCTTACTTATCCATGTCATGACTTCTTACTACCATTTCCTTTTTCTATTTTTATTTTCTGTAAACATGTACACGCTAAAATGTTATTTTTGTTAGAATTAGTGTCCTTAAATCCTATTGTATGATGCTATGTATTATATTATGTATGACAAGCCTCGCATTTTTACTAACAATTACTTCTAAGAAATTCCATATTCTTTCAAAGAATTTGTAAGTTAGGTATAACTAATAATTGTGATTGCAACAAAATAATATACATGTACCGCAAAAAAAAAAAAAAAAAATTATGAGCTTTACCTAGTTGCATATTATGTATAATTAATGCAACTCGTGACTTGAGGTTTATAAGACCTTTTGTCAAACTGGTAGGATACACTTCAAACTGAAATACCACCCACAGCCCCACAATGGCCACTCCCAATCACTCATTCACTCACAACACACTCAAATGTTCTTCAAGACACCCAAACACACCCACTCAAAGAAGATCAGCCACAAACCAACACAAATCCACCAAAAAAACAAAAACAAAGGAAATCAGAAATATATATATATATGTGTGTGTGTGTGTGTGTGTGTGTGTGTGTGTGTAGGATGTAATGGGTGCAAGGGATGGTGCAACCCAAGGGGTACCTCCACCTCTGTAGTTTGGAATGAAGACCAAGGGATGCTTTGAATCGCAAAAATGTAGAAGTTGTTGTTGTTGCTCCATCTTCTTGTATCACATGCACAGAGTCACAAAAAAAAAAAAAAAAAATAACATCCAATTTGTTTAGAGAAAAATAAAAGCATGACTCAATACAATAAGGCTGGCAAGCTGAATCCAAATCTATATATGATATATAGATGAAAAGAAACAAAGAAAGAGAAATAGGCGTGAGAATTCAGAATTGCTGCCTTTTCAGTTTTGTAGCATTTATTTTTATTGCTCGATTTTGATGTGAAAACACCGATTTTTTCAATTTAAGAAAAGATTGATGGCTTCTTTTGGGTGGGATCAAACGTTTACGAAGGAGGAGTGTGAACAGAATCTGGGGCGTGAGTGAGAGCAGCAGCACTTGCACATGAGGTGTTTGATTTTGTGTCTAAGAAGCAAGTAAAGAAGTCTGGATTTTGAATGAAAATTGGATTTGGGCCTCATTGTTTAAGAGGCATGGACGTGACCCAGAGGAGACTAATTTTTTAGAATTGTATTTTTTTTTCTTTTTTTAATTATTTAAATATGATTTTTTTTTTTTTATTTAAGGAAATGCACCTAAAAAGCTAAAGAATAAATAATAACAGTACTTTAACAACAAAAGCTCCAACTATGTCTTTAATTCTTCCCCTAATCAGCTTAAAAAGTTTTTTTTTTTTATTTTTTTTTTATTTACTTTGTTCCGCTTATGTCATTCTTACCATTCATTAAAAAGTATTAATAATTTGCTAAACCCATAGTCGGAATAATTTTATTTGCTACAACTATCATATACTTACTAAATATTAAGGTGGTCTATTATTTTTTTTAATATCAAGGTGATTAGGCATTAAAAACTCACAAATCTATAAAGAATTCTTATGGTTTTGTTTTTTTGGTTTTTTAAATATACTAAACGGCTAACCATGCATGTGATTAACTTATAAATAGATATTAAATAAAAGCATGGATCCAAGAATATAGTAACATAAACCAAACTATTTAGTGGTAATATCTCAAAAAAATATAGTATTAATCCAAGTGCAATAAAAGTTTACTACATTTAATAGCTATATGACAAATTTTAAGCAAGCATAGCAACTTACTGTTTATGAATAATAATAGAAAAATATGTATATATATGAACAAATTTGTAAAAGCAACTAGTAATACTTACAGCAAGAAGAATTCAATTTTGGCTTCAAAACACACCTATGAAAGCCTACAAGTTAGCCTTAATTTCAATATTGTTAGAACTAATGTCATGAAGAACTCATAAATGACTTCTACTATATATAGTGTATCCTATCGTATCAAAAAATATATTCCTTCTCCAACTCAAAAGAAAAGGAAACAAAGAAAGAACAAAAACACAAAAAAGCAAGAAATATATTCTTGCTTGCCAACAACTTAGAGTTATATACTTTTCTTTCTCTTTTATCTAATCTTTTATATTTTTTAATCTTACTTATCCATGTCATGACTTCCTACTACCATTTCCTTTTTCTATTTTTATTTTTTCTAAAACTGTCCATGCTAAAATGTTAGTTTCTCATTTATGTATGAGATTTTGTACACACATAAAGTTCTATTTCTTGCGTGTGATGAATTTTGAGGTGGAAATTTCTCAAAATTGTACTTTGGAAATTTCATGTGGGCCTACTGCTAAATTTTCCTCATCTTGTTTAAGGAGATTAAAAGAGTTTTTTTAACTTATAAAAGTTGTAGATGATTCCTAGCCTAAAATCACGCACCTTTCTTCATATTGAACTTTCAAGCATACTAAGCACCCAACTATAGAAAGGATGGTTAAAGTTTGGGCCCGTGGACATTTGTAATAAGGTGTTTCAAATTAGTGATGGCTCATATATAGTTTTTTAGCCCACTTTACTCCTCCCATATAGTTTCTCACTCTCTGGGCTAAACAGTGATGGCCAATGTAAGGCTCAATTTCTATCTACGCACTTAACTTCCTTTCTAACTTATTATTTTGAAGGGGTTTAGCATATGATAAGTCAAAAGATCCAAACAAATTTTACAATATTTTAAAAAAAAAAATTATTGATGTTGTTTGTTGTGATAAATGTATCATAAAAATGATGTTACGGTTAATAAGAAAATGATATTGTTCCAATAATAACTTACCACCTTAGAGCATTCACAATAAGGCATATAAAATTTTTTAGCTTTTAACAACTTAAAACACTACTTTATCTATTTTAACAACCCACTTTATATTACACCATACAACAAAGATTTTATATTTTTTACCATGGCTTTTGACTGGAGTTGTGGTGAGTCTTTGTGTTAGAACCCCTTTCCATCTCCCTTATGTGTGTGTGTGTTTGTTTCTCCAAAAAAAAAAAAAGATTTTATATTTTTTACCACTTCATTAAAATATTATTTCTTTATTTTTTTAATTCTTTTTTATTATCAATCTCATCTCTTCCTCTCTCTTTCTTCCCCTCTCTTTCTTTGTGTATTTCTCTTTTTCCAAACAAAAACAAACAAGACCCACCCTCACCACAACAGATACTGCCAACCACCACCCCCATCAGAAACCCACTGCCACCACCATCTATACCCACACCCACTACCACAGCACCAACACCCACAACCTTAACCCAAATCAAAACCCAAAACCCACCAAATCAACAAAAACCACCAAATCAACTAAGACCCAAACAAAACAAAAAATTATCAGCTACAATCCAACCACAATCCAAAATCGGACCAAATCTCAGCCTCAATCCACCATCTACCACCACCACGATCAACTGGTGAAAAGGAAAAAGAACCCATATATCACTAACCCACAAACCACCATCACCGACCCACGATCACCATCACTACCAGCTAGGAAAAAAAAAAAAAAAAAACCCCACAAAATCCATCACCACCACCCCCATAACTAGCCAAAAAACCCATCACAATAACACCCACAACGGGCCACAAAACCCATAACCACCCCACCCACAACTAGCACAAAACCCATCACCACCACAAAAAAGAGAAAAAAATTGAAAGAAAGAAAAAAAAAATCAAAGAAAGAGAGTGATATTTTCAACCATAGCTTAGAAAGAAAAAAGGGAAGAGGAGGTAGGCAGAGATATGGAGAAGAAGAAATGAGAAGTTTGGAGAAGAAAGGGGGTGAAAATGGCCAAATACCTCCATTTTCAGAAATTTGTAGCAAAAAAGCACTGTTTCGGAACTAAATAGAAATTTACCACTTTTTATGTACTCGAGTTCTAAACGGTACTTGAGTTTAGTAAACTCGAGTTTCTAGTTTCATTCCACTGTGGCACTGCTAACCTAGAATTTGTGCAATAAAAAAAATAATGTGGTACTCGAGCTTGGTAAACTCGAGTTCCTTGTAATATGGCACTCGAGCATACCAAGCTTGAGTTCTTTGTAAATAAAATGCCCGGTATTGTTTTTCTAAGGTACTTGAGCTCACCAAGCTCGAGTTCCTTCCATTTTTTTTTTTTTTTGGATAATCGACAAATAAACATAAACATAAAAATAATATGGAACTCGAAGATAAGTAATTTGGCCATTTTCACCGAAGAAAGAGAGAAAAAAATTAAGAGAAATGGATGGTCGGAGAAGAAAGAGGGAAAAAAAAAGTTTTAAAGAGGAGAGGAGAGAGAAAGATATAATTTTTTTTATTTTTTTTTTTTAAGTTTTGAGCTACAGTGAGCTGTTATGTTTGACAGCCCACTGTAGCTCTGTTTTTGTTTTTTTTTTTTTTTTTTTTTTTTTTTTTTTAAGATGTAGCAACTTTGCTGTAGCTTGCATTTTGGTGTTTTAGCTGCTAAAATAGTATTATAGCAACTATAGTTCCTTTATTGTGAGTGCTCTTAACAAATTTTGGGAAAATGTAACTATTCCCCTAAATAAATTGTGACTATAGAATTTTTCAATTTCAAATGTGCACTGGAATTAATTGGGAGAAAATTATACAATTGATACCAATCAGGGTGTTTAGCAAAGAATAAAAAGAGCCCAACCAAATCCAACCCTAAAACTCAATGTGCAGGATGAACATCAATAAAACTTTAATAATCATTGAGAAGATTTAAATAATAAAAAAGGAGAATAAATATAAGATTTATGCTTTGTGGCCTGAAGAAGAGAAAGGGACAAAGCATCTTGCAAGATTACTTCATTAGGAGTAATGTTAATGCTACATATCTCAAGCAAGGCATAATCAGTAATCACATGTGATGCTTCCTTTCCTTTGTAGAGTATATGCAATACTTCACGTTACAGCTATACTAATACTATTGACTTTATCAAAGTACCAAAGATTGGTGCCAAAGGCAAAGAGATCTACGTAATTAAAAAAGAAATAATTCTTATGGTGGCCTAATAAACAAGTAATCATCATCATTTCCACTGCCTTGAAATCATTCTTATTATAATAGTAATTCTTTTTTAGCAAGAAACAATCGACCTTAAACTCAATTAACATAATTACAAGGATTTGATCATTATATATGGTACTCAGAAATGTGATAGTTGAAATATCAAGCAATTTTTGGCCTTCGATAGAGCCTTGTGTTTTACAAATTACAATTAGTCAAATAATGTAATTTTTATTTGGGAAGGTCAAGAATATTCCCAGCATGCAATTATTTAAATTGAAACCATTAGCCTAATCAGATTTTTTGATCAGTAAGTATCTCGATCTTCTTGTGATCTCACATGCGGTCTGCTATGCTTTATTGTTTCCTTAAGAAAATAACATGATTATCAAGCTCAATATTTATGGACTCCATTATCTAATACTAAGAGTAAGAGCATTCGATCACATCAGCTTGTCCAAAAAAATTTGTTTATTTTAATATAAGAACATACTTTTTTTTTACATACTCACTTTTTAAAATACTCTATATCAAATTATCTATTTTACACTACATTTCATTATAATATAAAAAATTTCTTAATTTTTTATAATTGTTTCTCTTTCTTCACATATAACAATACCATCCACTCTCTTTTATGTCCTCGAGATACATAAAGAAAGAATAAAAACTAAATGCAAAATGAGTTGTGTTAGTGTAAATTTACATAATTACTGTAGAAACCATGTATCTTCATATAACTTTGCATAACTTGATGTGGATGAATTTTTAGTTTATGTTGAATAAAATGTGATATTTTTTTTTATTATACAAGCACTGATGTGAGTGCTATAATACTGTAAAACAAAATTTGAGATAAAGCTCCATTACAGGAAACTTTTTTTTTTTTGGTTATTTTAGCAAGGCAACTTTGTGATCACATATAGCAGCAATTTTGTTAAAATTGTCTTTAATTCCCATCATATTGAAAAATAACTATATATCAAGTATTATAGCTACGAACGAGATTCTAGATAGCTCAACTAATAAAAAAATTGTCATTGCACAAGAGATTTGATACACAAAAAATTAATTGGCATCTTAATTTAATGATAAAGAATAATTGGCATGAATTGAAATTCTTTCTTATTTATTTTTTAAAAAAATTATAGCCACAAAAGGCAGTAGAGATAATACCTTAAAAATCTAAACTAAGAATAGGTTTAAATCACTAACTTTGGAGTCTATCAAAATTGATCTAATTAATTCATGACATGTTCAAATCACTTTTATGACATAATTTGCTTGTGCATCACTTGGATTAGTGATTTATTAACCAAATAAATAATGATGAGAAGTAAGAACTACACTTTTGTGTGACCCACCACATATAGACTTTGCTGATATGGCATGAGAATTAGACAAGAGTATTTCCACAACATTTTTACAACAAATCTTAAGTGGTGTGTTGCTATAGGTGTGCAAAAAAGTAATTCAAGTTGTAGATTCAAATTATAACCAATAATAACTTACCACATATGATTTTTTGTGAAAATGTTATGGATGTAGAACTCCTAAAATGGTAAGGGATAACCATCAATTCTGAGTTGGAGGAGTTAGATCGGGCCAAAATGGCCATTGTTGGGCCTACAGTAGAAGGTGGACTAAGGTAAAGGGAATATGAGATAAAGAGTCAATTGACCTTCTGCAAAATTTTCCAGATTTTGCTTAGAAGATTCTAAAAGAGTTTTAAGTTATAAGGAGGTGTAGCCCATTACTAGCCAAAAATCCTGTGACTAAAAAGCTTCTAGATATTGAACTTTCAGACCTAGCTCACCAAGTTTCAGTTCATTTTATTCCTTCCATATTTCTCACTCTCTGGGCTAAAGAGTTGTAGCCACAGCCCATATAAGACTCAATAGCTGTGTAAGCCCTTCAATCATAACTTCCTTTCAAAAGAGAGAGAGAGAGAGAGAGAGAGAGAGAGAGAGATTAAACTTGTTGCGTTTGCTCCTGATGATAGCTCTTTATCATCAGACCAAAACACCAATAGGTTTTTGGTGTAGATGAGTATTAAACCCCAAATTTCTTATTCAACCATTAAGACTTTATCGGTTGAATTAACTAGAACCCACAGCTTCCTTCAAATTTCTAAACAAAAGAGTTTGGCACTTAAAACCATATTTCAAACAATAAATTTGGCGACGCAAAATTTTTACAGTTGTTGATGTGAATTTTTCTAAGATTAGTGCATAATAAAAGTAATATTAATGATGAATCAATTTGAAAATGATATTGCTCAAATTATAACTTTTCATCTTAACAAGTTGTGAAAATTTTTTTCTCTAGTATTACTCAATTTCATATGTGCGCTTGAATTAATTTGGAAAAAAAAAATGGTATGACCAACCCTATAACTTGTGTACAGGATGAACATCAGTAAAACTTTAAAGAATCATTAATAACATTTAAATACTACAAAAATAAATAAAGGAACAACAGTGGCAAAACCTTTTTTTCCCGGGACACTAAAAAAAATGATAAGTTTTCTGCTTTATGGCCTGAAAAAGAAATAAAGAAAAGGATAAAGCATCTTGCTAGATTACTTCTTGCATAATAATTTTCTTGCTTTCTAGGCAATATGGTAAACGTTACTTTTGTAGTGAGTTAGGTAATAAGTTCATCCTAGGTGCCCTATTATATCTCAAGCAAGGCATAACCACACTAAAGGAGTTACATTTGTCTCCTGGTGGTTTATTTAACCCGTTTGATTTAGCTACTTAAGGTGAAGGGAATATGAGATTATATAAAGTCACTCTTCCAAAGTATTTGGATTGGTCAAGCATATTGAATGAGTACTGGCTTGTACGTCAATGTGCCTACTGCAAAGTTTTCCACATTTTTCTAGCCTGAAATCTTGTGCCCAAGCATATTCTATGAAAATGGTGGTTGGAGTTTGGGCCCATTGACATTTGTGTTTAGATATTACAAATTAAAAGGGTAGCTCAGCCACTTTGATACTTGGGCTAACTCACTAAGTTCTAGTCCACTTTTTTCCTTCCATAAAGAGTCATAGCCATAGCCCATATAAGACTCAATAGCTGTGTAGGCCCTTCAATCATAGCTTCCTTTCAATTTTCTTTTTCTTTTGCAACCAACTTCCTTCAAATTTCTAAACGAAGGGGTTTTGCACTTTGAACCAAATTTCAAACAATAAATTTGGCAACACAAATTTTTGTACAAGTGTTGATGTGAATTTTCTAAGATTAGTGCATATTAAAAATAATGTTAATAATAAATCTATTTAAAAGTGATATTACCTCAATCATAACTTGTTAGCTTAACAATTTGTGAATTTTTTTTTTTTTAATATTGCTTAATTTCAAATGTGTGCTTGAATTAATTGGGAAAAAAAATGGTACAACCAACTCTTTAAAAGAAAACCCTTAAAAAATCATTGATACCATTTAAATACTACATTAAAAAAAAAAATGAATAGTGGCAAAACTTATTTTTTCCCAAAAAAAAAAAAAAAAAAGGAGGGGGATAAAGGCATCTTACAAGATTACTCCAATAGTATAGTAATCCATATTCCATACTGTCTTTGTATTGCGATTGAGGGACGGGGGAAATTCCCAAACAAAGGGGAAAAAAATTTGTTTCCTTAAAAAACACTTTGGTTAAACATTACTTTTGTAGTGAATTCGGTAATAGGTTCATCCTACGTGCTCTACTATCTCAAGCAAGTCATAATCACATATGATGCTTCCTTTGTAGAGCATATGCAAAACTTCACACATAGTGCCTATCATCATAATACAGGCCAAGTTTGTCCAAATAAAGCAAAGAGGGAGGAGAATCATAAAGTCACAAAATCCTGTGCCTGTCTAACTCCTCTCTGTAGCAGTGCAAGATTTCTGATTAAGTCCCTGCAATCGTCGACAATGGAAGCAAATTCACCAAGGGATTCAGAGTTACTGTTTAATAGACAAACAACTGCTTCTGCATCCAGCTCAATTTCTATAGCCTCTAGGTGCAGATGGGAGCAAAGGTTCAGCCCATTTCTTAAACCCCATAATAGCTCAGTAACTATGCTGGTGGTGTGTCCTATGGCTCTAGAATAACTAACACTTGAGCCAATTCCCTTTGTCATCTCTAATTAAACCCCCACAGCCAGTCCCTTCCGGATTTCCAAAGGAAGAGCCATCTGTGTTTAGTTTAACCCAATTGAGGTTGAGTAAGTCTCACCTGACTTGTCTGATACAAGAGGTTTTTTTTACAGTTGCTGTCTTAGACACAGGCACACAGCAGATAAATCCCAGCACTTGCTTTTCCACAACAGTGTGAAGAGCAGGGTTGATGTTTTCATTATTGAAGCTGAGTTTGTTTCTTTGGATCCATAAATACCAAATGCCAAACAAGAAATAGTTTCCCTAACTGTAAAGCTTCAGATCAACATTCTTCTTATCACAAGCCAACTCAGATTCAGAATATCAGAGTTAAAGAAATGATCATCTAGATGGTCAACCTCAGAGTTTAGCCAAAAAGTTTGATGTAGGAGTCTAATGCAATACATGGAAGATGTTGACATGGCTTGGTGACATGGCACGAAGGAGTGATATGGCACATGCACATGCTGGATTTTACCAAGTTATTAGAAGTAGAAGCAAATTGAAGTTGAACTACAACTACAAATGCCTAAGGATATGAGCTATGCTCTCACTGCTAGAGTTACAAATGTCATGTATCAGATTTCAAAATGCCTCTAGGCATCAGTATTTGTTTGACAGGTAAAACTATTTTGCAAGCATTTCCAAACAAAAAGCTGAAATTTTTGGAAGGGTGGGAATGTTCCATATCCAATAACCAGAGAAATTGGAGACTATATAGGGATTAGCTGTGGCCATCTTGTAGGAATTTTGAGGATCAAAGGAACCATCTGTAGAAGAAATCCATCCAAACTTGTCACTGGCTTGGGAAAATTTCCTGCAGGGAGTGGCTTTAACTAGCTGGTGTAGGTGAGTGGGAAGGACCATGGAAATTCCACTGAGATTCCATTCACCATTGATACTAAAGAAACAACAATATTATCTTCCTCTCTGGAGAGAGGACCTTGAAATAGGCTTCTCAAAGTACCATCTTTTAGCCATTTATCTTGCCAAAAGGAGAGCATACTGTTGTTTCCTAGAAGCCATCTAGCTCCTTTATCAAATATGCTTTCACCAAGTTTTGATTGCTTTCCAGGTTCTGGATTGGTTTTGTCTTTTGGGGTTTGTGTTTCAGGAGTATTTGTGGTTTAGGACCTCTACCCATTTAGCATTAGGATTATATTTGAGCTACGACATGACTTTATCTCCACTTAGAGTCCAGAATCCAGAAGCGTGACTTTACTAGCACCTAGAGTCAATGATTTCAAAAGGAACAATTGACCTTTTTTAAATATTAAAAAAAAATTATCATGGTTAGAAACATGTTTTAGTCCTAATTTTAATCTATCCATATATGGTCTCCTACTATATATTTATAGAACCCATCAAAGCAAATTTAATTTTTTGGAAAATAAGCTAACTTTTAGCCATTTATTTTGAACATTTAGCATAAAAACTACCAAAACTATATATTTTGTATTACACTATACAAATAAGCTATCAGAAGCTACAGGATACTCAAGAGGCACTATATAAATCTAACAAATTCTTAAAAGTTTAAAGCAAAAGACAAAATAAGCAGTGAATGTCTATGGAATTTCTTTTCCTTTATCATGGGAGATGCACATAAAAGTTCTAGCATCATGTGATTTTCCCATTCCAATCTTTTTCTTATAAGTAAATGATTCATTAAAGAGCAGGGGCGCAACCCATGTACAAGGTAAACACACAAAAGATAAACCAACAGCTATTCACGATAATACAAAGATCAAACATCTCAAGTAAATTAACATAGAAAACTATCCTGAAGTTGAAATCCACTCAAATAAGGATCTAAGAAATGGAAAATGCATAGAGTTTCTATAGATTTCATGTCTATATTTTGTTCTTCCAAGTCAAACCTCGTTTACACGCTTTTGTGTCCCTTATGCCTGCCAATTAAACATATAATTCTTGACCCACAAGTAGTAAGTCCATCCATGCTCACATCTAATCTCTAAACATACCTCAGCAATTCATCCAGCGCATTAATCAAATTTTTTTACCAAGATGCCCTTACACTTGTTCTTAGAATTCCTCTTTTTCTATCAAATGCAGAGCCACCATAAAAAAATCCATCAAAGAATTATCACACTGACAGTATTCACCAAAAATATGTTTCAGGCACCCATAGACAGTTACATGCCTAGTTTACCAAGATGTAATAAAAAAAGGATATGTCAATTAAACAAGTATTAGAAAGTATAACTTCAGATAGAATAGAATGGAGGAAAAAAAATAAATGTAACCAACAGTAGCTAACGTATTGAAGATCCATAATTGACCTCAAAATTTTGAAACTAAGACTTTGTCATTGTTGTTGTCCCATTTTCAAGTAAGGCCATTGATATAAAAATGGATGAATATTTGATAGAGACTGTGTTCAAGTTAAACTTAGGTAAATTTTGTAAAGGTTATACTACATAACTTTTTTCCATAATAATGTTTTGCAAATCCCATCATTTGATTAATAGTCTTTCTTGTAACAATCATGCTTACTGTTATTCAATATTAAAAGAAAAAAGTTTGGTTCCAAAGATATTTGGAGCCTTAGACTTCAATCCCAAATAGGAAGGAAGATGACATGTGTCCTTGTCAAGAATATTTTGGAAACACCACCCCCCCCCCCCCCCCCCCCCCTTTCTCTCCATGGGCTTTCTGCCCTACATAATCATTCTTCCCTGCATAATCATTAAGGATTCAAAATTCTTTATTTGTTTCTATTGTTATTCCTTAATTCAATAAAGAAAAAGAAAATGACTTATAGGCATTGACTAAGCCTGATCTTTTTTAAAAAGCTTTTAGGCTTGGGGTGTTTGGGATTGCTATACTAAGTTTGCTAGATATACATAATTCCAGAACTGCAAGTACATAGAAAAACAAGTACATAGAAAAAAGATGGGTTAAGAGACCAACTCTAAACAGGATTCACATACTCAAAATACAAAAGAGTATAGACAGGTAGGAACTCATTGCTACCTCACTTATAGTTATACCCATTCAGCAACTATTTACTTTAATTTCCAATGCCAAGTTCTTTTGTAGTGTCTCTTGTCAAGCTAAACTGCAAGGTATTATGCCTTGGTAATAGGGTCTGAGTAACTGGAAGCTTCCTCCAAAGATCCTGCATTGCATTTATATGTACTAAAGGACTTAGAAATGAGAACCTAGATAGATGGCTAAAGAAAGAAAGAAAGGACATCAACCTACCACAAAACCTAGTAAATATAATGAAAAATGAATATAAGCCATTTAACAACGATAAGAGGCAAGTAGAAAACCTCAAGAGAGGCCAAGCACTTTGTCTCATGGTGGCAAATAATGCTAGGTATGGAAATTTCAGTCATCAGGAGACCGAAACAAATATGAACAAAAGAATTGGGTAGGAAAAAAAGAGGACAGAGTTAGATGATTGGTATATGCATAATATATTGCATCAATTAAAAAATAATTAGTAACACAATTGAACAATACTGGAGTGCTTAAAAATTAATCCAGCAAAAAATAAATAAAAGCATGGTTTTTTGAATACAAGTACACAGGTAAGTCACAGAAAATGTTTTTTAACTTGAAATTTTAGAAGTGTAATGTAACAAAGACATTCTCCAAACAAGATTTGAAGCAGTCTCTTCACACAGCAATGTTTTAAAGATTACCTAGGAGTACATTCAACTAAACCTAGATAACTTAACTAGCCAAGTTATTAGAGGATGGTACACTTGGTAAATTCACAATCGGGCTGAGGTTGTGGATATAAGTCAAAATGGAGAGGCTAAAGAAGATTTGAATTTTGGGCAAGAATGGGATTAACATTGTTAGGCCTTTAGCACTAGGTGGACCCAAAGAGAATACTGTGAATTTTGCAGCCTAACCAGATGGTGCTGCAATTCAAGATTGGAGAAAGCTTTTTTGGAGGGGAATAGATACTGAGGAGTAAAACTGTAAAGGAAAGAAATATATAGGGAACAAGACTAAACATTATAAATGGAATGCTTGCATGAGTAGAATTGTCGAAGAGTAGCAGCAGAGGAGGCTCTTATGAAACAAAAATCTAGAAACAGTTGGCTCAATTTAGAGGATAACA
Organism: Quercus suber; assembly: GCF_002906115.3. NCBI lineage: Eukaryota > Viridiplantae > Streptophyta > Magnoliopsida > Fagales > Fagaceae > Quercus > Quercus suber. The sequence continues at coordinate 924,660 of NW_027069638.1, forward strand.
ATACTACATTCTTTCGTGAAGCTATTGGAGGATAACAATACCAAAAACTTTGTCTGAAGGATGATCTGGGTATAGGATAACAGATCCTCAACAGATAAAACAATTAGCTGTTGGGGATACTATTATCAAAATCTGTTAGGCACCTCTAAGGGGTATCTGTCTCAAGAAATATGGGAAAACTTTCAACAGGTTTTAGACTTCCAAATTGCAGCAGATCAGACTGAAAATTTGATGGGGATAGTCTCAAGTATGGAGGTGTTTTCTACGTATGGAGAGATTGCCCCTGGCCTTGATGGGTTCACAACTTGTTTTTTCAAAAAGGTTTGGCCTGTTATTCAATCAGATGTCCATGCCAACTATCATTCTTCAATTCAGGTAAGCTACTTGATGAGGTGAATGCAACAATTGTTACTCTTGTCCCTAAAGTAAGCAATCCTTTAAGCATGGGGGTTTGTAGACCAATTTCTTGTTACATTATCATATAAAAGTGAATCACAAAGATCTTGGCTACTAGACAAAGAGCATGCTTGAATGATATTATTAGCCCCAAGTCCCCAACCAAATTGCCTTTGTACCTAGCAGGAATATAGTTGAAACTCTGCGATTAGCTCATAAAATTATTAAGAACTACCATAGAGAAAAAGGCCAAGTCAGGTGTACCATCAAGATGGACATTAGGAAAGCTTATGATTCAGTGGAATGGTGGTTTATTTTTTTAGTGCCTTCAAGTTGAGGGTTTTCCCTAAGGATATGTAATTTGGGTGAGGGAGTGTATAAGGTAATACACAGTGTATTACCACTCCTAAGTACTCTGTGGCTATAAATGGAGGACTAGCTGTTTACTTATGAGGAGCTAAGGGGTTGAGACAAGGGGATCCACTATCCCCTTATTTGCTTGTGCTTGCAATGGAGTTCCTAACCCAGATGCTAAAAAAGAGGATACTTGATTGCAAGAACTTTAAATTCCATCCCAGATGTGAAAATATGTAGCTTATTAATCTTTATTTTGCAGATGACTGAATGATTTTCACAAGAGCTGAGCTACTCCCAGTCCACTTAGTGAAAAGTGTTTGGAAGACTTCAAAGTGATTTATGGCAAGGATATTAATGCTCTAAAAGTAAAGTACTTTATGCAAGTGTATCTGTTGGTTCAAAGAACCAAATTTTGGATTCTCTTCACTTTTAAGGAAGGTAGTCTCCCACTTAGATACTAGACTATGCCTCTAGTCCCTGGTAAGCTGAGCTATTATGATTGCAGGCGCCTAAAAAAAACAATAACAAGAAGAATAAATGCTTGGACATTTCAATATTAATCCTTTGCAAGCAGATTGCAATTATTACAATCAGTCTTGTATAGTGTGTCTTTGGGAGGTGAGTGAGTGGGTGTTGCTTTTTTTAAGGTAAATTTAAAACAAGATGTATGAAGAAGCTACACTTTGCACAACTATAAAACGGACGCTCATTCACCCATCACATTTTTTGTTATTCTAAACAATAAACAAAATAACTCTTAAATGGAGTAAAATCTTTACGTGTTTTAAAAGTTGAGCCAAAGCATACAGTCATTTCATCAAACACTAGGTCCAGGTGAGCAAATCCCTTCGCCACATTATAGTAACTGGTTGATTTAAACCATGATACAGACCTTTATAACAATTTGGCATTTGATCTTCTAAGACAAAGAAAACACTATATTTATTATAAGAATATGTTCTCATTATCTTTTGTAACAAATGCTCTATGCCTAATAAGTCAATGGCATTAAAAGTTGAGCTTGTATTGATTGTGTATATGCAAGAAAGTGAAGAAATAAAAGCTCAACATAGAGATTTAAGTTATTTAACTACAAAAAGTGAAAACCCCCAAAAATTAAAAATAAATAAATATAAGAAAAAATATTTCCTAAAAAACGTTTATCTCTATCCCATCTCTCAAAGACTAAAAATAATGGCTCAAAAATAAAATAAAGGACTACCCCGAGCAGGCTAAAAGAGGCATCTATTACGTATATATTTCACTCAAGCCTCAAATTTAGACCAAACTAACACTCAGTCCAAAAATTACAATTGCCATGGTTAATGATAAGTCTGCGTCTACTAAAGTCTAGAATAGTGACCTACAAGATGACATGGCATAGGAAGCCATTACCTGAAGAAGTTCAAGATGACATGGCATGGCTCTTCAAACTGCCTCAACTACAAATTTCGAGTAACACAGGAAAAAATCATAGCGGCTCTGAACTTCAAGGATTAAATTGAAATGAAGGTCTAATGGTCGAGTGTGAAATCAGGTGTACAACAAAGTGTGTAACAGCATTCTTGTGCTAATATTAGCCAATAGCATAAAATTTCAAGTACTATATGTGTCAAACAACTATAGCATCACTTTCAAAAACACTTAATAATAACGAAAATATATATGGTTGCTTCATTCAATTTGAAATGTTTACCTCATACTAAGCAAATCAATACTAATAAGCTCAAGTTTTGTACCCAAAAAAAAAAAAAAAAGCTCAAGAACTTCATCTTTGATAGCCAACAGACCATTTAAACCAAAAAGGAACATACTTCTAAATCAAGATGTCATGGCAGATTTTCTGAATGAAGAAAAGGCTTGGAACTTGTTTGTGCTGAATGCAAAAGATACAATTTGAGCTAGAATATAGCCAACAGACCATTTAAGCCAAAAAGGAACATACCTCTAAATCAGGATGCTGTGGCAGATTTTTTGAATGAAGAAAAGGCATGGAATTTGTTTGTGCAGAATGCAAAAGATACAATTAGAGCCAGAATATGTTACTATTTTTACAAGAGTAATTGCAAGGAAATGTTGTAATCTGCAATTGGCAATCAAGTCAATGGGCAAGTCCGTGAGGAACCAAATGATGAGTGAGCTGTGGAAGAACGCCTCATTACGGGAGCATCAAGAAGAACATCTACCTACCAGGCTGCCATTAAAATTTAGCTATAACTCATTGGCAAATAAGAATTTTTTGACATTGTTTTTTCTGGTATTATTATCCAACTCCTCTATCTTTAAGGTTTCCATCAAATCACGACCCATCTTCACCTCTCTTCCACAAAGCTGGCCTTGAAGCATCTAATCTATTATAGCATCCAAACTTAAAGGACTGTCAAGCATAAATACTTAAGACAAGAATAGCTCTCGTTCTCCATTATTCTTATTCTGATAAGCCCTATTACGCAAGTCCAGTATAACCTTTTTCTGTTCTCTCTTCAAAGCATTCCACTTCAAGTGACAATGATCATATTGCTTCCCTTGCTTCTTCTATTGTTCATCTAACTTGTATATCTTTGACTTTTCAATCAAAGACAAACCCACCTTCTTAGAAGTGCCAACATTCGTAGCCAGATAATGGGCAGTGTGTGACATGTCAACACGTTACGATACATATATCTTGAGGAGAAACAGTGCCACCAATAAATAGTTTTTGATCCTAAATATGTTGCCCTTACAACAGATTACAATTACAGCTCCTAAAATCAAGTAATCTCTTCTATTCTTCTACAACAGACTGCTCCAAATCAAACAACCACTTGGAACAATACTTAGTCAAGCTATGAACTCTACCAATAAAACATGAGAAAGAAACATTATAGGAGAATCTTCAGAATATACATGATCTTCTAAAAGATAAAATATAGGAGAAGATAAGGAAATACTATTCACAGAATCATGAATAAAATAAAACATAAAATTATAGAGGATCAAATCTAATTGGGAAGTTTAGAATGCATGAATGAATGACAGTTGGTTAAATTTAGAATTTTTATTCCTACTAGAGTTAGATTTTGACTACAGGATGATTGAAAAAATGTATCAGTTAGCAAAATTCTAGGTTTTATGATATATCGTAGTGAAAATTCAAATTCACTTCAAAATAAGACTCTATGGTCTCAGTTTTACTTTCTAAACAACGCTAATGTTGTAAGTACTGTCAAGAGTAAATGGAAAGATTACTTTTTTTTAGAAGAAAATGGAAAGATGACTTGTTTGAATAAAAACAGATATTCACACTAACAATCTCAACTTAATGTTATAAAAAGTGAAGGAGACCCATTTTTTACAGCCGTAATAACACATTCAATTCAAAAATAGAGAACTAATGCTTAACTCAAAAGCAATATATAAAAATTAGAATTAAAACCACATTTTTTCCTTTGTATAAACAATAATTGTCGATATGGAAATTACATGGGGCACATTGATAGATAAACTCTTTGCAAGGAAGACTACATTTGTGACATGAAGGGTGATCTTTAGTTTCCTCAATGAAAGTAAGGATTGTCGGTGACAATCATATGTTTAAGTGCCTCCTTCCTTTATATTTGGATATCTCCCGATAATACATTTGGGATGTGCAGGATAAGTGCAATCTGCACAGTAGTAAAACCAATGGTTTAGGTTTCGTTCTTCTTCACAAATATCACAATAATATTCACTAGAGTCATCTTCAGCTGCATAACTGAGAGTGAAGGGATGCTCATGTTGTTTGAACCTTGTGGTTTGTCGTAGTGTTGCACATTTAATGTCGAGTGCAAATTCACAAGTGGTACAACGAAATACTAGATTTCTTTTATCACCACAACTACTGCAACTCTGTTCAAAGCTTGTAGAGGAGAGGATAAGTCGGTGCTTATGACCTTCATGAGTAAGGATTTCTAGGAACAAACTACATTAAACATCAAATTTAAACGTGCATGAATCACAATCGTAGAAGAAGCCATTACAATCTTGGTCACAGGCATAACACCAGGAGAGCCTCTTTCGGAGGGTGAGTGGGTGTTGATGAAGTGGGTGTTTCTTTTTCATTGGTAAATTAGCACAAGATTTATGAAGAAAGAAGCTACACTTAGCACAACTATAAAAAAGAGGAGAAATGGCTCTTACGCACCCGTCGCATTTTTCGTTATTGTGAACCTCCTCATCAGTGAGCTTTAAGTCATGCTCATGATTGAAGTGTTTAATTTCTGTGGCTATTTCAATTCCGTCTCCCCTCCCCCCCCCCCCTTGATATTTTTGACTTTGTAAACTGCTGTTGACTCAATAGATTGATCGAGCTTTGCATCTTTGTTCTCCTCATCTTTAAGTTCCAACAAATTTATGTCCTTCCTGTTTCTCTCGTCTATAGCACAATTGAGATAGGCAAGGAAATCGCATTTGGAGCAATAGTAAAACCCATAGCGTGTGTCCACCTTTTGAACACAGGTAGACAAAATCGAGAGTCGGATTCGCGAAGTTCAAGAGAAGAATGGGTGAGGTGGAATGGATGTCTATGACGTACAACACACGTTAGGAGCACCCTTGCCTTCTTTGCTACAAATGTCGCAAGTGTACGTGATCCACTTCCAAAAGGGAGTCAATGGAATTCAGCTTCAAGTTCCAAAATAGCACATTTCATGTGAAGGTTGAAGTCGCAACGGTAACAGGAATAGGTGTATTCCTTACAAGATTCATTACAGACTTGGCATTTGCTGTTTTCTTTCTCAAGATAACCAGTTTTTTCGCTAAAAGGAATAAAAGGATGTATTGGGTGCAAGGGATGGTGCAACCTAAGGGGTAATTCTGCACATGATTTATGATGACAACGCACAAATCCGCATTTTGTACAACTATAGTTGGGACCCAATACTGGTTTCCAACAGCCGCGACAAGGAATTTCATTTCCAAATAACAATAAATATCAAAAAATTTAGTTAGTTGTCACGTTTCAAAATAATGATGAAAACTAGCATCTCGAGTATCTAAAACTCAAGTTCCAAGATAAAACTCGAGTTTTTAAGTCTCGATTTGTAAGAGAATGGCTCTGATGTGGAAAAAAATCCACGTGGAAATCGAGTTTTAAGGACTTGAGTTCCATAAATTGCAGGAAAACACTGTTATAGGGCTCTAAAACGTCATTATAGGGCTTAAAAACGCCACTATAGGGATCTCTAATCACACTTATAAAAAAATTTTGCAGGAAAACGCCATTATAGGGCTTTAAAACGTCACTATAGGGCTTAAAAACACCACTATAGGGCTCCTGATCACACTTTAAAAAAAAAAAAATTTGCAGGAAAACGCCGCTATAGGGATTTAAAACATCACTATAGGACTTAAAAACGCCACTGTAGGAACTTGAGTTTCTAAAACTCGAGATCTTTGTGGCATTTTTAGTCTAACTCATCCAGCAAAACACGCAAAGCGAGTCTTTGGGACTCGAGTTTTAATATGGATTTCGAGTTTGTAAAACTTGAGATGCTACTTTCCATTTTTCTCTCAAACTTTGCCTAACTTACTACATACTTGCCCCTCACAAAGCTAGTTTGCCCATTCCCCCTACGACAAGGATAACCTCTTCTATTGTCTTGATTGAAGACCAAGGGATCCTTTGGACGGCAGAAATGTAGAAGTTGCTGTTGTTGCTCCATCTTCTTGTATGGCATGCACAGTCACAAACAAAATAACATCCAATTTGTTTAGAGTAAAATAAAAACGTGAGTCAATACAACAGAGCTAGTAAGTTGAATCCAAATATATAGATGAAAAGAAACAAAGAAAGAGAAATAGGCTTGTGAAACACAAATTTTTTCAATTTAAGAAAAGATTGAAGGCTTCTTGTTTTGGGCTTCTTGGTTCCAACTGATTTTTTCAATGAGTAATGAGGTAGGTTTACATTCTTTATTTTTAACATATATTTACTAATTAATCATTCTGTCAATATTGGAATTAAAGAAGAAGTTTGAAAATGTTAAGAGCCTTCTATCTTTAACTTTAAACAGATATCTACTAATCAATCATTCCGTCAATGTTGGAATTTAAAATGAAGTTTGAAATGTTGAGAATGAGAGACTTCAATCTTTAACTTTTAATATCTTGGATTCTAGCTTTCTTGGAGACATCTATAATTCTCACTTCTTGTTCTATTTGGATGCAGGCTTTTGGCGGCAGTGATGCCTGAAATGCTTCTTACAAGTTATACATTTCATGCAGATCTTAACTACAGTCCATGCACATTTGTTCCTATTTCTTATTCTCATTTCTTTTTCTGAAGTAATGAAAAACTCTAAGAAATGGGACACAAGAAATGCAAATTCTGGAACAGCTTTCAAGATTATCTTGTGCATAATCCTAACAAGTTATGAGGCCGATATAATACTGGCCAAAATTGTGTGCAATGGCATCTTCCCTAGGCTGCGATTCTATATTTTAAATATTGTAAGCATTAGAAAGTATTTCAATTAGGTAGTATCACTGTTCTCTGCAATTTTTTCTTCAGGTTCAACCTCAATGACTTGAATTTTACACCCAGAAAACAAAACTATCAAAGGCCCTTGAAGATATCTGTTCGAACAATTGCCACAGACAACTATCAAAGGCCCTTGTTAATAAGAAAATAAAATTACTTTCAACTAGAAAACAAATTAATATTTGTTGCTGGTACTAGTTAGTTGTGTTCATTAGTTGTTGAATGAATCTTTGTTGTCAACTAGAAAACTAAGAACCAAAAAAAAATCTAGAACCCCAATCATGCATTTTTTTTTTCTTTTTTGAAACCATCAAATCCAGAATAAATTAAGATATTCAATACAACAGAAAATTATAGTTCACTAAAACTAGCACTAGTTTATGGTACAGGGACATTGCCAAATTTACACCGATTTCACTACCAAGCTGGCCCTCTTGAGAGTTACACAATGGCTAATATAACGAAAGAATTGGCTCCTCCTCCTTTCCGTTGAGAAAAGGCAAACAAGGAGTTGAAAGATGCCAGTGCTGAAAACATATCACTTTCTGTTCTTGCTCTCCTTCTCCCGCTTCTTGTAAAGCTTCTCGAGAACACGCTTAGCCTCACACAGGAGGAAGTTCGTCAGATCATAATAATGTGGTGCTATACCAATAACCCATTCACCACGAATATCTGTCACCGTCCGAATGTAATTATTATTTGTTTGAACATATTCATTATAAATGACCCACTCCGGCTTGTGATCCAAGCAATTCGATGGATGCAAGTGCACCACTTGGTTGTCCTTCACTGTGTCAAGTAGTGTCCAGTACATTCCAAGTGAGCTACCTGCATGAAATATCTTGCTACCATAGCCTTCCTTATGTTGATGTAGTAATCACGGCTGTTGAAATTAGTGCTGCACAACTTGAGGTTAAACCTGGCCATGATACGCACGAGCTGTTGTCTGACATTATCAGCAGCCTTCAACACCCTTTGGTTGACGAAGTTCTCATAGCACCATAATGGGTCCTTGTTTTTTTGCTTGTATGCATGGTGAAAGGAAGAAAATACGCGCTAGGATGCCTAGAGTGAATGTACTGGCCAACTATAGTCCGCGAACTAAAGGAGAGACGAGCCCGTTATTCTCACAAGGCCTTACGTGGACGGACCTGATGTGAACGGAGGGAAGAAAGATGGGCTGGTCGGCCATGGGCCTGTTGGACCCCTTAGTGGGAACACTTTGGCCCATTCTCGTAAAGCCCTAGATAGAGTCCTTGCGCAACTTAGATTCTAGAATTTTCATGTATTGGTGAAGATCTTCCCTATAAGGAGAAGATCTGTCCACCACGTTTCGGACTCTAAAAAAGATGATTTCTACAAGGAAAAGACTTGGATGCCAAGTCTAAGAGGGAAAACTTTTGATTACTATAAAAGCCCCAATACTCTCGCCAATAAAGGTACGCATTATTTACCCTCTCTAGCACTGTAGAGTTGTGAGAATATTTTCTGACTTGACCTTCGGAGGGTATTTGGCCGGCATCACACCGGTGCCCTTTGATAGGTTTTCTTCTTTGTATTGTGTAGGTTTACGTTCAAGCGCGAAGGCATCGTGTGACTCACTCGTGAATTTCTCAGCTTCATCAGTTGGCGCCGTCTGTGGGAAACTGAGAAGAAAGTAGTCAGACGTTACTTCATCTCTGAGACAGAAGGGTTGCATGGTGCTCACTCGCTTGATAACAACAACCAACGACATCCAAGGAGAGGAACTACCCACAACCGCGCTCGAGAGACAGGTTCAGACTCTCACTGCGGCCGTGGAGCGCCTCACCAAACCTCACCAAACAAAATCATGACCTAGAAGAACAGTTGCATCAAAGGAACACAGCACCCAACAACCGAAGGGAGGATCAAGAAGGTACCAGCGCCATGCAAAGAGACCGAGAAGGGCCTGAAGGGAGCAACACCCCAAGCAGGCCAGAACAACAAAACACGAGCCTCCCATCCCTCATGGATGCGACTCCTCCACCTATGTTCTTGGAGATGCAGGCGATGAAAGAACAGATGGAGGTCATGATGAACGCCCTAAAGGGACTAGTATCCAACGACCTAGACAACCTAGTGAACGGGACTGACTCTCCATTCACCGACCCCGTCAATTCCTTTCCCCTACCACACAAGTTTCGGATGCCACAGATAGAGAGTTATGATGGAGTCAAGGATCCCCTAGACCACCTGGAGACGTTCAAGACCTTGATGTATCTACAAGAGGTACTGGACGAAATCATGTGTAGGGCCTTCCCAACCACACTGAAGGGTCCCGCAAGAATTTGGTTCAGTCGGCTAACGCCGAACTCCATCAGCACTTTCAAAGAGTTGAGCGCTCAGTTCACCTCGCACTTTATAGGGGGACACAGGTACAAGAAATCCATGACATGCTTAATGAGCATCAGGCAGAGAGATGACGAGACGTTAAGATCCTACATAACCCGCTTCAATAAGGAAGCACTCTCGATCGATGAAGCCAACGACAAAATACTGGTGGCGGCTTTCACGAACGGGTTGCAGAAGGGCAAGTTTTTGTTTTCACTATACAAAAACGACCCCAAAACCATGTCAGAGGTACTCTACAGGGCCACTAAGTACATGAATGCAGAAAACGCGCTACTAGCGCGGGAGGAAAAGCCCAAGAAGAGGGAACGGCAAGCGGACGTGCGTCAGGATCAAGGGCAGAAAAGACAAAGGACAGGAGATAAAAGGGATGAAAGGCGCCCTAAGCCCCCGGGAGGAAGGTTCACAAGTTTCACCCTTCTAAACACCCCGATTGACCAAGTTTTGATGCAAATCAAAGACGAGGGAACGTTGACGTTCCCGGGGAAACTAAAGAGCGACCCAAGCAAGCGGCCGCAAGACAAATATTGTCGTTTCCACCGAGATCACGGCCACGACACAGCCGATTGCTACGACTTGAAGCAGCAGATTGAAGCCCTCATTAGACAAGGGAAGTTGCAGAAATTCGTCAACAAAGAGAGAGCGGATCTCAATCACCAAGAGCCGGCCCCTCGACGGGATAATGAGCATCCTAGACCCCCCATCGGAGACATAAGGATGATCGTGGGAGGGACCGCGGCTACTGGTTCCTCCAAAAAAGCTCGAAAAACGTACCTCAGATCGGTCCTGAACGTCCATCTAACAGGCCTTACGCCTAATATCGCACAGGTGGAAAGCCCTATCATTGGATTTACTGAAGAAGACGCAAGGAGACTCCATCATCCACATGACGACGCACTGGTTGTCAGCATACGTGTGGGGGACTACAATGTCCACCGAGTATTAATCGACAACGGCAGCTCGACAGACATTCTATACTATCCAGCATTCCAACAAATGGGGATCGACAGAGCACGATTGATACCGACGAGTGCTCCACTTGTCAGTTTTGGAGGAACAAGGGTATTCCCAATAGGCTCCATCACACTCTCGGTAACAGTGGGCGATTACCCGCGAGAACTCACCAGGAATGTAATGTTCCTCGTGGTAGACTACTCATCCGCTTACAATGGTATTCTCGGACGGCCCACACTTAACTCATAGAAAGCATCAACATCAACATCAACATACCACCTGATGATCAAGTTCCCAACGGACTATGGGATTGGGGAATTACGAGGGAATCAGGTAACTACCCGAGAATGCTACATTGCCATGCTAGAAATGGAAGATCATCATCAGACAATGTGCGTAGAAGAGCAGCGGACGGTCACAGAACCGGTCGAAGAGTTGAAGGAGATAACACTCGACGAGTCAAAACCAGAGCGAACGACCAGAATAGGGACATTGGCCTGCCAGCCGGTGCGCCAGGCCCTCACAACATTCCTCAGGAGGAACCAAGACGTTTTTGCATGGAACCACGAAGACATGCCCAGGATCGATCCCTCTGTCATAGTACACAAGCTCAACGTGAACCCCTCAACCCCACCCGTCCGGCAGAAAAAGCAAGTGTTTGCTCACGAACGAGATAGAGCGATAACGCAGGAGGTCAGAAAACTACTCGAGGCGGGTTTCATTAGGAAAGTATATTACCCGGAGTGGTTGGCGAACGTGGTCATGGTCAAGAAGGCTAGCGGGAAGTGGCAAATGTGTGTCGACTTCACGGACCTTAACAAGGCGTGCCCAAAGGACAGCTATCCCCTCCCGCGGATAGATGCACTGGTCGACTCTATGGCCAGACACCAGCTCTTAAGCTTTATGGATGCCTTTTCAGGCTATAATCAGATCAAGATGGAGGAATCTGATCAGGAGAAAACGTCCTTTGTCACCAGCCAAGGACTATTTTGCTATAAGGTGATACCATTCGGACTCAAGAACGATGGGGCAACGTACCAAAGGTTAATGGACAAAATGTTCGCGCACCAGATAGGGAGGAACGTACAGGTTTACGTCGACGACATGCTGGTCAAGAGTCCACACGAAAAAGATCACCTGAGCGACCTCCAAGAGACATTTGATACCCTACGATCATACAACATGAAGCTGAATCCGGGCAAGTGCATATTCGGAGTAACGGCGGGAAAATTCTTGGGTTTTATGGTATCCCAAAGAGGAATAGAGGTCAACCCAGAGAAGATACAGGCCATCATGAAGATAGAACCGCCAAGGACAGTAAAGGACGTACAAAGCTTAAACGGCAAGATTGCAGCTTTGAATAGGTTTGTCTCCAAAGTGACGGACAAGTGTCGACCGTTCTTCCATGTCCTAAGGAAATCATTCGAGTGGACGGATGAGTGCCAGAAGGCATTTGAAGACCAAAAGAAATACCTCACCTCGCCACCCTTGCTCAGCCCGTCCAAGCCAGGAGAAGACCTCTACTTATACCTAGCAGTTTCGCAGGTGGCAGTGAGCGCAGCCCTAGAAAGAGAAGAGGAAGGAACTCAGCGACCTGTCTATTTCATAAGCAGGGGGTTTCGTGGAGCTGAAAAAAAGATACCCCCACATGGAAAAGCTCGCCTTCGCACTGGTAACCGCAGCCCGAAAGCTCAAACCGTACTTTCAAGCCCACACCATCATCGTCCTAACGGATCAACCCCTAAAAAGGGCAATGAGTAACCCAGAAGCTGCCGAACGAATGGCCCTGTGGGCGATAGAGCTGAGTGAGTTTGACATACATTACCGACCGCGAACTGCAATAAAGGACCAAGCAATGGCGGACTTCATCGCCGAATACACGCAAACAGAGCATAAGGAGCCACAAGCCTTCAGACAATGGAACATCCACATGGATGGATCATAAAACAAGCAAGCTGGAGGCGCTGGGGTAGTAATTCAAACCCCTGATGGAGAAAAAATCAAGTGTATAATTTGGCTGGACTTCCCAACAACCAATAATGAGGCCAAGTATGAAGCATTGATGGCAGGATTAGACCTGGCAAAAGCAGCAGGTGCCGAGGCCATGATTGTACATTGCGATTCGCAGGTAATAGTCAGTCAGATTAGCGGTGCGTATGAGTGTAAGGGGGAAAAGATGAAGAAATACTTGGAGGAGGTCAGGAGACGGATCGGCACCCTCCAGGTCACATTCGTCCAAATCCTAAGGGAAGAGAACGAATGTACTGACCAGCTCGCAAAAGCCGCCTCCGCAGAGGTCATGATGGCCCCCGACCAGGTATTGTCGTTCATCCAGAATTCCTCAATCATTAACAATGGGGCAGAAGTGCAAGAAGTAAATCCTGAATACAATTGGACTACGCCGCTAACGGCCTACCTAAAGGAAGGCACGCTTCCAGACGACAGAGACACAGCAAGAAAATTGAAAGTCCGAGCTTCGCGATTCATAATAATCAATGACGTCTTATACAAGAGGGGGTTCTCACAACCATACTTAAAGTGTTTGGGCCACGAGGAAGCAGACTACGTAATGAGAGAAGTCCATGAGGGTATCTACGGAAACCATTCGGGGGCACGGTCCTTAGTACACAAACTGATCTGGGCAGGATAGTATTGGCCTACAATGTAGAAGAACGCACAAGCCTACGTCAAGACTTACGACAAATGTCAAAGGTTCAACAACTTAATTAGGCAACCAACCGAAGAGCTGACACCCATGACGGCCCCTTAGCCGTTCGCCCAATAGGGGCTAGACATCATGGGCCCTCTCCCGACGGCTGCACGACAACTGAAATTTCTGGTGGTAGGGATCGACTATTTCACTAAGTGGGTGGAGGCAGAAGCCCTGGCGACTATCATGGAGAGAAACATCAGGAGTTTTGTATGGAGAAATATCGTATGCAGATTCGGGATACCAAGGGTACTCGTCTTCGATAACGGAAAACAGTTTGACAATAAGGCATTCCAAGATTTCTGCTCGGAATTAGGCATCAGAAATCACTACTCATCACCCGCACATCCGCAGGCCAATGGGCAAGTTGAAGTCACGAACCAGTCCCTGCTCAAAATCATCAAGACCCGGCTCGAGGGGGCAACAGACATTTGGCCTGATGAGTTACCAAGTATCTTGTGGGCATATCGTACAACGGCAAGAACGCCCACGGGAGAAACACCTTTCAGGCTAGCATACAGGAGCGAGGCTGTCATTCCAGCAGAGATAGGGCTTACAAGTTATCGAGTGGAGAGCTACAATGATATCAAGAATGAAGGGGCTTTGCGGCTACAACTAGACCTGGTCGATGAATTCTGGGCTACATCAGAACAAAGGTTGGCCCGATACCAGAACCTCATGGCAAAATACTACAACTCCAAAGTCAGACATAGAGACTTTCAGATCGGGGACCTTGTGCTATGGAAGGTAATGGGAGCGGCTAAAGATCCTTCACAAGGAAAACTTGGCCCCAACTGGGAAGGACCTTACAAGATCTCGTCATGGCAGAGGAAGGGGACCTACCACCTCGAAACCATGGACAAACGGAAGCTACAGCACTCATGAAACATAGAGCATCTTCGAAAATACTACCAATAGAGACGGCACGAAGATATCAAGAACACCAGCATTCCCCGTTTTTCCAGTTTTTCATTTTCCTAGTTTTTTATTTTTTCAGTTCTTTCTATAAGCACTTCTTTTTCTTTAGCCCAAGGGGGCAGGTATTGTTGACTTATTACAAACATATGGGTTTCGCTTAATTAATTAGAGGAATATTCAGGCTCGACTATGTTTGTTAATTATGATCGGAGTAATAACGTCCACAAGCTGGACGGATCATCCTAAAAAGATGATAATTACTGAAGCCCAGATAATGGACGGACCAGTAATAACGTCCACAAGCTGGACGGATCATCCTTAAAGGATGGTAACTACTAAGTCCAGATAATGGACGGACCAGTAATAACGTCCACAAGCTGGACGGATCATCCTAAAATGATGGTAACTACTAAGTCCAGATAATGGACGGACCAGTAATAACGTCCACAAGATGGACGGATCGTCCTAAAAGGATGGTAACCACCAAGTCCAGATAATGGACGGACCAAAAATAACGTCCACAAGATGGACGGATCATCCCAAAAAGATTGCAACTCTTTTAAAATCCACATAATGGACGGGCCAAAAATAACGACCACAAGATGGACGGATCATCCCTAAAGGATGATAACACTTAAAATCTGGGCTAAACCCACGTACTAAACGGACCATTCTAAATGGATGGTAATTCTAAAAGTCCCAAGAACGGACAAATCATCCTAAAGGGTGACGACCCTTGGTTAAACGGTTAATGGACGAATAAATTGATTCCACAAGACTGGACGGATTGTCTTCAAAAAACAAAAGGAAGGACGGACGAAGCGCATAAACCGAACAGAGTTCATCTAATAACGTGAAATGTACTTTAAAATAAAACATGCATTTCACAAAAATAAAATAAAACAAAGGTCAACGGACCTTGCAGAATTTAACAAACATACAGAACGGGCTATGTTCATAAAACCTCATAAACATGACGGGCATTAAAAATTGTTCTACACTTGATACAAAAAAAAAGAAAAAGAAAAAAAGAGAGATTAATTAATAAAACTAAGTTATTACAAGTCTTCTACTGCTCTCTCTTTTTCTTCATCAGGACGGTCCCGAGCATCCTTAGCTTGGCTGTCCGCAACGGTTTGATCTACAAGAGCTTCGCGGACAGGGACGTTCTCGTCGAAAAGAACATTTGTATCTTCAGACTGAACGGGCTGAATAATTGATGGCTCGGGGGCAGTGACGGCGACGGTAGACAGGTCTATATCCGGGTATAATGCCTTCACCTGACAGAGGGCATCGTCAAAACCGTCGTTGTAAACCAGACTCAGTTCCGAAATCAGGGCATCGGAGTCACGGTACTAATGTATCGCATTCTCCTTCGCCTGTCGAACCTCATCATCTTTCTCCACCAAGGACTTCTTCAGACGGTCCGTCAGCTGGATACATTCGTCCAGGGCCGTCTCGGCCATCTTAAGTTTTTTCTCCTGGACGACCTTCCAGGCCTTGAGATCAAGCAGCTCTTCCTCCATCGCCTTGGCTTTCTCACGAACCTGGCCAATGGTCGTCTCGTGGTTGAGACACCGTACCATCAAGCCTTTCATCATGATCATAGCCTGAAGGACAACAAAATGCATAAGTAAAATATTAAGGGCAGCAAGGGGTGAACGGATGGACCGAATGACGACGGAAGAATTACCTGAGCAATGTTGAAGAGGCCCGTCTCCCCCATCGCCTCCGTCGAGTGATTCCCCAAGTCCTCGTAGTCGTCGGTGGTAATAATGGACGACAGCCTCTCAAGGGCATACTTGGAGTCCTCACGAAGCAGGACGGGTGGCTTCTTCTGGCTACCAGACGGACCTGTCATTAGGCCCTTACCAGCACCATGTTTGAGCGGGGTGACCGACTTATCCCCCCCAGCCATCAAGCCGACGACTGGCTCCAAGGGGATCTTGGGCTGTTTTGGCGCACGATCACCCTTCACGGGCAGTTTCCTCTTTAGACTCTGCTTGCTGGAGCCCGTCCCCATAGGGTCCGTCCCAGCCTCTTTGTTCTTTGCAGCCTGAAGTCTAATAGCTGCTCGCCTCTTTGCATCCTCCATCTCTAAAAGAGGTAGACGGATTAAGAAATAATAATAACAATGACAATAAAAAATGGATAATAGGGGCAACAGACTTACGTAAACGGGTCTGCTTCTCGTACTTTAGTGCGGCCGGGGTTGGTTCGGGCCCGTCACAATACCAATGGATGGTGTTGAGGTTGACGAGCTTGGCCCAAGTCCACTCCTCGGGCTTTGTCTTTGCAAAAATTTTCTCAAGGAAACTGAATTCCTCGAGGGTAATCTAGGGACACCGTCGAACTGCGTCAAAGAGGACAGACGTTAAAAACATAATAAAAATTAGTTAAACTACACGGAGTCATTTATGACGGGCCATACTAGATGGGTTTAAAACGCCCCAAACTGTGTCGACGGGCATGAAATCCGTCTCCTTTGGATGACACATCCAGTTATCTCCTTCGATGAAAAAGTAGCGGCTCTTCCAGTCTCTATTTGAGTCTGGGGTTTCAAAAATAACTTTTAAGACGGGGCTCCTAAGGACAAAGCTATACATGCCCCGCGACTTATCTATCTCATCTGGACGGTAGCAGTGGAGGAACTCCTTTATCGTAAGCCTTCTCCCACCATCCGACATGGCTCCGTACAGAACCTCCATCGCGATGAAAACCCTCCAGGCATTAGGAGACACCTGGCTAACGGATATACCTAGGTATTTTAGAAGTTCGCGATGCAACGAATTTAATGGAAATCTCAAGCCGGCCTTGAGCACTTGTTCGTACACACTTACTCCGTCAACTCCTTCGTAATAACATTTTTCTGACATATAGGGTAGACGGAGTGGGATGTGGTCTGGGATTTGGTAACGGGCCCTAAGGGTATTAAAGTGGGATTCTTTGATAGTGGATGTAAAGGCGTGTACCGTCCACTCTGGAAGCATGATGAACTCCCTAAGTCCATCAGCTCCCACGACGGATCTAACTATCGGCTCTTCGTCGTCAGCTGAACCTTCTTGTATTTCGATCATCTCCAGGCCCTCATTTGTTGAGGACGAGGAGGATGAGGACAAACTACTCTCCTCACTCGGGGCGTCGTGGTCTTTGGGACCTAACGGGTATACCTCTTCGTAGTCCGCCCCGTCACGGATGACCGACTGATTACTCGACGCACTAAACATGGCCTACAGGTAATGGCAAAACCTAAGACTCTAACAGGTTTTGGAAAGAACGACGAGCGCATAAAGTCTAAAAAAGAAATAAAAAGAGAATTAAAGTTAAAAGAGGACGGATAGGAGACTACTTACCAAAAGTTCGAAGTGAGTAAGATGCTGCAGATGACGGGTATGGGAGTGAGCGGACTATTCTTTGACAGATGTGATGGACTTGCTCTGACAATTTTTTCCAGCAACAAGTGGAAAAATGAGGGGCGAAGGGGTCGATATTTATAAAGGATATGCACGGAAGACGAAGCGACACCTCATTCCAAAACAACGACCATTGACAGGATGACACTTGGCACGACTCATAAATGTGTTAACTCCTAATCTGACAATGTACGGAGAAAAGTTCACGGATCTAGGTGTCATGAAAACATGATCGAGGTTTTAAAACCGTCACCCCATGGTTCCGTTCTCTTATCTATGACAGGCCTATCGGGTGAGGGGGCAACTGAAAGGGAGAAAATACGCGTTAGGATGCCTAGAGTGAATGTACGGGCCAACTATAGTCCGCGAACTAAAGGAGAGACGAGCCCGTTATTCTAACAAGGCCTTACGTGGACGGACCTGATGTGGACAGAGGGAAGAAAGATGGGTTGGTCGGCCATGGGCCTGTTGGACCCCTTAGTGGGAACACTTTGGCCCATTCTCGTAAAGCCCTAAACAGAGTCCTTGCGCAACTTGGATTCTAGAATTTTCATGTATTGGTGAAGATCTTCCCTTTAAGGAGAAGATCTGTCCACCACGTTTTGGACTCTAAAAAAGATGATTTCTACAAGAAAAAGACTTGGATGCCAAGTCTAAGAGGGAAAACTTTCGACTACTATAAAAGCCCCAATACTCTCGCCAATAAAAGTACGCATTATTTACCCTCTCTAGCACTCTAGAGTTATGAGAATATTTTCTGACTTGACCTTCGGAGGGTATTTGGCCGGCACCACACTGGTGCCCTTTGATAGGTTTTCTTCTTTGTATTGTGTAGGTTTATGTTCGAGCGCGAAGGCATCGTGTGACTCACTGGTGAATTTCTCAGCTTCATCACATGGTATACATTCAAGAGCATGAGGTGATCTCCATCGATGTGCCCAAACCTAGCTTTTGCTTCATCAGCAGCTTTCTGAGCCTCCCTAGGCCTGACAAAGCAATTGGGTACTGAAAGCATGGCAGAAATTGATAGAATTTCATTTGAACAGTTGAACTCAAGGCTAACTACGAGCATCTTTGACATCTGAGGATCCAATGGAAATTCACTCATAATTTCACCCAGCGTTGTCAGATTTCCATCATCATCTATCGCCCCAAGGTAATTCAAAGCCTCTAAAGCCCGCATCAATGTCTCTGGAGCAGGGGCATCCATAAAATCAAAATGCACTAGATCATTTATCCCTATTTTCTTTAAAGTAAGAATCGTATTTGCAAGATTTGATTTTAACATTTTTGGATAGGTCTATGGTTGAAGATCATTCTGGAAACTTTTCTCGGTGTAAAGTCTAAAGCATTTTCCAGGCTGAGTTCTTCCTGCACGCCCTGATCTCTGGTGTGCACTAGCCTTAGAGATCGGAGATACCAACAGCGATTCCACAGGCACTCATGGGTTATAAACTTTTTGTTTTGCAAACCCAGGGTCGACTACATACACTATACCATTAATGGTCAAAGAAGTTTCGGCAATGTTTGTTGAAACCACAATCTTCCTTCCAGCAGGACCATCCTCTTTCACGGGAGGCGGAGCCGGTTCAAATATCTTCTGCTGCATAGCTGGAGAAAGAGAAGAATACAAAGGCACTACTTTGACAGGTCCCACCTGGTCACCCATATTTGCTACTTTTTTCGTTATTTTTCGACATGCATCTTCTATCTCCTCCTCACCAGTGAGGAACACAAGTACATCTCCAGGAGTTTCACTCTTATGAATTTGCACAACAGTTCAGATTGCTGCATCCAGGTAGTCAATTTCAGGCTTTTCAGTGTAAAATATTTCCACCGGATGAAGCCTCCCAGGAACTTTCATAAGTGGTGCATCAAAATAACTCTGAAAATTTTCAGCCTCAAGAGTAGCACTCATTACAACTAGCTTCAGATTAGGTCTATTTGTCAACACTTGCTTCAGAAGTCCAAACAGAACATCAGTTGCCAACGTTCTTTCGTGAGCCTCATCAAGAATTATGACCTTGTAGTGTTCCAAAAGCAGATCTGTCATTGCTTCTCTTAAAAGCATACCATCTGTTAAATACTTCAAAACTGTTCTTGCACTGCTGCAGTCTTCGAAACGGATGCTATAACCAACCTCTTCTCCGATAGTTACATCCATCTCTTCAGCAACACGGCGAGAAACAGACATAGCAGCCACCCTACGAGGCTGGGTGCACGCAACCATCATCTTCTTGCTCTTATCTGGGGTGGTTTTTATATCGATCGCTTCCAAAAAGAACTGGGGAATCTGAGTGGTTTTGCCACTGCCAGTCTCACTGACTAGGATGACAGTCTGATTAGACTTGAAAACAAGAACTCTTCCTCCCCGTCCAGCTATTGATCCTAGGGCCTCCGCCAATAATTCTACCACTCGCGGCAGAGGACAAGAAGCCGCTGCAGTTGATTTTGGCGATCTTCCACTTGTCCACCGCGTCGAACAAGCTCACCTTCTTCTTCCTCTCCATTTCCATCAATAAACACTAACCCTAACAGTACGAACCGCACAGAACTCTATTGCTCCGATTAGCTATGAGTTTGACTAATTTGAGAGAGAGAATCAGAGAGAAAATTTAGGGTGAGAGTGAGAGAGAGTTATCCTATAGGGATGAAAGTATGTATACTTCTATTTCACAACTTCGCATTGTGATATATATAAGAACATGACCGACTTAGGGTGAGAGATAGAGTAACTTCCAATCCTAATCATATTAGGATTCCTTTTTCTACGTGGATAAACAGGATTTTAATAATAAATAGCCTTTGAGCATGCACATGAGTACGTGTTCAGAGGCTCTTTTATTTTTTGGGTAAAAATTAATAATTTACATTTATTATAATTTAAGATTTTTACTTTTTCCAATTAAAAAAAAAAAAAAAAAAACTAAAGATGTAATGAAATTTAAAAAAAAAAAATTGAAAAAAAAGGAGGATAGAAGAAACAAATACATGGTGATGAAGTAAAAATAAATAAATAAATAAATAAATACGTGAAGTGAGTTTTGTAAATTGGAGGAATTTTAAAACTAAGAAAAGAGTAATCATATTTTGTAGGAAGTTAGTGAGTAGAAGTAGGAATTTAAATCAACGTAAAAGTAGGAGTTTATTAGAATCAGAAAGGCATTTCAACGTAGAAGTAGGAATTTATTATTTTTGTCAATTTACTATTTTAACCCCATTTTTAAGTTTTAGGTAGGGATATTTTTAACGGTAAAAAAAACAATAACTAACTTTCTTTTTCCAATTTACTATTTTAACTCCATTTTTAAGTTGTCGGTTAATTACTTTAGAGGTATTTTTGACAGAAAAAAAAATAATTAATTTTCTAAATCCTCTTAATATATACAGATAATAATTTATCATTTTCCATCAAAAATACCTTTTGATTTAATAAATCAAAATTTATAAATCAAACATCAATGGTTTCAACATTAAGATCCAAAACCCTAATAATGCTAGAAACCCTTGAAAACAAAATCCTAATCCCATTAGAAATAAATTTCATTAAAGGATTTCAATCTTGGTATATCTCCATATAGACCACAACATATAAAACACTTCAATTATAACAAATGGATTAACCAAAAAAAAAAAACTATAACATACGGATTCAATGGAAACAACATGTCTATAAAATGGGGGGGAATGGGCAGAATGGCTTTGTGTGGGGGGAGTAAATAGTAAGTTAAGCAACGTGTTTAAGAATTAAGAAAAATAGCATCTCGAGTTTTAGAAACTCGAGATCCATATTAAAAATCGAGTCTCAAAGACTCGCTTTGCGAGTGTTTTGCTGGTGAAAATGCCACACAAATCTCGAGTTTTAAAAACTCGAGTTCCATGCAAAATAATTTTTAGTGCGATCACCCCTATAGTGGTGTTTTTAAGTCCTATAGCGGCGTTTTTCTGCAAAATTTTTTTTATAAGTACCCATGCTAGGTTCAAGGAGCCCTATAGTGGCGTTTTTAAACTCTATAGTGACGTTTTATAACCCTATAGCGGCGTTTTCCTGCAAACATATAGTGAGCCCTATAGATCTATAGTGACGTTTTTAAGTCCCTATAGCGGCGTTTTTCGGAACTCGAGTCTTTAAAACTCGATTTTTACTTGAATTTTTTTCCGCCTCGAAGCATTCCGCTTACAAAGTGAGACTTAAAAACTCGATTTTTATCATGGAACTTGAGTTTTAGACACTCGAGACGCTACTTTTCAACATTGTTTTGAAACGTGACAACTATCTAAATTTTTTTATATTTATTGTTAAATGGAAATAAAATCCATAAAATGGTCAACAAACATAATTGATGATATTTATTGTTAAATGGAAATAAAATCCATAAAATGGTCAACAAACATAATTGATGATGCGTTGTCTTATTTGTATATAAATCTATATCTATATATCATATCATATCATATCATATAATATATAATAAAAGTTGAGTTTAGAAGCCGTGATTGCACCAAGTGGCTTCACCAAATTGCTGAAGTTTTTTTTAACTTTTAAAAAAAAATAGATATAATTTTTTTTGCCCTTATTTTCTGTTTTTATAATTTCTAAATTGATAAAAATCTTAATTGGACTACAATCCAAATTATAATCCTTTTATTATTAATTTATTTTTTACTATTTTTTTTTTTACTTAATTTATTAATCTAGCTATTTTTTACTATTTTTTTTAACGAATGCTTCTTATAACATTAGACTTCCCTAACATTAGACTTCTATAGCTCTATGAACCTAAACGCTATATATAAGGTTCCTAATAGATATATACTTATTTTACCATTAAAAATGATGACAATCTTATTAAGCTACAGACAAAACAAGTCAAATGTTACAAAGTTGATGATATTATAGAAATGAAAATTTAAAACTATCATACAAATTTAGAATTCTAATCCTTTAATTATTAATATATTTTTACTATTTTTTTTTTACTTAAATTATATTACTACACATAAAAATAAACAGCAACGTCACTTCTTCTTCTTCCTCTCTCTCTCTCTTTTTTTTTTTTTTTTTTTTTTTTTTTTTTTTTTTTTTTTTTTTTAAAAAAAAAAAAAAAAAAAAAAAAAAAAACTCAATGTGCATAGTTAGAAAGAGTTAGACATGTGCATGGGTTGAAGAGTTATTACTTATGTCTATTTGATTATTGAGATAAAACCGATCTTCATTGTAAATGAGTTATAGTATAATAGTAATTCCTAATTAGTGTATAATGGGTAATCTATAATGTATATTTATCTACTATATATATATATATAAGCTAATAAAAAATAAACAACTTCACAGAATGCAATCAAGCAACTTTACAAGATGTGCAATCATGCAATAAGACATAACAAGAGCTTATGTGTTTATGATGCTATTTTGTTTGACATAAGCCAGGAGGAGATTTAGAGTACAAGGAATAAATTTAAGACCAAAGCCTCTATTGACTTTCAGCATGAATCCCGAGTTAGTTTCAATTGTGCTTATTTTTCTTTTCTTTTCTAAATGTTATGTATGTTGTCAGACTTTTTTTTTTTCTTGGTTATTTTTATTATTCTAAACTTCCAATTACCCTCTTGGAAAAATAAGGTAAATTTAGATATAATTCTCACTCTTAAGGACAACCATTCAATTCCCATTTAAATAATTTTTTTCTCTATTAAATCTATTTATAATTTTTTTTAATAATTTTTTCTTTAATGAAAATTGTCATATATTCATTATATGATTAGTTATTCCATTCTAACCTTTTGTCTTTCTTAAAGTAATTATTTTTATTCTCATATAATCATCATCTCAATGTATTAAATTTGTCCTTAATTGTGTGTAGTGTTACGCTCAAAGAGTTAAAATCTCCTTTATAATTTCAAAATTTTTAATTTAATTTTTTAAGATAATTAACTTAATTATATTATTGAAATAAATTGTTTAATTTATATATACTTTTCTATTAAGTCGTGCATCATACAAGTATAACACTAGTAATAACTAAAAATTGAAATATTTAACTTTTTGTTGATCACTTCTTATCATACCATGTGGCTACATAAGTTACTATCACGTTATCATTTAAAAACTCCCAAAAAAAAAGGTGCCTTTTCATTTGAGAAATTAGCAAATAAGACAAATCAGTTATTTTAGATTCATGCACATACATGTTCACAAAAAGTAGTTATATATATATATATAAAACACCTCTTTAAAAATAATAATTAAAAAAAAAAAAAAAGAACACGTTGCAAACTTCAGTTGGTAAATCTAAAACACACAAACCCTAAACTTGCGCCTCTTAACTTCCCTTTAAAAGACAGTTAGTGTCTGATCAGAAAAAAGAAAAAGAAAAAGAAGAAAGACAGTTAGTGCTCTATGATATTCACATCCGATACATGTGTAGCAAGCAAAACTGTCATAAGGACTACTTTATCAAACATGTTTCGGACATTCACTTGAACTTCTGTTGCAATCATGACAAAGCCTTCCATATAGATGCATCAATATATTCCTATGTGATTTCATTAGAGCATAGTATAGAATACTGAAAGCTTATGGTGTTTACATATATGGCCATTTAGTTTTGTTGATGACTTCGGGTTTAATGTTTTGTATTAGATTTGCTTCATTAAGTTCTGATCACCAAGTTATATTCTACAAAATCATTCAGTGATTGTGCTTCAAAAACTTTCATGCCTTGATTGAAGAATTAAATAATTCAAGTCGAAGCATAACCCCCAAAATAAATGTTTTTATTGCCCAGCAAAATTGATGGGAGGCACAAGACAAGAATCTGAAATTCCATTTAAACACGATACCAAAGGTTGTGTTTTACAACCATTGATCTTTGTTAATGGTTTTATAATTAATTTGCTTTATAAATATACAACGATGAACTACAGATCCTGCACCTATTTTTGTTTATGATCATTTTTGTTAATTGTTTAAAGTTTAGACCCATTAAAAATGTTTGTTAATGGTTTTCCATGGTTTTTTTTTATTTTTTATTTTTTATTTTTTATTTTTACTTTTCCTCTTGTTTTTGTAGGGTTGCTAAGAACACAATCTAACAATTGAGAAAAAAAAAATATTTTATGATTTTTCATGTACTTTTTAAAAAGTGATCTTGATACAACCTATTATACAACTATGAACCACCAAACCCTATGCCTATAATTGTTTATGATTCCATTTTTTTCATTGTTTAAAGTTTAGACCCATTTAAACTTATTTCTTTTTATGTATATGAAATTTTAGAATTTTTTTTTTTTTTTTTGGGTGCAATATTTGAACATGTTTAGTAGATTTCAATGATCATGGTATAAATTATTCTTTTGAAGGTAATCAATTTTTCTCTTATATTTATCTATTGTGTAGTCATATATATATTTTTTGTTTGATTTCAATAATCTACAAGAAGTGAATCTTATGATTTTTTAGACTTTCAAAAATTTTAATATCTATATTTTTTAGTTAATTTTTTAAAATATGTAAAATTATTTGACAAATTTTAATAACTATAGCCATAAATTTTTGTTTGAGGGATGGTTTTATTACTGTTTTATGAGGTAGGCTTGCTTTGTCTCTTTCCATCCGCGTCGCAACATTCATTTATATATATTTTAATTTTTGATAAAAGCCTCTCTTATGTTATTTGACTCTCTTTCAATAACCATTTTTTCTCCTTTTCTCCATCGTCTCCACTAACCCTCCCTTGTCACTGCCTTCAGTCATCAATTTGCTACCCTCACCGAAGCTCTTTTCTTTTCTCTAATTTACAAACAAAACCCGATAACCTCTTTTGTCTCTTTGTCCCTGATAAGCCAAACCAAACCAAACCATTCGACTACTACTTTTCGATATATTACTATCAAACGCAGACCCACAAACGTCTCTCACCAATTCTCACTTCCTTCCTCTCCTCTCCTAATATTGCGACTGTGTCCTCTACGCCAATGAAGAGAAATTTGTTTATAGCTATTGATGTGCAATATGATGCATGTGTGTGCTCACTGCTCACTTAGGGAATCATATATGAAACATGCATAACTTAGGACATAATCATGAAGTGGGCGCTGATTCACTTGTGATTAGAATATGGGAAGAGCTAAGCTAATGCTAATGCTGTTTCTGGGAAAATTTTGGAGTTGGGTATTGTTAAAGAGTTTGGAGAACTTAGTCTATCAAAGGATTTTGTTGCTGGGTTTTGAGTTCAATGTATTTGTGGGTAGTTCTTTGATAAGATTATATATGCAGCAGTGGTTGCATCAATAATGCATGATGTGTGTTTGATAAAATGCCTCAAAAAGATTATATCATGTGGAATGTTTTGCTAAATGGTTTACTTATTGTAGTAATTCTCTAGAACGTTTTTTGTAATCAAATTAGCATGTGCATGAAGTGCTTACTTATTGGGTTAATAATAGATTGTTAGTGTTTAATTGGAAGAAAAGCTAAGCTTGATAAGTTGTCGATAGCATGGTCCTTAGAAATCAACTATTTTTAAATTTGTGATTGCCCCTTCCTGCTGCTTGCAGTTCATTTGTACGGCCATGTTGTAGTTTTGAAAGTTTTTGAGCACCATGCTTAGTAGCAAAAAAAAAAAAAAAAATATCAATGTTGTGCAGAAGGTAGAAGTGTTTAAGGGGTATGAAACTGCCTTGAGTACTGTTTCTTTTTTGGGAATTTTGGTTGAAACTGCCTTGGTTTTCCTTATGTGTTTATTTTCTTGCTCAAACAAGTATTAGAAGTCTAATGAAATTTTTGATTGGTCAGTATGGTTTTCTACAAATGTTTTGTAATCATGTTGACTCGCCCAATATTTTGTTGGTAATGGCTTATGAAAGTGCTCAAGTCTGCTAATCATAGCACTATCTAGCTCATTTTTTGATGAACTGGTGCATCCATGTCTTCTTAGATCCCTAAAAATCAGGCCAACTTCTCACAAAAAGCTTTCCTCTTTGCTTTTTGTTTTTTTTCCAATTTTGTTTTTTTTTTTATTTTTTATTTTTTAACTTGCCTGTTAAATTTGATTTAGGCTTTTGGCATTTCAATTGGCTTGATTTTGATTTAGGGTCACGATTGGGGGTGCTTTTATTTAGAATAATTAGCAAAGTTAAATGAGGTAGAGTGGTTTTTGATAATTCAATTATTCGGCGCATTGCCCTCTGTTTGGAAAAAAAAAATAATGGCAATTGCAAGGCCAGAACAACACGACAGGTTCAACGCATCAGATATTTGTAAATCATTTTAACTTTTATTCAATTTAGTTTTAGTTTCAATTTTTTAATTTATTAACTGTTGTCAATTGACTTTTAGTTTGAGTATTATTGGTTTCTAAAGTCAATTTGGATTTAAAGAGTGCGATTTGCACCCAAAAAATTTGTAAATTAGATTGCAACTGTTTGTTAATATAATTCATAGTCGATAAAACACTTCCTCCCCACTCTTTCTTTTGTCTACTTTAGATTTGTCTCTCTTCACTGCTATAACACTTCTCACGGTCCCTAAAAATCAAACTTTTGGGTATTGGATTTGGGTTGTGAGTTTTGTATTATAGTTGTTTTTACAGGTTGGTTGAGTTGTGGGTTAGTTTACAAAGCCAGAATTTGATCCATTACAAAGTGGACAATTTGCCATTCAAGAAGCTTTGCCACTGGAGCCTATATTGGCATGCTAGAGATCAGTATGTGACGCGTGATTTCCGTTATCTACTTTTTTATTGTTAGGCCATCAAAAACGTAAATATACTTTCAAACCATTAATATTGAACCATCACTTGCTTTTATATTTTGTTAAGAAAAATTAAAATGCAAAATAGTTGTAAATATACTACAAGTTGAACATTTATATGTTTGCAAATCACATTTACAAATATGTGGAGATGGTAGTATGTGTGGATGTGTGCATTTGAACCGTCTATCTCAATCGATTCCCTTGCTCTTGCAGAAATATCTTCTGAGGGTGGGCAACACCTTTACTTGCAATGTTGAGGCTGAATTGCATGAAATAGAGATTGAGTCTATTGATTTAACTAGAAAAGCAGAGGATGCAGAAGAATTTACTATTATAATGGTAAGTTTTTTCAAATGGTCAGATTTGCACGAATTGCATGAAATAGCGATCTTCCTATGCCTTGGATATACCTCGCAACCATGGTCAGATTTGTTTGAACCTGAATCTTCATTGCCTTCTCCCTTTTTAAGTTTTTATTGTTTCTGAATATGCCCTAGTAAGAGGAAAACGTCACAAAATATGATGAGATTATGGTTTTTGTAAGAGGAAACAATAGTCATGTGGATTTTGTTAGGTTTTACGAATTACATACATTATAGTAATAGTCGTAAAAAAAAAAGTTCTACTAATATTTAGAGTTAACATTATGAGACAATGGTTTATGTTTTTAGGTTTTTTCTTATTTTTTGGTCAAAATTTTGTGATTTTTTATTTGGCTTCATGTTCCTTTTTTGTTTTGTTAATTAAAGCTGTGATTTTTGGTTGATTAAAATTGTTATTATGTGGGCTAATTCTTAAAAACTTGATTTTTTTAGACTATTGCAAATCAACCATTTAGTAGGTTTGCTCTGTTATTCTTATTTCTGAAGTCAACCAAATATATTCTGATCAATACCTACAAATAAAATTAATTAAGAATGCATTGGATGCTATGAAAGCAAACTTAGTTGTTGATATGACTCTTGGTTGAGAAAGAAAATAAAAATTATGATGAGTTGATTAAAATTTGGTGTGTTTGATGCTCTCTAATTGTTTAGTATGTTTAAGATAATTCTTCAGTTAACTCTTACTCAGATAACAGCTCATATTGAGGGAACAATTTTGCTGGTAGTCTGCAGAATTTTCAGGGAATCAAGTAAGAAAAATATAGAGGAAAAGAGACAAACATGGTTGCCATTGTTCTCGATCTCTGACCTGTCCTCGACATCTCTCTAGGTTATTCTCAATTAATTTAGTTCTCTACATTCATAATGTAATTAATTTTAGGTTAAGGTTTTGTAATTTTCTTCCTCTCGATAAACCCTTCTTCTTTACTTCTCGCAAGTCTCTGTTCTCTTTCTTCTTTTCCTCAAACCTATTGTAGTCTGCCTCCTCTGTTACTTCTCTTCCTGCCAACAAAATCTCAACAAAATTAGTGGTATTTTGCACCTAAGTTGTCCACCTATTTCAGACCTATGCACCACTCCTTTCAGTTCTGACTACAAAGTCGCTCTCCTTCTCTATGTATATGTGTATGTATGTGTGCTAAGTTTGTCTTTTACAAGTTTTCAATGGGAAA
Source organism: Quercus suber (assembly GCF_002906115.3). Taxonomy (NCBI): domain Eukaryota; kingdom Viridiplantae; phylum Streptophyta; class Magnoliopsida; order Fagales; family Fagaceae; genus Quercus; species Quercus suber. The sequence continues at coordinate 953,595 of NW_027069638.1, forward strand.
TATTTTGGTTTTGATTGGGATTGCTTAGGTGTTTTAAGTTAGAGTGTGATTTGAGAAGGATGTGCAAAGCAAGAGGCAGCCGAGAAGATATATGCTAGGTACATGAAACTTTCTCTTCTAATTTTAATTGAGTCTCTGTTTTTGTGAATTATGGTGGGGTAATGGTTTAGTTAAAATTTTACCCAATTTTCCTTGGAAGCGGGAATTTGGAGGAATACTTTTAGGGTGATTCAAGTGTGGTTATTAATACTCTGCAGATTGGTTCAGAAAGTTCATCAACAAAAACACCAGTTGTTGAAGAAGCTAATACCATATTTGCCCACTTGTGAGAATGGGAATTTCTGCATACCAGGAAGGATGCAAATGAAACTGACTATCCTGAATAGCGTATTAGGAAAGCAATACAAAATTTTTTAATGCTGTTGTGGTTTTGCTCTGTTATTATTTTGTTTCCTCATTGATAGCTATAAAGATTTTTTTTTTTTTTTGGCATATTGAGTTCGTGTTAGGTTTTCATTGTTGGTGGGAAAGTAACTTTTTCCTCTTTATTTTATGAGAGGAGTTTTTGAGAAATTCACAGTTTATTGATCACTGAGTTTTTGATATCTATGTCTCTCATTGTTCCCTTTTATTTGATATTTGTGGCTCAAGTGATCATTTTTAATGTTTGGCTTATAAAAAACTTCTTTAAAGATAACATTCTTAATCTCTCTCAAAGATTCAAACAAATATGTAGCCAAATATTTTCAAAACTCTAGTGTGAATGTTTAGTTATTTATTTGTAGTTTTTGATTGTATTTTGATTAGAGCAATGGTTATTAGTTTATCTCACACACACAATCGTGCAATAGTATTTTCCATTTTTATTATATAGTGTTTTTCTTTAAATTTTTTTTTTTTTTTACATTTTAATTTTAAAACCAACCTTTCACGATTTGCATTTATTCATACACTGCGCATAACCTATCCCCTCTCTTATCCGTCTTTCTTCCCACTGTCACTGTCATACGCAGACCCAACACAGTAATACGCTGCTAGGGCTTGACCATGTCTGCCATCTCCGACCTGACCTCAATATCAGACCATTCTCTATTGGTAATTTTTAATTAATCTATGACTAATTCCTTTTCCTATTGTCCATAATTAGGTTTGCTGTCAATTTTGGGATTTTGATTCCTAGCCCTTTTTCCTCTCCCTTTTTTTTGGTTGAAGTCAAGGAAGTACCTTAGAAGTTCAAATACTACCACTTGAGTTGTTATTAGGGTTGGGTTTTGTAAAGCGTGGAGAGACAGAACAGAAGGCTGTCTCTACCGGCCTACAGCCACCGTTAGACAGTGGAACCACTGCGGGTAAGATCCTACAATTCAATGAAACCCAGATATATCTCTTTATTGTATTCATCTGTATTGTAAAATTGACTTTTTTTTGTTTGTTCTTTCAGTTTTACTGATTCTTTTCTGCAATAAGAGTTCATAACCAAGTAAGTATGCTATTCATAAATTACCATTGTTTCTTTTCTTTCTTTTAAAATATATATATATATATATATTTATTTATTTATTTATTAAAGTTTAGGCAGTTTCTCTTTACCTATGTGCTTGAGATTTTCTTTCTTAATCTTCTTCTTTTATTCTGTTTAGAATTGGTTTTTGTGGAATTGCATAATCTGGTGTATTTAGTATTCTTTTCCATTGCCGACATTAATGTTGAAGTAGTTTAAGAAACCAAAAGGCAAAGAAAAATCTATGGAGGTATTCCCTAGAATTTTGATATTTTTCTTATGGGTTTTAATTTCGTATTCTTTGAGGATTTTCAATTTAGTTGGATATAAAGTTTCGTATTTTCATTTTCTTATTATGGGTTTTAATTTCATGTATTCTTCAAGAGATGAATGGCCCTTGACGTAAATTATACTAAATTTGCTTAAAAATTTAGACGACATTTAAAGTAGAATTATAAGTTTAGTTGTTTGATGCAAGGTGTTTTACTTTGTCATCTGTTATCTATTTCTGTGTGAAATTATTATAGTGAGCAAAAGATAATCTCTCTTGATTTTCCTATGCACAAACCTCATTTTAAATGAATTAGAAAAAAAAACATTTTTTGCCCCCTTCTCAATACTTTTTCCCTTAGAACTTAGTTGACAATGATAAACCTAGTTGACAATGATAAACCATGCCTTTTATTCTTTATATTTATGCAAGTTCATTCATTATTTTTTATGTTTGCAGTATTAGGCGAAGCATATCAAGTTTTAAATGATCCACTGCATCTTCTCAAAAAAAAAAAAAAAAATGATCCATTGATCGAGATGGAAAAATTTTGCATATCTAGGTATGATTTTATGGTTGCACATATGGAAAAATTTGAGAGTTTCATATTACCATTAAAGTAGAATGAGGATTCTACAAGTAGAACAATATTTGAATTTCAAATCCATTTCCTCTACTTTAGGTTTATGGGAAATTGGAATGACTTTTTTTACGCAAATTTTGGCTTCAATTCTACGGAGTTTGTTTCATGATGAATTGTTAGACCAAAAAATCCCACTCATCTTGCTTGACCTAATAGTCAAACACAATATGGAATTGTCATAAACTTAATTATAATTGCATATTATTAAAGAAATGTGACTGGAAAAACTTTTTTTTATAAGATGATTGGAAGCACTTATAATATAACAAGATGTTAGTTTTATGAATGTCTTTAGCTACTTGAATTCTGTCAAATGCAAACTTACATTTAAAACATACTTGGTATGCTGTTGAAATAATTAAGGTTGAAGTTTGATTTTGGGTTTGAGACACTATCTATGCAGATAATCTTTGACTCTAATTTTTCCCCCCCTAATAATAAAGCAACATTTTTGCATGTGTAAATTTTAGGTTATTTATAATGGGTAGGATTCAAAATTGTAGTGGTCATTGATCTGAGCATCCGTTTGATATGAGTAGGAAGTTTAAAATTTTAGAACTTTTACCCTGGTCTTTTCATAATTTTTCTTGGAGTCGAAGTGGTTCACTGAAGAAAATAAGTCTCTACGGCCAAGTAATACATGATGAAACTCCATACTGAACCACATGCTTCACTTTCTTTAACTCATCTTAATTAGCACCTAAAACAAAAACATGAAAACTAAATGAATACCTTGCAGTAGGTCTATCAAATCACATGTACACTAATTTGCAAACTTTCTACATTTATTATTAAGGTTTGTGGTAGAAATTTATTTGTTCTGTTAAGTCTCAGGCAACGGAAAATGCAATCTTCTAATCTTAATGTTTTTAGATTTCTATTTGTATTCAAATTAAAGATGAGCATTTCAACATTTTATTAGGGATGTGCCTGGGAACCCAAAGATGGATGATTTTGTTGATGATAATTCAAGAATCTTATTTGGTCACCAGTTGATACTTATATTAGATGAACTCTATGAGGTATGCCATGTCTCATCTTGCTTTATTTGTTCTGTTCATTCTACTTGACATCCCTAAGCTAGCATATAGATCATCTTTTAATTTGAATGAAATCATTTTAAATCAAAGTAATGTTTCATGCCTTTGTAGTCAGCCAAAGAAAGCTACAATGGTGATTGTGTGAATTTAAATGAGAGCAACATATAATGTATATTGGATATTCAAGTGATCAATGAGGTCAGAGGGTCTAACACTTTCTGATATGCTTAGATATATTCTTATCATTATTAAGCCATGTGCCTGTGCGGTAACCTTTTCAGAATACTTTTTCTTTAGGAACAACCTTTTCAAATAACCCCATTTTCCAAAAGCTGAAAAATAAGCTATAGTAATCTGGCACATAAGCATTTTTTTTTTTTTTTTGGATAAGTAAAAAAGATGTATATTCAAAGAGCTACCTCATGAAAAACATAAGGTAGAGCAAGTAGTGCAGAGAAGGAAACAAACAAAAAGAAAAGACGACAAAACAAACATAAACCAACAAAGAACTAAGTACAGTGTAGAGAATTAAGGAACAAAGGGAGAGAGTCACTAGAGGTGAGTCCCCAAGTTCTAGACCAATCAAAAAGAGAACCACTATAGAAAGCGAGCAACTGGTCATCGGATTTGTCCGTATCCTCAAAAGTTCGTCAATTCCACTCCCTCCAGATACACCACATTAGGCACAAAGGAGCTAAATTCCAAATGCTAGAAGAGTGCTTTCCAAACCAATTCCACCAACCAAAAAGTGTGTCTGCAACTGATCTTGGCAAAACCCAAGAGATCCCAAAAGATCTAAAAAACAAGCTCTACAGCTGAAAAGCTTTTTCACAATGGAGTAGCAAATGATTCACCGTCTCCCGGTGACAACGGCACATAATGCACCAGTCAACAAAAACAACTCCTTTACGCCTCAGAATGTCCCCTGTAAGAATCTTCTCCCAAATAGCAGTCCAAACAAAGAAAGAGATGCGCAGAGGAGCCTTAACCCTCCAAATACATTTCCAAGGAAAGATAATAGGCAAGGGACAACGAAGCTTATTGTAGAAAGAGCAGATGTCAAAATCTCCCTTCTTTGGCAACTTCCACTTCATACGGTCTCTGTGCTCAAATCGAGGTAAATTTGAACCCAAGGTACGAAGGAATTCATCCACCTCACCCACCTCCCAATCATTTGGATCCCTTAATAAATGAACATTCCAGCTTCTCCGAGCCTCAATCCCCAACCTTTCAAGAGACGAGACCACAGATGCCTCTCTATTTAAAGCAATCCCATACACTATCGGGAAGGATAGATGGAGTGGTAAGTCCCCACACCACCTATCTGTCCAAAACTTCACTCTATCCCCCACCCCTACCTCAAACTGTATGCATTTACTAAACACCTCCCAACCTTTTCGAGTACTTCTCCATAAACCACACCCATAGGCACCCCTACCCAGCTTGGAAGACCAACCCTCCACTCTTCCCTGAACTTCGAAACTACAACTCTCCTCCAAAAACAAGTCTCCTCAACCCCAAACCGCCATAACCATTTTCTTAGAAAGGCTTTATTAAAAGTAGTTATTTTCCTTACTCCCAAACTACTGTTCGCCTTAGGAGTACACACCTTATCTCACCCCACCAAATGAGCCTTTGAATCCCCCCACAAGAAGTCCCTTTGCATCTTCTCAATCTTATTAGCCACCTGCGATGGGATGGTAAAAAGAGACAAATAATAAGTAGAAAGGCTAGCTAGCGTACTCTTAAACAACGTCAGTCATCCACCTTTTGACGAATACAGCTTCTTCCACCCAGCCAGCTTCCGCTTAATTTTCTCCAAAATAGGATTCCAAATAGAGGGAGACTTATGAGAAGCCCCCAACAGCATACCTAGATAGGTCATAGGCAAAGTCCCAATCCTACAACCCAGAATCTCTGCCAAGGCATGCACATTATTAACCTCTCCTATTGGAACCATCTCGCTCTTCAGGACATTAACCTTCAAATCTATCACAGCCTGAAAACAAAGGAGAAGCATCCGAACGTGAAGGATCTGCTCCACTTCCGCATCACAAAATAGAATAGTATCATCCGCAAACAGAAGATGCGAGACACATTCTCCTTCACCCCGTCTACCATCAGCCTTAAAACTCCTGATCAAGCCAGCACCTTCAACTCTTTTCAACATCCTGCTTAAAACCTCCATAATAACCAGAAACAACATGGGAGATAGCGGGTCCTTATTGTTATCCTTATTAAGTTATCCTTATTAAGCATATTGTTATCCTTATTAAGTTATATAAGCATTTAGACATTTTTGAAATTTTGCTATTACAGTTGCTACTTCAAATAAACCTCATGCAAGTTCTGCATCTCGAAGATGAAGTAAAAGAATACCTTAAGAGAAGATTTCTCGAAGAGAACTCAATGAGAGTCTTCTTTCTGTAACAAATCCTACATATTGGGGTTAGGTAAGCCTTTCCCTCTTTGTTTATTCGAAGATGAAGTAAAAGAATACCTTAAGAGAAGATTTCTCGAAGAGAACTCAATGAGAGTCTTCTTTCTGTAACAAATCCTACATATTGGGGTTAGGTAAGCCTTTCCCTCTTTGTTTATGTGAGTTTTTTTTTTTTTTTAAATAACATATATAAATGTCCTGAACATTTTTCACATTACTTTCGTTGTTTTCTAAAATAAATTTTTTGTTTGGTGTTAATTTCCCTAGTTGATGCAGAAACCTTTGTTGTTTTCTAAAATAAATTTGATATTTGGTGTTTATTTCCCTATTTGATGCAGAAAAAAAAATATTATAAAAAATTATTCTTTTTTCCTTCTATATTGATATTAATCAGATAAGAATGATCTTATTTTGCAGATAATATTTTCAACTGTAGATTAGGAGTTGCATACTAAAGAATTATGTTCTTCCATCCTTTATAAAGACAAACTATGTCATCGTTTATGACATTATTAATAACAACAATCGATTGATATTGACATTAATTCAAATGTTATAAATAATGCCTTACCTTATGACAATAGTAAGCTAGAAGTTCAATTTTTATTTTATTTGTAAATTCTTACAATCATGGACTAACAAAATCAGTGATCTGCTATTTGTAAATTCTTACAATCATGGACCAACCAAATCAGTGATCTGCAGTTTGCATCAGAGCTAACGGCGATAGTTTAATCATAATGATTGGTGTGAAGGTTTAGAGAAAAGTTCTAAACACCTAAAAATGGATATGGTAGACAAGATCCCCATCACGCAATTTCTGCTGAAAAGCTGCCAGACTTGAATTGCACAAGCGTAGAATCAGCAAAGAGAGTTATAGCACGGACAACAACAACAAAACAGGATTTTGGGTCCTTTTGTAAGTGTTTGCTTCCTTATTTGCTTCTTCTATTTGATTTGTAAAAACGAGTTGGGATTGTCAAATGAGCTTCATCATCCCATTTTTGTTATATCTGTAGCCTTGTAATTTCCTATGACTGAATTATTTTTAAACAAAGTTCTAAATGTGTTTATATCTATAATTATTTATAGCTATGAATTTATTTTCTCATGCTCAACCTTTACCATTCCGATGTAAAGAATTATTGTAGTTCTTAGTTTGTATGGATCATATTGTTTGAGTTTTGTGTTTTGGTTTATAATCATTTACTGCTTTCGTAATTTTCTGCACACTTTGTGTTGACATCATTAGAGATGCTTTGGTGAGAAAGCAGTTTGCATTGATACATTTATTTTATTGGTTGCTTAAGCAGTAATTATTTTACTATAGATTGGTAGTTTGAACAGTCTAGAAAGAAACCTGAGAAATCATAAAAGAATTTTATAGAGCTACTAAATGTTATGGTTTGTGCCTTTGAAAAACTTTTTGAACAATTTGGTGGGTTATTCTTATGAAAAGCATGACATCTATGAAGTTTTGAACTACTTATTGCTTATTTGGAAAACATAATTAGATATATACAGATAAGGAAGAGTTTCTTAGAAAAAAAAAAAAAAGAGTTTAAATGAGAACCCATATCCAAAAAATATGCCACTACCAGTAAAGGTTTATATTTTATTTTATTTTATTATTATATATGATTTAGGCTTGGGTATTTTGGTTGGTTTGGTTTTGATTAAGGTATTTGGGTTTTAATTGTCTTGGTTTGTAGTTCTTTTGGGCTCTATTATATATTTTACTGTGAAGGATACTTTGATGAACGTTTTTTTTATTTTTTATTTTTATATATATATATATATATATAGGTTTGGTAAGAGTTTTAGACTTGCATTTTCTTTTTCTTTTTCTTTTTTTTAGCTAAAAGTACTTGCCTCTTTTTAGTAAAAAAAATTTCAGCTGAGGTTTTAGACTTTCTTTCATCAAGCCAGTGAGTTAGGCTACTTAGATTTGGTGCAAATGTGATTTTTACTTGAAACCATCAACTGACAATCAGGTGGAATGTGCTCTCATGGCATTGGGCAATCTTGATGACTCTTGCAACTACTATTGGCTTGCAAGAAGGAATGGGAGGACAAGCATTTAATTATAGCAGTGATTTTTCCAGAGAGTTTAGTTTGATTTGCATTCTGCATATTGAAATGTTCCCTCAGACATAACTATGTTAGCTTTAGTAGTTACAGAGTGATTAGTATACATTTGAATCCTATACTGATATCCTAGCATTTATCTTTATGGCATATTTGTTTCTAGAATTCTTCCAACATTTTCTTCTTGTGACTTTACATCAAATTCTATCCCTTCTGCTCCTTCATTTGATTCTAGAATTCTTCCAACTTTTCCTTCTTGTGTCTCTCCTTCAAATTCTATCCCTTCAGCTCCTTCATTCTCAAGTCTACTAGGCTCAGACACAGGTTGGTTGACAGTAATAGTATGGTCGTTTTCAGTCTTTACCGATTCATCTTGTGTATCATCCAAGAAAACTTCTTTTGCGTTTGCTTAGGTTGTGCCACCGTGGCAGATAACATCTTCTTGTGGATCATCTATGAATTCCACTGATGCATTATTTTCAAGTGTGATACTTTCACTCTTGGAATCTTGTGTGTTATGTAACAAATGATCCTGTTCATCTGCTTCAGTTGTGATAGAGTGGCTGATTTCATCCAAAATTAAGTCGTCTTGTACATCATCTAAGCATTCAACATTCACAATACTCCTTATGCATTCCTCTTCTGTAATGCTTGCAGAATCTTCTAGTTCATCCGTTTTGATTGTGATAATCTGGTGGTTTTCACCATTAAAGTTTTTCGTATCATCTAAGACATCTATCTTGTTAGTTTCTATTGTGATAGCGTGGTCATTGCCGCCCTTAACAGGGACCTCTTCTGTATCATCATCGAACTAATCCTCTTTTGCATTCAGTGCAAGCATAATCGACACTAGCCAAAAGAGAGATGCATCCGGGGACACTAAAGCAGCACCACCAAGGAGACCTTTTTTAGCTGTGGAACAGTCAAGGTTGCCACGTATGTTGCATGACAGGTGAAGTTGCTTGATTATGGTCAGCCACAATAAAAAAGTGGTCCCAATTGCAGATGTAGATCTGCATGTACAATTTTTTTAAATGGTTCATTGGATAAATTGATTAAGACACAATAGTTCGTTTGACATACAAACGCGTTTCTATAAAATAACTGTGGGACTCAAGGGATACTTGCCACCTGCAGGCTAAATCAAAGCCCAGAAGAACAAAAATCATATATATATATATATATATATCAAAAAGAAAAAGAAAAGAAAAATTTTTGCAGCAGAAAAATAGTAACAACTAATTCGAAAAAATAAATTACCTAAAATGGTAAAGTGAAGAACAAGTAGATATCTTATAAATGCGTACAACATTTTTGTCTCCAATATTTTTTATTTTTTGGTCCAAGGGAATTACAAGAAAAGAAACTAAGGAACTAAACCCAGCTCAGCACAACGCCTGGCCACCCCAACCCCAGTAAGGTCAGATTCTACAATAGCAGTCATATCCTCAGGAGGATTATCCAACACGATGAAACTTTGGTCTTGATCTGTACCCTTCCTCGCCAAGTAATCTGCACATTTGTTAGCTTCTCTATAACAATGCTTTATCTTGATTTGAGGGATTATGGATATCAGATGCCTGCAGTCCTCAATGATAGAGGACAGTGAATTATTAGTATATTAGGAATCTTGTAGCATATCCACAACAGACTTCGCATATCCAACTCAATCTCCACCATAACCAAATTCTGATCAACGCAAAGCATCAATCCATCCCAAATAGCCCACACCTCAGCCATTAAACTCGTTGCTATGCCAATCTTCCTGGGAAAACCCACGATCCATCTACCAGTCCAGTCCCTGATAACACCACCTCCACCAGCAAGGCCTGAATTCCCTAAGGATGAACCGTCAGTATTTAACTTCAACCACCCTTGTTCAAGTTTATTCCGTTGGATTTGTTTTATCTACGTGTGAGTCTTTCCTTTCTTTGTATTGGTGCAAAAGAAATATTCTACAGATTTGCTCATGATATATTTAGCCATATGAGGATTCTGTGTCTGATTGTTGAATACAGATTGGTTCCTATATTTCCAAATAGTCCACACAGCAAAGGAGAAAATTATATTCCAAGGAGGATGATTTTCATTCGAAGCTTTATCAAACTTACCATTAGTAGCCATCCAATTTTCCAGATCTGAATCAAAGAAGTCCCTGTCAAAACCCACCGCACCCAACTCATTCCACACAGGTTTAACCAAATTGCAATTTCGGAGAGCATGAATAATGGTTTCCGTTTCTTTCAGGCACCGAGGACACCGAGAATCCACCTCCATTCCCCTAGCAGATAAACAACCATTTACTCCAATACTATTATGAGCACACTTCCACAGGAAAAATTGAATTTTTTGAAGAGTTTGAAGCTTCCAAATCCATTGTCTGCCGAATTCTAAGCTTTGATATAAACCATTAGCCATCTTGTAAGCACTGCTTAAACTAAACTCTCCACGAGGAGAGTTTGTCCACGTTATTCTATCTCTGCTAGTAGATGCTAAAGGTATTTCCAGCTTAATAGAGGGAGGAAGCTCAAAAGGAATAAGGTCCCACCTCTACCCCATAGGGGTTGCTATATTCTTCACCTTCCACTCCGACACCCCCAAAGGCAGAGGACCATAAAGTTGCTGCCTTAGAGATCCCATCTTAATCCAAGCATCATACCAAAAACTCAGGTTGCTATCTTTCCCAATCACCCATCTTGCACCTTGCTGGAACAGATCCGCCCCCTTATTCATCCCTCTCTAGATTTGAGACCTTGGCAAGTTGCTTGAATTCCTAGAATTAATTCTTTGATTCGAACAGTACTTAGCTTTAAGAACTCGCACCCACAAGCTCTCTTTTTTCGTTTGAAACCTCCAATTTAATTTTGTTAGCAGCACCTTGTTTCTCCCCCTAGCGCTTTGCAGACCAAGCCCACCATCCCTTTTTGGTTGGGTCACTTTCCCCCATCCAACCCAGTGAACTTTCCTTGCCGATTCTGAAGAACCCCACAAAAAGTTTCTATTCACTCGATCAATCCCCTCTAGAATTCAATTCGGGAGAAGACCGCACTACATCACATAAGCAGGAATAGTAGAGGATGAGGCCTGAATGAGGATAGCCCGGCCCACTGGAGACAGGAGATTAGCCTTCCATCCCGCAAGTTTGTTCTTCACTCTATCTAAGATGAAGTTATAGTCCAGAGAGGATGAGCCAGGATGTTTAATAGGAATTCCTAGATACTTATCGATATTGGGAGTGGAGGCAAAACCCAATATGTCATAGAAAGACTCCCTTGTATTGCAGTCCACATTTGGAGAAAAATAGACCCGGGATTTAGTTGCACTGATGGTTTGGCCCGTTTTACTACAAAATTCATCTAGCACCTCTCTGATAGGTATGAAATTCATAAGGTCAACCTTAGCAAAGAGAACAATGTCGTCTGCAAACATAAGATGAGAGAAAGTTATTCCGCCTTGGGGAGATTTTAACAGGACCCAAAGCTTCTGGTCACATTTTTCCTCTATAAGCTGCCCCAAGTATTCCATACAAAGGATAAACAAATATGGTGACAAGGGGTCACCCTGTCTTATACCCCTAGTAGGAAGAAAGGGCTTAAGGCTCCCCCCATTAAATAGAATAGAAGAAGAGCTAGTGCTCACATAGCTCAGAATGAGATCAATTAAGTTTTACGGCAAATTTATCTTCACAAGCACATGACGGATAAAACTCCACTCAAGCTTATCATATGCCTTTTCCAAGTCTAATTTCATTGCCATAGACCCTGTACCTCCCTTTTTCTTACTGATCGAATGAATTAGCTCTTGGACAATTATAGCATTATCAATCCTTTCCTACCAGGGACAAAAGCCGTTTGGAGAGGAGACACTAGTTGCTCTAAGTACGGCCTTAACCGCGCCACAATAATCTTCGTAACTATTTTGTACATAGTATTGCATAGGCTTATTAGCCTATAATTCCCCAAAGTTTCAAGACCTTGAATTTTTGGAATGAGAACTATGTGAGTTCTATTTAGGTACTCTGGCATAGTTTTCGTATCGAAGATATTCTTGACTTCTTGAATCACAAATTCCCCAACCACTGGCCATAAGTGTTGAAAAAAACCCGCATGCAGCCCATCTGGGCCTGAGGCTTTATTAGCTTTGAGAGACCAAAGCCTAGCCTCAATCTCCTCAGTTGTAACCCTCTAACTTAAGCTATCCCTTTCCTCATTAGAAAGGCAGGCTTGCCTCCTTGTGTCTTGACTCAAATCTCTAAGAGAGTAAGAATGAGATATCACAAAAACCATTCCGGATAAACCCCATTACCTCCTCCTCTCCGTAAATCCAATCACCCACACTATTTTTAATAGCAGTGATGCAATTTCTGTTCCTTCTAACTAACGTTGATACGTGGTAGAATGCATTGTTCCTATCCCCTTGGACCATCCAGTTCACTCGAGACTTAAAAGCCCACAACTCATGCTCTTGATTCAAAATAATCTCTAGCTCCTTAATAAGCTTATTTTCAAGCTCTACAAGGGAGCTTGAAGGCTGAGTGGCCATGGCCCGTTGCACACCATTTAGACGAGCTTGTATACGGTTTTTCTTAGAAAAGATATTTCCAAACTAATTCCTGTTCCACTCATTAGCCTTGACCACAAAATTATCAATAGCCTCCTGAAGATGAGAAGACTGAAACCAAGCCTGATCAACTACCTAGGGGAAAGACATATCTGACAACCAGTACTTTTGGAACTTGAAAGGACGGTTTAGGCACACCCTGTTATGTGGGTTCGTTTCAAGAAGGACTGGGCAATGGTCGGAGTGGCATCTAGTGAGATGCGTTACTCTAGCTTCTGGATATAGGACACACCAATGCGGGTTAACAAAAAATTTGTCAATTCTCTCTTGAATGAGATTCTGAACTTCTCTCTGATTAGTCCATGTGAACCTTGGACCAAAGAAACCTAAATCCACCATATTACATTTATCCAAGCATTCTTTAAACAACAAAGACCGGCTTAAACTAACCACTCTTCCTCCAAACTTATCATCGCTTGAGAGAGGTTCATTGAAATCCCCAGCAATAACTCATGGCATATTATGCAACTCAGCTACATTGGACAAATTATTCCACAAAATTCGCCTTTCCGCACTCCTAAGACTAGCATAGACAGCAGAGAACAGCCATTTAGAGTTGGAAGTACGAACCTTGACTGTAGCGTGAATTTCTTGTTCAGAGCTTGCTAGCAGCTCCGACTCCACTCTATCTGAATACCAGAGGCGGTTAGGTTTCTATCAGTATTTTTTAGAATAAGGGCCCAACCGGGTTCCAATATAGTTTGATGTGATTCAAGGTTTTTTATTTAATATTTTGATTTGGGTTACGTCACTGACATGTTGCTTCACAATGTGCACCACTTGTGACTGTCGCAAAAGAGGATCAGGGTGAAAATCAATGAAGAGTCTAGCAACGTGAAAAATTAAGAAAGGAAAGGCTAGAAAATGAATATGAGGCATGCATAAGGAGTAATATACGATGAAGAAACTTCAAAAAAAATATTTATATATATTCACAAAAGGAGGATTACAAAGAAAGAAAAAAAAAAAAAATCTACACCTACCCTTCAAGAGATTAAAAAAACAGAGAGAAAATTGAAAAGAAATTAACCATTGCCTTTATCCTGCGTGCCTCTGGAAAACTGAGATTTGTTTTATTATAAATAAGGAAAATAATAGAATGTATACACACATGATGATAAAAATTCATGACTTCGTACTTTGATGTCTTGACAGCACAGATTCAAAAACTTGTTGGAAATTTACGTTAAATAAGTGCATTTATCTGTCTCCTCCCAGTTGATTGCTGTTTATTTAAAATTTTAATGATTTGTGGGTTCTAGTTAATTCAACCGATTAAGGCTTTTGCTATCACTGCACGCTCTTAATGTGATGGTCACTCCACAAGTATAAGTACTTGTGGGGTGTGGAGGGAAAGAGTCGGGGTTCAAGTCTTCAAGAGGGAGCTTCATACACATATACACTTAGATTAGACTAAAGTAGAATTTCTATCTTGTAAAAAAAAAAAAAAAAAAAAGATTTAGGCTTTTGTTAGAAATTTGGGATTCAAACTCCATCTACACTAAAAAAAAAATTGTGCCTTAGTCTGATGATAAAAGGTAATCACCATGAAACATTCATCATATCTTGAAATTCCATCGTATCTATAATAGAAAAAAAAAATTTAATGACTAATATTTTTTTAATAGAATTAATCACTAATAATTTAGAGTAGTCTAATTTATCCAGCCAATAAGCTGGCATCTTTGAGGCAGCTCCTATTTAGTTTTGGCTATTCTATTTAGAGTCTAAATTTGGTAAGGACAGGGTGTAAAACTCTTGTTTTACACATCTAATAATAAATTGTCACATCAAATTTTTACTTTACGAGAAATACACTCTACCTCAGCTAATAACATTCCAATTAACTCCCACTTTCATCAGCGTCTTTGATTTCAGAACAAGCTGAAGCCCAAATCTCATCATTTCCTATACAAAATAAAATAAAAATCTGAAATCTTTTTGTTTCTAACATCGTTGCTGAAATTTTAATTTTTCAAATAAGAAATCTCATCATTTTTGCAGGTTTGCTCAAGTTTTAATTTTTCTTGATTTCTTCTTTTTCCCAAAATGGATTTCAAGATTTCTCAATCGTTCCCATCGTTCGCTCAAGTGAATACTGCTGAGATTTCTTAATCGTTTCAATAGCATCGTCCCAGTCGCAGTTGTTGTTAAATCCTACGTTTCATGATCTCAAGGTTTATTTCTCTAATTTTTTTTTTCTTTTTTCCCAAAATGGATTTCGAGATACTAAATCTTCATGTAATTTTGAAAAGATTTATGTATCTACTCTATTGCGTGATGAGAGAAGTAGATAGATTTTTCATAAAGTTGTACTGGTTTATTTGAGTTCTTCCAATTTTTTCGTTTGTTGGGTGTATATTGATTTTGATTTAATGGATTTTGAGTTTTGTGAAGCATATATTAGTATGGATGGTAAAATCTTACTTTTTGGATTTAAAGATAGACTGAACATTGGCCTGAATGAATTAGTGTTCTTTGAAATAATGAACCCATTCACCCGTATATATGTCACACCCATAGTGCAGGAATTTTAATATCAGTCAAAAGATCTATTGGCTAGTATAGGAATTTTTTAATATCAGTCAATAGTGCTTCTTAATGCTCTTGGAAAAAATATTTTTTTTTAGAGAGTTTTAACTTATGACATCCGTTCTTAATGATATCTCTTTATCATTAAATCAAGACACCAATTAGTTTTTGGTGAATGCGGGAATTAAACCCTTGATCTCTTATTTAACAATTAAAGACTTTACTAGTTGAACTAACTTTACCAATCAAATAAATAGTTTTTTTCTTTTTTGATGCGAGGTCAAAGAAATAGTTAAATGCATCCAATCTTTTTTTTTTTTTTTTTTTGAGAAGATTAAATGCATCCAATCTAAGTGAATAATTTCTAAAAATACAATAAGTAGAGAATTTATACCTGATTTTTTTCACTTATTTATTTGGGTAAGAAATTATTTTGTCAAAATAATTTTCATAAAGCTTACCAAAGGATGTAATGATCACCGATCACTGATCACATATTAGATTTTAGGTGAGTAATCAAAATTCAAAAGCAACGACTAGGTTGAGCACAGCATAACATTTTGGTATGGAGGCACATGCACCATATTGGATACCTTTGGTGTTAATTCTTTCATTTTGCTTCATAACATAATATTTGAAAATGGTACTACAGTTGTGAACAAACATTCAGGGTACATTTGGTATACTGAATGTAGATTACATTAGGAATAGTAATATTTATTTCTAGGAATAGAAAACATTATAATGGAATAATTATTATTATCTATAAGTTTGGTTGTTACATATAGAAAGCTTGTAAAAGATGATGTATAAGGAAATTTTATATTTTTGGAAATATATTAATTTTAAAAACTATTATATACACTAAGGAATAACTATTACATTAATTTTAAAGAGGAATAGATATTCTTCAATTTAAAGAATAGTAATTCCAATTAATCCATGTAATAAAGATGCAATCAAATGATTGAATTGCTATTATACATGAATAAGTATTTCATTACATGAGTTATTACAACATACCAAACGTCCCCTCAATTGTGTCAATTCATTGTAATACTAACTAATTACAACAAAATAAAGGGACTAAATCACAAAATTGCATAAGAAAAGGGAGGGGTAAATAGCAAAAATGTGATTGAAAGGAAAAGCCAGAAACTTCGTAGAAATCATCACCTCCCAAGACTCCCAAAAAGCAAAAGTCAAGAAAGGGATTTAAAATTAAAAGTAGCCTTGCAGGTAATGGCAAGTTGAGGAACGACCCACGAAAATTGTTAAAAAGATCAATACTTTTCTCCTAGAGAGAGAGAGGGCAGTACACCTGTCACAATACTATTCGACAAGAGTCAGTGGGCCCCAGACACACCATACCCTTTTCAAACTCAATATTATTATTATTATTAATAAAATACCTAATAATACCACGCACTAGTGTCGTATAGAACAGAGAAGAACAAAGACCACCGAAATTATAGTTTTATAGATAGTGGTAGAAAATGTAGAGATAGAAGCAACCACGCAAAAGGCCACAAAGCACAAACCCTAGGCTATAGGTTTTCGATTAGATTCTCTTTTCCTTTTTAGAGTGAAATAAAAAGGAAAAGCATCTAGCAAAATGTTGATGACACCTGATGAATTGGATATTCTTTTACTTATAATTTTTTATGCTCATTGTTGATTGTGAAGTTTGGCAAAGTCATTGTTTTGAACAACTTTGGTCTTGTAACCGCTGATGATATGCAAAGTTCAAGGATTGGCCCTTTAATCTTACTTTGTGTCAAAGCCCTTTACAAACTAATTGAAAAGCTGCACTAGCATTTTTAGCATGTGCAATGATCTCTCTGTAAATTATAACATCATGTTTACTGTGGGTAAAGAAAATGCAATAGAGTTATATGTTAATATCTAACAGAGTTTGAAAATTCACTAAAATTTTTCCCTTTCATCTCTTTTCCTTGGAAACCCAAATTCTATGGATAAGTAACATAAAGGCATTATTTGTTATTTTCCCACTTAGCATTATGTGGCTCATTCTTTTTTCATTTTTTGATATTCAGGTATTTTTATGAAAAACACACGGAGTCTAAAGATTCATGTCAGGGCATTAAACTCTTTGCTACAACTCACCAGCCAAGACATTACACCATTTGCTACAACTCACTAGCCAATCTAATGAACAAGATTTAAAGGAGACAAAACCAAACAAGGGAGAGACTACAAGCAGAGAAGCATGATCACTAAGACAAAACAGTAAAGTATTTTTTAGTGGTTGAGTAGGGTGTTCAAATGAACCTTGCTCTTGTTGTATGTTCATGGAATGAATTTGAACTTCCAAGAAGAAGAATGCAATTAAGGACAGCAGATTGAATGAGAATCTTGATACTATTATAGGTGGAGTCAATAGTGATTTCTCTGTGTGTTAAACTTTTGGATCCATGTCAATAGTGATTTCTCTGTGTGATAAATTAGCAATGAATAAAACCAATGAAAATTTTTTCATTGTATTAGCACTGAAAAATTATGTTGCTAAAAAAATCAATCAAAAATTATAAAACTTGTCACAGTTTTTTTCTTTTGAAAGTTTCTAATCTAAAATAAAACCTGTCACATTCATGCGAAATAAAACCAATCACAATTCAAAATATAGGATAGAGGTCCAGCAAAGTATGCAATGGTAAACGAAGGTTCGGCGAGGTTTGTGGCGGGGGACAGAGGAGTTGAGGAGGAGGGAGATGAGATTTTAGGGACTTTTTTTCACATCTAGTATGATAATGTGAGATAGAGGTTTTTTTTTTTTTTTTTTTTTTTTTTTTTTTTTTTTTTTTTTTTTTTTTTTTTTTAAAGATGTTATTAGGTGTATTAGGATGTATTGACTTTACAGTAAATCTCAAGTAAAAAACTGATGTGGCATGTCCTTATTGACCGGTGTAAACCAAAGGGTTTAATGATAATTTGGCCCTATGAAAACTCATAGACATGGAGGCATATATAATAATCAAAATTTAATTGAGGACGACAAAGAGAATGTAACATGCATATGAACCCAGGAAATTAACAGGGACAGAAGTAGCTACAAAAAATGAAGCTCCAAAATTTGGTATTTTTGTGGATGCGGTGAAAGTGTTATCTTATAAGCTCTATTATGTAATACCTATCAAAACTTTTATTTTTAAAACGTGAAAGCAAGGTACTTTCTTTTCAATCTAGTATTTTGTGGATGTGGAAGGTGTTCGTCAACATATGATGACTTATAAGCACCGTATTGGACTCTTGGGAAATTTCATGACAATTGACTTATAAGCACCGATTGGACTCTTGGGAAACTTCACAGCTACCATTCAACATAATAAGGCCATGATGAGAAGGGAGGGGAATTTCATTCAAATGAGAAAAGGAGAAAAAGATAGCAGAATATATGGTACAAGACCAGAAAAACAAAAATCCATACGCAAATAGGTATAGAAAGAAAAGAATGGACCCTTAGAAAGGTAAAGATGAGTTCGGGGAATGAGAAAGACTAAGAATTGACTCTAATAAAATAATGTCGGTTGTCCACCATGGTTTTTCAAATAACAAAATCATACTAGTCAGTTTGATGTTTAACATGGTTTTGTGAGAACTAGGATTGTGGTATCATTTTTTGTTTTTGTTTTATCCTCCCTCTTCCCTTGGATTCTCTCTTTCAACTGATCCCATTAAAAACAAACAAATACTATCAATTAATTTCTCAAAAATGATCTGTGTAAGAGTAAGCTATGAATTATAACTCCTCACATAAAAAGAGCCAACCCATTTGTTAGTGGCTTCAAATTCTTGGCTTTGTTAATCTAAAGGATGACATCACATAATTGGCCATTAGATAAAATACTATTTTAGTCCCTAGAATTCATAAAGATTTTTGTAGGGTTAGGATTTGTGGACCAAGCCTAAAACAATAAATTTGTAAAGTGTGGATGATAGAGATAGGTTGACTATGGAGCTCACAACGATTGATCACAACATCCAAGTATAAACTAGCACGTAAAGATCAAATAAGCTGAAGTCCGAAGAGACTTATGATAAATTGAATACTGGTTACAGTTCTTAAAACTATAGTAAAACCTTTCTTTTTTCTCCTCCCCTCTCCTTTTCTCCTTTCTCTTTTTTAGGAGCCCTTCTTCTTTATATAGCATCCTCCCCCATCATCCCCATCATCCACTTGTTCTTCATCTAGGTCCCTACTTGAGTGCATGTCATGTCATATATCTTCCTCAACTTTTTGTGAGTGGCGGTAGCTGAGGTTATACTGTTCAGGAGTCTTCTCCACATAAATGCAGCTAGAAAAGTTGTTGCAGTGCATTTAATACGGTAGTGGTAGCTTTTCCTTTTAAATATTTCTCCATTCTTCTTATCTCCAGGCATGTCCAAAACTTATCTAGACTACTAAAGTCATTAGTAAACTCATTCGAACCCCCCAGATACTTATATGACCAAGAATCTTTACATCCGAGGAGAATGATCTTTTCAGAACACTGATGCTCTCTTTGGACGGATCTTCTTCCCTCCCAAGTATCCTTCTTTCGTGCGAAGTACCCCTCAACAATTTTAGCCTCTTCGAACATACAATAACCTTCACATTGGGCTCTAGGCCCACTACGTATGGTTGGGCTTTTCCCCCCACAATTTTTTTTAAAAAAAATAGTTTTATCATATTTTTCATAATCTTGTCTATAACGTTTTTTTTACCTTTATCATATATTTATTGGTTGATGATTTGCATAACATGGACATTTTTAAATAAAAGGTAGAATTATTCATTAAATTTTTTTAAGTCATGGTGTGTGTGTGTATATATATATATAATTTCCCTAGTTAGAGTTGATTAGTTTTAAGTTTAAATTTTGTATTATTATATTTAATTGTTGATTATTTATTTAATAAAGTAAATGTAATGGTTGATTTTATTGCACTATAAAGTTTTCAATATCCTCTGTATAGTCATCTCTATTTTATTTCTTTTTCCTCTTGACCACATTTTTATTTTCCAAATAATGGTTATTAATTGACGTTTGATTTTTTTTTTCTTCCTTCATTTATTCTTTATTACTTTGTATGCTTCCTTGCTAGTTGTAAATTTTATAGTTATTAATAAGAAATAGATATCATAGATAGCTTAAATAGTTATAGATGTAGTTACGCTGGTCGTATGTCAAAGGATTTTTTTTTTTTTTTTTCAATCTGAATTTTCAAGGAAATATGATATACATTTCTCTAGTTTGATCTCAATCAATTAAGATATCCATAATATATTAACAGAATTAATAATGAGCCTTAATTTTTTTTTTTTTTTTTTTAATGTATGAAGTGGTTAGGTTAGTGGTATGTCAAAGGTTTTACATAAAAAAAAAAAAAAAAAAATTGTAAAAATTCCAAGGAAATGTAAAAGGCCTTTTTTTGAAAAAAGAAATTGTGAATTTTTGAATTGTAGAAATATGATTGTTTTAATTACCTTGTTTATAAATTTCATTATTAAATTATAAACATCTAAATTAAAGTAGACAAATATGTAAATGCACAATTATATGTAAAGTTACAACCGTACAAGATAAATATGTATAGATAATTTTATTATTATTATTATTATTCATGAATCATTATTTCATTGTTTACTTATAAATATCTAAATAATTTTTTTTGAAAAAATATCTAAATTAAAATAGATGAATATATAAAGGTAAAATTATATGAAAAATAAAATTACCCAAAATGAACGTTTAACCAATTGTAGATTTGTGTTTTCTGAAGACTAAAAGTATACACAATTGCTTTAGCTAAAACTATATAACTATGCAAATATTGTTGCGAGTGGTTCCATCATTTGTAAATTATCAAGTTTGGTGGCCTTACAAAACAAATATTTCATTTTGCAAAAAACTTTACATGTACTCATCTTTTGTGACAACTTTTTTTTTCTTTTTGCCAAAACAACTTAAGAATATTAAGACTTAAGTTAACACATGTGGTAGTTGTAAAACACATCAGTGATATGAAAAATAAAAAGGTTTAAATATTAAAAAAAAAAACATTTTTAGTAGATTGTAATATAAAACATTTTTTTCTTAGTATTTTATGTAACTTTTCCCATAAGATCAATATTGTTGGTATCCTTTAAAGATGATACATAGTATTTTTGAGAAGAAGAAGAAGAAGAGCAGGGATGATGCTAACACATAATATAAAATTATTAAGTATGCGTGATTTAAATTTGTGGCAAAAAATATTAATGTATCTATGATAAAAGTTTTTATCTAAATGATATATAGTAGTTCATTTTTTTTAGACTTGATTCAAAAAGTTCATTCTCAATAACCTTTTAAGTCTTCAAATTGCTCAATCTATGGGCCTAGACATATTCAAAGGGTGCTATCTAAATTATAAATTATATGACCATTTATCACGCAAATATATTGATTCCCCAATGTATGGTAAAGGAAGGCAAGTTTGTGTCTAGCCATTTTCTTGATTTGTGCTGCATAATGTAATAGTATGGAGGATGTGACTGTATTTAAATGTTGAATGAAATAAAATGAGTGGAAAAAAGAATAAAAATAAAATATATAGCAATAAACATCAAATTATCCAAGTCATTCTATGTAATATAATAACATTATATTATTATTATATACTATATGTATAATGCAATAAGATAATATTTAGTCAAAGAGAATATAAAAGATAATAACTTAAAACACAACTAAATTGCATCAACCCAAAGTAGAATTCTAATTAACACAAAAATTCATCAACCTAAAGAATTGATGCAATAAAAATAAAAATAAAAATCAAACAAAAAATGAAAAAAAAATTTGAGAGAGAGAGAGAGAGAGAGAGAGAAAGTAACCTTTTTTTTTTTTTTTTTTTGTGTGAGAAAACTATGCATAGAATGAAAAAGAAAATGTCAAATTTATAGTAAGATGTTGAGAATAAGAAGATTCAAAATAAGGGAAGATAAAAAGGTAGAGAAAGAATGATATTAAGGTAGAAAGTAGTGGGGAGATGAAGAGGTAAAAGAGAGGGAGAGTTTTGAAAATTAATAATAAAAATAATGCTTAAAAGATATTTTAATTTTTAAATAATGGAGTTTTTAAGTCACCTTAAATGAGAAAATGTTTTAAAAAATATATAAGAAAAATTGAAAATAAAAAATGATGAAGTGGCTGTTAATGTGGCTTAATGTGAGCATAGCAACATTAAATGCTACGCTTTAATTTTTAATAATATATATAAATATAGATATAGATTTGTGACAAACTTCTTCATCAATTATTTAATTTTTATTTTTTGTTTTGTTTATTTATATAGTTAGATAGCTCCAACAAATAGAAATCTAATATCAAAATATTTACTTGACTTGACTCACTTTTTTTTTAATTGCATGCAATTGATTGCAACTTTTCTTGTTGTGCTTTTAGTTTTGGAAAAACACAAAAAAGTATTTCTTGCTTTCGGCCATGTCCATGGGGCAACCCCATGCCAAACCCACATAAGATTTGCCCAACTTTTTTATATATGGGAGGGTATCAGACACAAACTTTTCTTTTGAGGTGGGTCATAGACATAAACTTTACAACCCACTACTCTTCTTTTTTAATGCGTTCAGTTCTTAATTGTTTCATTTGCTTTGTTTGGATGGTCCTGATTCTCAGTCCAAAAGAGAAGGTATGCTTTGCAGAAAGAGTGATAAAGTTTCTTTCATACGTTTGAATGAATATTAGTGTGGAAAACGCGTGTTTGCAGTGCTGGTAGTCTTTTACCAGGTACCTTCTTGGAAGAAAGGAAGAACAATTGTAGACGCGTGTTTACAATGTTCTTTTTAAAAAAATATATGTATTTTTTGTTTTCCTACACCCCACTCTCATACTTTCTTCTCTTCGATCTCATTCAAACGCATTACCTGATGCACTGACCTGATTCCTCTTTCTTTCTCTAATTCAAATCACTCCTTTCTTAATCTTCTGTTTGTAGATCCCATGATGTCTTTCCTGAACAATAAAGAAGCCTCTTCTTCTTTTTCTTCCACTCGCCGTTTGAACTATGATGTCTTCTTGAGCTTTAGAGGTGAAGATACCCGCGAAGGTTTTACCAATCATTTATATAAGGCTTTGTGCGACAAAGGCTTTTATACCTTCATCGATGATAAACTTCGGAGAGGAGAAGAAATTTCAGAAGAACTTATCCAAGCCATAAAAAATTCATCGATTTTGGTTATTGTCTTCTCTGAAAACTATGCAGAGTCCAAATGGTGCTTGGATGAACTTGCTGAAATTGTTGACTGTAGAGAAAAGGACCAAGAGGTTCAAATTCTTCCAGTTTTTTACAATGTTGATCCATCAGAAATACGAAATCAAAAGGGAAACTTTGGAATGGCATTAGCTAACCATGAAATGAAGTTCAAGAATAACAAGGATAAGGTGCAGAGGTGGAGGGATGCTCTAAGAAAAGCAGCTAATGCATCTGGATGGCATTACAAGAAAGGGTATGTATCTAATTGTTGATATCATGATTCATGAGTTTACTAATTTTATATGGCTAATCTGGTTTGTCATAGCCACTGCATGAAAAAGTATTCTATTTTGATCATATCATCTAGTACAAAGTTAGTTAGGACCTGTTTGGATAAGTTGTTTTAAAAGGTGCGTTTTAAAAACTAGCATTTTTAAAATGTCCATTTTAAAAACCACATATAAGTGTTTGGTAAAAATGTGAAAATATGCATTTTTTATTTTTAAAGCCATATTAGGTGTTTGAATAAGCTGTTTGAAAAATAGTTGTTTTGAGAGTAAATTCCAAAAAAGGACTTAACTATTTTTTGAAGATTATATTATCATTTTTCCTGTGATCAATGTATTTTATTATTGAAAATATGTAATTAAGCTTAACAATTACATTAATAATAATAACAATAATGATGTTTTCGTTGTTGAAATTCATGGAGAGAAGTTTATCAAATTTAAAATATTAAAAATAATTCATCAAGAAAAAGATATTAAAATGATTAGGAAAATAATTATATTAAAATGTTAATTGCCAACAATATTAATACTAGACAATCCATTATAATAATAAAAAAGTTCTTATCCAAAAAATTAAAAACCAAAACACCAAAACAAAAATAGTAAAAATATTGTTTACAACCCACAAATGGATTGAGCTATTTTGTCAAGAACAAATTTCATCTCCTCATCTTGTATATTTTCAATGTTTTCCTGTTTGCTACTACCTTCTCCACTACTATTGCTTCTTGGACTGTCCAAGTCATGTTCATCCCAATTGAATCCCTCATCCACCCTATCATGTTTTCTAATAAAATTATGCAAAACACAAGTAGCAACTACAGTGTTTCTTTGGTGCTTAATGTCATAAGATGGCATTTGCTTCAAAATTTTCCATTTATTCTTCCACACTCCAAAAGTTCACTCAATTGCACTTCTAAGTGATGAGTGAACATAATTAAACCTCTCTTCTATGTGATTCCCTCAACCAGCTCATCGAAAATCTAAAAGATGATACCTCTGTCCCTTATAAGGTGGCAAATATCCTTTCCTTAAGGGGCATCCAGCATCAACTAAATAATATTTTCCTAGTAAAAGAAAAAAAATGTAAGATGTACATAAGTAATATCCTTCATACATATTTAATATATAAAAATATTGTATACTTGGTGGTGGTTTTGGAACGTCGACAGATTGTTGACGGATAGCATCTAAGAAAATATGTGTTTCATGTGCTGCACCCTCCCATCCAGCCATAACAAATGTGAAAAGTAAATCAAAATCGCATGCTGCCATCACATTAAAAGATGTCACACCCTTTTTATTATAATATGGAGCTTTCTTGTCGTCTCCAACAACAACTTGGATATGTGTACCGTCAATGGCACCAATGCATTCCTAAAATAGAATATAAATATTAGTTACTTAGGAAATGAGACTAACAAATATTAGAAAAAAAATTAGAATGTATGAAATGAATACTTGAAAGTGTGGCATGTACAATGGATTCTTCTGTATATGTCTTGGAACTACACTAAATGTAGGGTTAGAAGGCTTGAGGATATCCATTGACATTATGTTAAGGTATTTTAGAACTCTACGAAAATGCTTGTATATAGTCTCACCAGAATGTTGGAATTTTTCTTGAACCATCCTATTACAAGCTCCTTGTCCAAGTATCATTAAACATATACCTACTAACTCTTCAAGCCTAATATGCCTTGTGTGCTGAAGTCTATATGTATGTTGTAAAACATTACACAATTGAAGAAAAACATGTGGCTTCATTCTAAACATTTCGTAACATTTTGTTTCATTACCCGTCAAACAATCCATCAACCCCATATAGCTGTTTGTTCAGAATCTCTACAAGGTTGTTTATCAATGCATTTCATATAATATGCCACTGCAACATGATATCTAGCAAGAGCAAGATCATATAATTCCTCATCATCATATTCATCGTTTTCCACATCATAAGAATGATCTTCATCACTATTATCAATATGATCATTGTAATCCATAGGAATATCACTTAAAATATTATAGCAATAAATTAGATAAATCACAATAAAGAAAATGAGTAAACATTTAAAATTATGTAACTGGATAAATCAAAATAAGTATCTATCATACAACAAAGGCCCACAAAATTATCTACCTAATCGTCATGACTGCCCTTAACGTCTGTGACAAAAACCCCTAGGTAGACTCAAAGACAACTTATCTTAAGAGCACCTTATAGTGGATGTGTTCTTAAGTAAAAATTATTTTAGGAGCACCTTATACAAAATGGTAATAATACTACTCTCAGAGTACTATAAGCTCAGTTTCTTATAGGCCAAATTCAGAACATGATACCTAACCTACATCAATCCATCAAAAGCACCCCCCCCCCTCCCCCCACCAAATCCCCAACCAAAAAAAAAAAAAGTCCCACCTACAAAAGCAGTAGAAACTTCATAAAGGATCCAGAATGGCATCTAGTAAGAGCCTTAACTTGTTTTGATAGTTAAACTTTCCAGGGATAGACAGTCCTTTAACATTCAGGGGCAGTGAGCAATTTGCCACAAGTTTAAAGGGAAAACATGAATTTTTTCAAAAATTCATAAGAGTAAAGGTTAAGTAAAATAATAAAACTAACTTAAATCATGCATTCACAGTCAATAGAATAAAATAAGCATTTGGAATCTAAACCGTGGTCAACTCTAATAACCAAGGAAGTCATCTATCTAGTTATTAAATCATGTCTTGTTGGCACACTCTAGTCAGGAAATCATCTGTCACTTCACCATAGAAAATTTTGGAAAACATAAAAACCAAAGTTTGAATATAAAGAAATTCAATACAAAACAAACACCATAACATTTACCCGTCCTCTATAAGCATAATAGAATTGTTTGCACTCTCTTACCTATCTAATTCTTTGATTTACTTCAAGTCTACAACATATCAACTGCTGAAAAGAAAAACACCTAAAAGGACTACCTTATATAATAGTAAGAAAAAGGAATTCTAGTAACATTTTTCTTGTATATATAATATAATAAGTAGTACTTTGCCCACAAATTAAAAGTATTTTCATTCAATTTTTTTCTTGCAAGTACATATTCTCCAAGAGGGGAAACAAAGGGAAGGGAACTGCCCAACTACATGAGTTCTATATGTGAGCTACTAACCAGCTACAGCAACCATGTCCAACAATTTAGAGATATCATAAATTAGACAAAGAGGGCCATGAGCTCTAGCCTAAATGGCAGCTCCTGCAGTCTCAGTAAACCAATGAGAGCAACCTTCCCCTTGACCCTTTCCAGAACCAATACTGTTATTTATAGATCTTTGCAGTCAACAATTAAACCAATGAGAGCAACACCAAAGCCACAATAGCTATAATTCTAAGCTGCCAAAAACTGAAAAAGTTATGAGTAACCAACTCTCCCTTAACAGCATCAGCTAACAACCTATGTCTTGATCAAATCATATGTAGTTAAAATCTAGAGCTTAAGTTCCTTGAAAACTAGCAATTACTCAAGTTCAATCCCTTCATTATCTAATTAATTCCAAATAGAAAACAAATGAAATTGGGAATTGAAAACCAGATAATCTCCCCAAAATCATAAATGATGCTTAGAACAGTGACTGTATTATGGCTTAGAACAGTCTACAAAGGTCCAATTACGAGTTTCTCTCATATATTTTTATACTTCTAATATGATGTTAATATCAATGACAGTTATCAAAGATATGAATTATATTCCATTTACTTTATTTAAAAATGTGTCAATTGTGTATTTTAACTTACAACTAGATATCTTGAATTTGTAGTTTATCTTCTAGTTTAACTAATTATACGTTTTCTTATGCTATGTGATTGTCAGCTGCTCTACATATAAATCTGAATGTCACTTCATTCAAAACATTGTTGAAGAGATTTCAAAAGTTGAATTAAATCGGACATCGTTATATGTTGCTGAATACCCAGTTGGAATAAATTCTCGTGCAAAGGTCGTAGAGTCACTTTTAGATATTGGGTTAGAAGAATTTTGCATGGTAGGGATTCATGGCCTTCCCGGAGTAGGAAAGACTACAATCGCAAAAGCTGTTTATAATAAAATTGCTAAAGATTTTGATGGAAGCAGCTTTTTAATGAATGTTAGAGAAAATATGGGGACAGATGCTGGCATAATCACACTACAAGAGCAACTTCTTAATGACATCTTAGTGGATAAAAATTGGAGAGTGGGCAACAAATCTAGAGGAATCAGTTTAATAGAGAAGAGACTTCGCTGTAAAAAGGTTTTTTTAATTCTTGATGATGTCGATGATTTGACAAGAATAGAGAATTTGCTTGGAAATTGTAATTGGTTTGCTCCTGGAAGTAGAGTCATTTTAACATTAAGAGATAGATGCTTGTTAGTTGCCCTTAAAAAGAAACATTGTACAACTTACAAGGTCAAGGAATTCAAGGTCAAGAAATTAAACAAACATGAAGCTCTTCAACTCTTCAAAGGCCATGCCTTTTTGGGAAACAAACCTCATGATGAAGATTATTCTAATTATGCAACTAAATTCGTAGATTTTGCCAAAGGAATTCCACTAGCTCTAGAAATAATAGCTCGTGATTTGTGTGGAAAAGCTAAAAATGAATGGCAAAGTGCATTAGATATGTATAACAAATTCCCCAATAAAGACATTCAAAAAATACTTAGAGTAAGTTATGATGGATTGCATGACATAGAGAAAGATATTTTTCTCGATATTGCATGCTTCTTCAAAGGGTGGAACAAAGATTATGTTGTAAAGATATTAAATGCTTGTGGATTATGTCCTGGCTCTGGTATTCCGAGACTTGTTAATAAGTGTCTCATAACTGTTGACAGATTTGGTAGATTGTCAATGCATGACTTGATACAACAAATGGGCAAGGAAGTTGTTCGACAACAAGCACCAAACATCCTCAGTAAACGTAGTAGGTTATGTTGTTATAAGAATTCACTTAAAGTACTAACTACAAATAAGGTATAAGTTCTTTTTCTTCAATTGTTTTGCTCTTTAATTTTTTTTTTTCTTTTTCACTAGCTACAAGCATTGTATTTTTTTTTCTTTATTTTTTTTAACATTTTATAAAATATTTGTTCATAATTATTTTTTTTTTTTTGCTTAAAATTTTAAAATCATTTTACATTTTGAAATATCTATTATTTTCTATGGTTGACTTGATGCTTCTCCAATTAGGGTTCAAAACACATTCGAGGCATAATGTTGAATTCGCCTCAACTAGTAAAGGTGCAACTACACACTGAAGCTTTCAGAGAGATGGAAAATCTCAAATTTCTAATAGTTGAGAATGTACAAATTTGTAAACCACTTGAATTTCTTCCCAACAATTTAATACTTCTCAAGTGGCCCCATTATCCTTTTCACTGGCCATCAGAATATTTTCCTGAACAACTTGTTGCTATTGAGATGCCACATAGTCGCATCAGATTGCCAAAGCTAACCAAGCAGGTATGATTATGTGTATTTTTAAATTGGGATTTTTGATAAATTTTTATTTCAAATTTTGTTTTAGTTAACTTTTGATTTTTTCCCCCCTACAGGAGTGCCAGTTAAAAAATTTGAAAGATGTCAATTTTGAAGGTTGTGAATTTATTACGACTTTACCTAAATTATGGGCCCCAAATTTAGAGTATTTGAACCTTGCGTATTGTAATAATTTAGTTAAATTATCTAAATTATGGGCCCCATTTAGAGATATTGAATCTCTCTTTATGTAGAAATTTAGTTAAATTACCTAAATTATGGGCCCCAAAATTAGTGAAATTGAGCCTCCTTTGTTGTGAAAATTTAGCTGAGATTGATGAGTGCTTTGGATATCTTGAAAAGCTTAGATTGTGGAGTCTCATTGGCTGCTCAAGACTTGAGAAGCTCCCCGATTTTCATCCAGAAATGGAATGTTTAGAGTTTTTATGGTTAAGTGGGAGTGGTATTAGAGAGGTGCCTTCATCAATCGAGCATCTCACTAAGTTTAAAGTATTAAACCTTTATAATTGCAAAAACCTTCGGGATCTTCCAGATAGCATTTGTAAATTGCAACAGCTTCAGGAATTGCGGACTCCTACTACCAAATTGAGACCGACGTGCAATTCTTTTGATAGCTCTTCCGAGGGCTATGAAGATCTTTTGATGAAGCCTGAATACTTCCCCGCATTGGAAGTTTTAGAATTATTTGAAACCAATATTGTTACCATCCCTAAAAGCATTAGCAGATTTCCCAAATTAAGATCCCTTTCTATTAAGAATTGCAAGCTTGTTACCATCCCTAAATGCATTAGCAGATTTCCCAACTTAGAAAAACTTTCTATTCATAATTGCAAGCTTCTTTCTGAAATTCAAGGACTTCCCCTATCGATACATATCCACATGTTGTCGGATTCTCAATCAAGAAGCAGGCTATTGAATCAGGTCTCTCTCTTTCTTTAAGATATATATAAAGAAACAATTTTTGTTACTTTCCCTAAATACTTTACGAGATTTGCTAAATGAAAAAATATCTTGAATTTTCTAATTGCGTGCAGGTAATAGAAATTATTGGGATTTCACCAAATAGAGTATGTGGTAGTGCAAGAAGCACCAATTACTTCCCATCTGAATCTGAAGCTGGGGACATATCAATGGATCGGCAGTTTTCCAATCATTCCCCATCTGAAACTGAGACTGAGATGCCAAAATGGTTTAATCATCAAAGTGTTGAAAATTCCATATTTTTCTGGGTTGGTCGCAAATTTCCAAAATTGGCTATTTGTATTGTTCTTGGACATGAGGGCTTTTACTTCGAAGTTTACATTTCCATCAATGGTTATGAAAAATATCTACATAACCATTATCCTAACTCTGGAGATAATAATATTCTACAATTATTGTCTCCAACTCAACAGTCTCTGCAGGAGCATTTGAATAAATCAAATCCAACTGACCAGAATCATGTTAAGGTTACATATAGAATCCCTGACTTTGTATATAGAAACAGTGACGGTGACGTTGGGAATTTTATAAAAAGGTGGGGGGTCCACGTAGAATGCACCTGTCCTCCTCAAGAATCTGCTATACCTAACTTGCCCCTTCTAACTACTGCACATGATGATGACGATGTTGGTGAGTGGCCATTTTATGTATCTGATGATAAAGAAGAATATCAGTCTCCTCTGGAAAATCTCAAATTTCTAATAGTTGAGAATGTACGTAAACCACTTGAATTTCTTCCCAACAATTTAATACTTCTCAAGTGGCCCCATTATCATTTTCACTTGCCATCAGAATATTTTCCTAAACAACTTGTTGCTATTGGGATGCCACATAGTCACATCAGTTTGCCAAAGCTAATCAAGCAGGTATGATTATGTGTATTTTTAAATTGGGATTTTTGTTAAATTTTTATTTCATATTTTGTTTTAGTTAACTTTTTATTTTTTTTTCCCCTACAGGAGTGCCGGTTGGAAAATTTGAAAAAAGTCAATTTTGTAGGTTGTGAATATATTAGGATTTTACCTAAATTATGGGTCCCAAATTTAGAGTATTTGAACCTCAGAAATTGTGAAAATTTAGTTGAGATTGATGAATGCTTTGGATATCTTGAAAAGCTTAGAGGGTGGTCTCTCGATGGTTGCATAAAACTTCAAATTCTTCCAAGCCAACTCAGGTTGAAATCTCTCTATTCTTTTTTTCTTACTGGCTGCTCAAGGCTTGAGAAGCTCCCTGATTTTCATCAAGAAATGGAATGTTTAGAGTATTTATGGTTAGATGGGAGTGGTATTAGAGAGGTGCCTTCATCAATCGAGCATCTCACTAAGCTTAAATTTTTACACCTTCGTTGGTGCAAAAACCTTCGGGATCTTCCAGATAGCATTTGTAAATTGCAACAGCTTCGGGAATTGCAGACTCCCACTACCAAATTGAGACCGACGTGCAATTCTTTTGATAGCTCTTTCGAGGGCTATGAAGATATTTTGATGAAGCCTGAATACTTCCCCGCATTGTCATCATTAGAATTATATGGAGCCAATATTGTTACCATCCCTAAAAGCATTAGCAGATTTCCCAAATTAAATTCCTTTTCTATATTTAATTGCGAGCTTCTTTCTGAAATTCAAGGACTTTCCCGATGGATAGATATCCACACGTTGTTGGATTCTCAATCAAGAAGCAGGCTATTGAATCAGGTCTCTCTCTTTCTTTAAGATATATATAAAGAAACAATTTTTGTTACTTTCTCTAAATACTTTACGAGATTTGCTAAATGAAAAAATATCTTGAATTTTCTAATTGCGTGCAGGTAATAGAACTTATTGGGATTTCACCAAATAGAGTATGTGGTAGGGCAAGAAGCACCAATTACTTCCCATCTGAATCTGAAGCTGGGGACATATCAATGGATCGGCAGTTCTACAATCATTATCGGATCCCCAATCATACTAGTCTTTTGGGGGAAACTGAGATGCCAAAATGGTTTAATCATCAAAGTGTTGAAAATCCCATAGATTTCTGGGTTGGTCGCAAATTTCCAAAATTGGCTATCTGTTTTGTTCTTGGACATAAGGCCTTTCACTTCAATGTTTACATTTCCATCAATGGTTATTGGAAATTTCTATATAGCAATGTTTCTCTCTCTGGAGGTAAAAATATTCTACATATATTTTCTCCAACTCAACAGTCTCTGCAGGAGCATTTGAATGAATCAAATCCAACTGACCAGAATCATGTTAAGGTTGGAGTGGATGCACGTAGTGGTTCCAGAGGTGACGTTGCGAATTATGTAAAAAGGTTGGGGGTCCACGTAGAATGCATCTGTCCTCCTCAAGAATCTGCTATACCTAACTTGCCCCTTCTAACTACTGCACATGATGATGACGATGTTGTTGATCACATGCGTGAGTTGCCATTTTATTTATCTGATGATAAAGAAGAATATCAGTCTCCTCTGGTCCATGATGATGTTGTTGATCACATGCGTGAGTTGCCATTTTATGGATCTGATGATAAAGAAGAATATCAGTCTCCTCTGGTCCATGATGACACATCCATGTCGTGCATGAGTTGGCTAGTTGGGCCCACCACCAAGCTTTTTAAGCTATTTTGCTTTTGCTGCACCAGAGATTTTTCTTGAAACTGAGGCCCTTAGACCTTAACCATTAGTGGTGGGTTTTGTTTGTTTTACACTTCAATGGCCCAAGACTTTGTTAACGTCAGTCTCTATTCATAGTTGTTTCTGTCTGTTTTCTTCTTACATTTGATGACAAGGTATGTTTCCCTTTTTGGTAGCACTGTTTCATTTGTGTCTTTTACCCAACGGCAAAGGATATCATATCAACTTATAAGTATTTATTGTGTTTTGTAAAAGCAATTGGGACCTGAATAAGTTTCTGAACTTTAAAATTATTATTTTATTTCTGTTAATTGATCTTTTTTTTGGCTAATGCAGTTGACTGGGATGGTTGCAGTAGAAGTCACTGGTAGGCCGCGGATTTCCTTCTGCCTTGGATGTGAGCTCAGTCTTGTTTTCTTTTGTATGGTTTTGTTTTATTATATCTTATTTGTCAAATTGAGATGCATAATTTCTGCTTAGCTTACCATGTGGCCTTATTGTGGTCAGGAAAAATCTAGCAATTGTTTCCTAGTTTTATTTATTCGTTTGGACTTAATTGGTTTCTTAATTTAAAATGGCTGTGCATTTTAATGCCTTTGGTTGGATCTTTGGAAGAATATAGTTTGTATTTGATTGGTTGAAGAGATGATTTTCAAAGATATAGTCTGAAAGCACAGGTCTTTAATATTTTTTGCTCTTTCTCTATTGATTAGGAACATTTGATATAGTGAGGATCGCAGAGCCATGATTTCATTATCGTTGGCATCGCAACTGTAACGGCTGTTATAACTCTGTTCTTCCTTAAGTTTTTGCGTTTAAAATGATCTTTCTATCCTTTAGGATCCTCTGTCCATATTTTATAGCCAATTCTCTAAGGGTCAAACTAAATTTTCAAAGTAGTTCGTGTCACAATATTGCCATTAGAATATAAGACAAGCATTAACTGGAAAGCTCCAATTTTCAAGTTGAGTCTTATGCAAGTAGAAAGGATAGTTGGAAAATGAAAATCAGCATTTAATAGGTCAACCCACTTCTGAATTCTGCAGAAGGTTACGAGCTATAAGCATCTCAAACTTCATGGCATACTGTGAACTAAAGACAAGGGCAGCCTAGCAAATCTCTTGTGAAACCTTAAAAAAAAAAAAAATCCTATGATGGGCCCTCTACACTGAAGGAAACTTGAAGCTCCTTCTCTGCACATTGATGAAGTTGCTTAGACCCAGACTTGGCTTAACCTGCATTACAAATAGCTCTTAAGTGGAGCAGTAGAGGATGAGACACCGTGTCTCCTTCAAGTTAGAGGAAATGGCAAACCTTTCAAGTACTCAAAACTATCTCTTGGCATGCTTGTCCTCAGGTAAATAATATCCATAAACATTTTAAGAACTTGCCTCAATTCAACTTTCTGCATAAACAACATATTTGATGAGAAAAAGATGTACACCTTCTGTAATCCAATGCAAAAGTTCCAATTTACCTATAGCAAGGTTTTTGTTATGAATTTTAGCTGTGATTCAGGTTGGCACTATATGTCACTTAACTTCTCAAGCCACAAAATACACGGCCATAAACACTCTTCACAACTTAGAGAAACTAAGATTGATTATAAGATAAATGCTATTACCCATCCCAATACTCAAATTAAGTTGGGAAAAAAAAAAGATTGATTGTCTCAGAAATAAAAATTCTGTTCAAGATTCATAAAATGTGTGGTATTCTAACATAAATACTCCAATACCAACCCCCTCCCCAAATCCCATGCTAGAAAAATGAGAAGTTTCACAGTCATGCAGATAAACAATATGGGTTCAGGATGCACTTGATATTGTATTCAGATCATGTTTAATCATGATATATTAAGAATTGATTTAGTAGATGAAAAGTAATTGTTGAAAGCTTATTATTTCTCTTTTTGTTTGTGTGTGTGTGTGTGTGTTGGGGGGGGGGGGGGGGTGGGGGTGGGGGTGTTGAGGAGCTGAAGGACTAAAGTCTAAGAGTGAGATAGGTCAAGTAAATCATGATAGAGAAGGAGAGCATGCTATGACTAAATAGTATGACATCTAGCTGTTAACCATACCAAATAGTTGAATTATTATGATTTGGTTTAACTAATATGATACAAAATTGATTGAAACTCTTGGATGTGGTTACCTATTTATTCTATATGTAAATTTTCATAAAGAGATATAGTGCTGCAATTAATTTCATATCATGTAATGTTTATCACACTTCAACATGTGTTTATCTTTCCTCTGATTAAAGTTATTCACTTAGGTGAGAAAGATCCCAGAGACATTCTCCTTGACCACAGAGTACTTGACCTCATTCTGTGATCCACTTGTTGAAGAAACTCATGCTGACTTGATGTCAAGCATGTCAACAGTATCCCAAGCACCTACGAGTGCAATATTTTCTGTCAGGCATACTGTGAAATGTAAACCACCCAAAGACCTCTTTTACCATGTTACACTTGAAAGTGTGAAAAATTGAGAATCATGGTGTGATATATGAACCTGAAGTTAGAGACATCATTGCCATAACAGGTGTAAGACCAAAATGCATTGATGATTTAGGAAGACCAAACAGGTCCTATCTTGTTGCTTTTGTTCTGAGTGTGAGATACGAAAGATTTCTGACAACATTATCCTCAAAGCCTATCTTGTTTGAACATGGCAAGAACAAGAAAGGGCCAGAATCTTTATGCAGTTCCCTTGATAAACATGACCACAAATATTCGTATATGGAGGGCCTTGAACTCTAAGTTGGAAGGTGGGAACTTAAACGTCATTCAGAACGTGCTGCAATCTAGTTCTATGGTAAAAATTTTGGTAATTTCTTATTTCATATGGCATATTAATATTAGGCTTAAATTCATTGTTGTCGGTCCCTAAACTCTAGCATATGAGCAATTTTAATTCCTAAAGTAATCACTTTTAGTCCTTTAGATGATGTGTACAAATTAGAAACTAACATGGAATCACTCCATAGGGACTAAAAGTGGTCACTTTAACTTTGTTAAGGACTAAAATTGATCACTTCAAATTTATTTGGGACTAAAAGCGACCCCTTCAAACTTTAGGGACTAAAATTGGACTTGAACTAAAGTTTTGGGACAGCAGTTATTTTGGCCTTGCTATTTTTATTAGCAATAAATTTTTTTTGACCTCCCTTTATTTACATTATGTAGGATGCTACAAATTGTACTACCTTCTTATTGAAGAAAATTGCAGTGCGGCCTTTGCAGCTATTAGTTCTAGAATCTGCTCTTCTGATTTAAATGACTCCCAAAAAGATGCAATTCTTAGCTGCTTGGTAACTAGGGAATGCAATCATCAGAATACTGTCAAACTAATATGGGGCCCTCCAGGAACTGGGAAAACCAAGACGGTGTGCTCTTATTCTCTGTGCTTAGAATGAAATGCAAAACACTTACATGTGCCCCAACTAATACTGCTGTTTTGGAAGTGACACAGAGGCTTCTAAAGAATGTGACAGAGTCACTTGAATATGATACTTATGGGCTTGGA
The DNA here is from genome assembly GCF_002906115.3 of Quercus suber. NCBI lineage: Eukaryota > Viridiplantae > Streptophyta > Magnoliopsida > Fagales > Fagaceae > Quercus > Quercus suber. The sequence goes on from NW_027069638.1 coordinate 989,930, forward strand.
GATGTGGTTTTATTTGGAAACGGGAATTGAATGAAGATTCTGGATCGCCATAACCTCCTTGATATATTCCTAGATAATCGAGTTAGCATAATACAAGGATGCCTTGTTTCATCATCTAGTTGGAAAGGTAGTTTAACATCAATGATCTGTTTGCTGGAGGACCCTAGACGGCAATACAATTTATACTTGAATGACAGAAGCATGATGGACAATGATGAGGAGAAAATTGAAGACAAGAAGAGCAAGAAAAATGTGAGGAATGTTATTGTTAAAGCCTTAAATGAAAACAAAAACAAGAAAAACGAAGGACAGGTGGTTGACAAATATGAAAGTCATTTATCGTTTGAGGAATTTGTTCAGAGGAGATTCAATTTCATTTTACAACATTTGATGTATTGTAATGTAAATTTGTATACACACTTACCTACTTCTTTTATTTCATTAGAAGTGGTAAAGAACACGCACTTGGCTCTTGATTTTCTCAGATCTCTTGAAAAATATGGTTGAGGTTGCTGTGGCATCTGAGATAGTTGTTCAAAGGTATGTCTAAATTTGGAACTAATCCTAGTCTCAATTTTGCCGAAATGTTATGCTAGGAATTTTAAATTATGGTCAGCTTGATGATAGATCATTTTATGAGTACAATGACTCTCTTGTTTGTTTGTTTCTCTTGCCACTGCTAAAGAATCTGTTTTCACAAAGAAGAAAGTCAAAATTGGTATCATCTCACTGATGACTTCTCAATTAGTGTTCGTTCTATTGATGGGTTCCAGGGTGGTGAGGAGGATGTGATAATTGTCTCTACTGTCAGATGTAATATGAATGGAGTAGTTGGTTTTCTTAAAAATCGTCAAAGAGCAAATGTGGCACTAACCCGTGGAAGGTAATAAATTGCATACTTGAGTCTTGACATATTTTGAGGCTTTGGTGGCTTTTGCAATTAATTGGCACGCTTTCACTTTGCAGGCATTGCCTTTGGATATTGGGAAATGAAGCAACTTTAATTAGAAGGTGCACTATTTGGAAGGATTTAGTCATCAATGCCAAGAAGCAGGGGTGTTTCTACAATGCTGATGAAGACAAAAGCTTGGCTCAGGCTACTATAGTTGCCTTGGTTGAACATAACCAAATACACATTTTACTCAACATGGATTCCTTTCTGTTCAAAAAGGCCAGATGGAAGGTATGCTGATTAAATTATTTTTTTCCTTTCCTTTTACTATTTTTAATGATACATCAACTGTTGTTTCCAGTTTCTATGCTTCTCTTATCAAAAATTATGAGCTGAATTTTATTTATTTATTTCATATATGGTAGTTTCTTTTTGACAATATGAAGAATTTATTGACCTCAGTTTTCTATTTTGTCTGTAAAGTTAGTATGGTTTGTTCATAATATAATAAAACTGCTCAAAAAATGAAGGGGAAAAGATTTAATCATTGTGTATCAGTTTTGTTCTTCCCCTTGAATAGATATTATCAGGGGAACAACATATTAAAATTGATTTTACATATTCAAGTGAGTTCATTTTAATTAATTTCCATTTAATTCTTAATTGCAATTTTATGCTTGGAACCAAAGCATAGATAATATTCAATATAGGCTGAGGCTTTTGGAATTTGAATTCCATATTCCTCAATTCATTAGGTTTAAACAATAATCAATTGACCCTCACTAATTTTTTATTTTTTATTTATTAATATAGGTCTCTTTTAGCAATGATTTTTTGAAATCCATGTCGGAAGTTGAAAATGCTGAGACTTGTAAAGAAGTGCTTACTTTATTGGAAAATCTTGCAAATGGTTGGCGTCAACCTCTCGAAATGAAAAAACTCTTTTACCATCATGGAACTTCTTCCCAATTATTAGAGCAGTACAAGGTCAATGGATTGCTAAATCTTGTTTGGACGGTTGACATACTTGAGGAGAATTCATATTACATTCAAATTTTGAAGGTCTGGGACATTTTGCCATTATTTGAGATGCCAAGACTAGCAAATCGTCTTGATATCTTATTTGAGAATTACACAATGGATAAGATGAATCGCTGCAAACACACAAAAGTCTCTACAGGTATGCATTTGTTTGTATTCGTACTTGTCAATTAGCTTTTAATAATTTTTTCCCATGATTGTGGAAGATGTGATTTCTGAAGTCAAAATGGGGATTGGTGAACTTCGGTTTTATTTTTCCCTACTCTACAATCTTTTGAACCTTTGACGTTGGGTATAACTACAAATTCAGCTAACCACCTATTCTAGTTAGTTTTCCTGGTTGGAGGCAATATGGTATAATCAAGTTGGCCTTAACCAAAGAAATCTGTGAAATAGAGTTTTAGAAGGCAGTTCAAGATTCTTCATCTATTAATATAAGTATTGTAGACACATAAATATAACTAGACAGGGAGAAAGAAGACCTCAATATATTTTTATAATTACAACTTAAGCAAGGGCATTGTTCCAAAATATCTGCTTTAGGCCTGAAGGGTGTGGGAAAGAAGAAAATTTAAACTTTTATGTTGGATTTCTCAAATTTGGGAAGAATATGTGTTGTGGAAACCTAACTCAAAGTTTTATTTGCTATAGGTCTTTGGTGGTTCCAATGAGATGGCCAATAGGATCAATTAGTTGTACTGAAGCTAATCCTGTGCAATCACTATCAAAACCATTGGCTTCACTCAGTCTGAGGGATGATTCAGAATCATCATCTACAACTTTTAGGTAAGTAACAAGTTCAAATTTTCAGCAATTATTTTATTAGTCAATTTTTCTTACTTTAGAATAGCTTAAACAAATTTAAATAGTGAGTGTAGAGCAGTTTTTATTCAATTTTAAGTATGCATTACATTGTTGAATGGGAGTTACCATGTTGCTGGAGTAAGGTGTCAGTTAAAAACATTGACAGTATGTTTTGTTATACTTTAGGCCAACTAGCACTGCTACTTGTTGAAATCCTGATACTGGACATAATGTGACCTGAAAATGCTCATGTTGGTATAGGAAGAAATCCTTACACAGGACTTTAAATTATGTCTAGATACAAGTGATTTTCTTTCCTTTGACTTTTTGTAGTCCTTGTCTAAATGGAAAATTCCTAGGTCATACAATATTAGATCACTAATTTCTTTTGATAATAGCTTTTGTCATTATCAATATAGTTCCTGATTTGTGACACATCTAATTATCATTACTGATATATCATATATTATTATTATTTTGGTGTGCAACATTGTAAAATAATTCCTTTATAACCCTATTTTGACTAGTATTTTGAAGGCTTCAATCTGCATAATCAAAACCCCATGTCATTTTTCTACCTTACTTTCTCTCATGTGAGAAAACATGCATGTTAAATTGAAGGATAGTTTGTAGAGCTTATTGTTTTTCCAATCAATATGATATGCAGAAATAAGTCTACTATGGGGAGAAGTGATGTCACGAAGTGGTTAATAAATTTTCCTAATGACTAATGAGGTATGTTTACATTCTTCTTGGGACAATTGGTAATTTATCATGATTAATCATTGAGTTAATATTTGAATTTAAGTAGTAGTTTGAAAATGTTGTGAGACTTATTATCTTTAACTTTTAATATCTTATTATTATTTGATTCTAGCTAATATGGATAAATCTATAATCATCACTTCTTGTTCTGTTTGGATGCAGGTGATTGGGTTAGCAGTCATGATTTCTCAAACAAAGATCATAACCATCACCAGCCATGTTTCTTACATATTATAGATGTCCTACCCATCTTAACTAGATTCAATTCACATTTGTTCTTATTTCTTATTTTGTTTTCTTTTTCTAAAGTATTGAAAAACTCTACTATGTTTAGAGAATTTAAACTAAGAATATAATACTCTCTTGAGAAAGACTAATGCCCATCTCCCTGTATTTGCATGCAATTTCATGCAAAAAAGCATTTTGATCTTATTTGCATAAAGTGCTATTGCATCAGGATCCTGCATTATTGAAATTGCTTAGACTGCTTGATTGTCAAGAGTGATGCAGCAACCTATACAAAACAATCAAATGCACAATTTCAGTCTAATTAATGAACACCTGCTATCCTCTGCTAGAAAGTTTTTGATTGTGAACTATATAGAAGGAGACATCTTGCATCTTCTAGATGACTTATGAATTTCATAGAATAGTATTATAGCAACCAAGAAAGAGAAGTGAAAGGTAACAACATGGTTGCTCATGATTAGTGCCTACTTATGAGATAAATGACACTTAATCAGCGGCCTATACTAGCAATTTTTTTTTCCCAGCATTACCTTATGTGAAAGAAAATTTTCTAGTCAAAATCAAACTAATCAATCAATAAATTGACAAACATCCCCTAGACATCCAAATACAAATTCCCCTTGAGTTTAGACTTTACGTTATTCTTTTGGTTAGACGGGCAAATACAAATTCCCCTTGAGATCTATAGTACTAATTATTTATGTATTTAGATGTTGACTTTTTACCAATTGTGGAAAGACATAAACATGGTATTGTTTTAGAAACTTGTGAAGATTCCTAGTTGAGTGTAGCAATTTAAGATGTGAATGTCTTGAGAGAACTAGTAGTACTCATGGACCCAAAAGATTGAGTTTTTTTTTTTTTTTTGATCAACATATAGAGATTGCCAAGTAAGTTGGAAGTACTTGCATGGTCTATGTGTTCATAAGCAAGCCCATGTGCTGGCCACAAAAACAGAAAAACACACCTTGACTAATCTCTTATATATTTGCTCAAAATCTTGAACTAATTTCCTCCACTATGAAAAAGTAATATGACCTCGCTTAATGCTAACTGACCAAAACCCCTTTTTAGGGGTCATTTTTTCTTAAGAGGTCACAACAAAGCTGGTTTGGTCAACATATTAGCCACAATAGTTAAAAAACAAAATGGTTCTAAATGGACCCAAAAGATTGAGTTTTTTTTTTTTTTTTGATCAACATATAGAGATTGCCAAGTAAGTTGGAAGTACTTGCATGGTCTATGTGTTCATAAGCAAGCCCATGTGCTGGCCACAAAAACAGAAAAACACACCTTGACTAATCTCTTATATATTTGCTCAAAATCTTGAACTAATTTCCTCCACTATGAAAAAGTAATATGACCTCGCTTAATGCTAACTGACCAAAACCCCTTTTTAGGGGTCATTTTTTCTTAAGAGGTCATAACAAAGTTGGTTTGGTCAACATATTAGCCACAATAGTTAAAAAACAAAATGGTTCTAATATTCAAATAAGAACAAAACTCAAGGTTGCCATTTTTTGAAATATACAACCACCAAAAGCTTGAATCCTTGTTCAAGGATGGACATTAGGCATGTCCTAAACCTACATAAAGCATGGTTTTAAGCCATGCATTAATCAGACCACTTACCTCACATAACTACACTTATCCTTGAGTGCAAACTTTTGATTTAAGAAACAACAGATCCAAAAGGAGCTCTTGTGGATGTGGTAGTGCAGACAACTCCCTCTCTCCAATTCCTTCTTTATCCTCATTCTACTATATTATAAGCATAATGAGACAAGGATCATCTGTGTTAATATTTTCCTTTTGTGAGTTAGTGTCTTTAAGGGTCCGTTTGGTTGGGGAGATGGAAAAGTAGGAGGATTGAAAATAGAGAAATTATAGAAAAGTGAAGGGAGAGAAGAGATTTTAGTTTTATCTTGTGATGTTTGATTGGGTTGGAAAAGTGAAATAATTCAAAGTAAATAATTCAAAGTAAACAAAAGCAATTTAGAACCGTCTGGTATGGCGGTAATCCGTCCAAGGTGGCAGTAGCAACAAGTAGTATTATGAACATAAAGTTAACTGAAAATACTTCTTTATTGAAAGTAGAGTTAAACACTTATAGTAGTAGTAGTGAATACAAGATCTCAGAATAGATCAATAGTTACAAAGCTTGAACTAGTCCTAGTTACAAGGTTTGTAGGAATAAGGTAGTAGGTGAACAAGGTTATAGTGAACAAAGAACTCTCTCAAAGAAGGTTTCTAGGAAAGAAAGCTCTCTTTAGGAAGAATTCTAACAAAAACTTCTCAAAAAACTCCTGAGTCTAACTTAAGGGACAGCCCCCTTTAAATAGGCAAAATTCGGTGTGAACAGTGTCATGAACAGTAATTCGTGAACAGTAATCCATGAACAGTAATCCGTGAACAGTGATTTTTCTTACTTTTTGACTTGAAGTCTTCAGCAAATTTGGAGTATTTGATAGAAATGCTTCTGACTTGAAGGTGACAAAAAGCAAAAGGAATCATTAATGTTGCATGTAGGAGCATAGGTAAGGAATAATTTTGTCAGACGCATGGCCTTGTACAGGAATATCATAGTAAGAGCATGAGAAAACACAGTGAATTGCTGCAGACACATGGGAATATACAGTAGGACCACGTGAATATTGTAACATTTTTAGCCATTGTGCAGGCCAGACAAATAGGGAAGCAATCATTAATAAGCTGCAAGGGGTTAGAAGAACCTTGACTAAAACAGTTCTTAATAGTAGGAGCATCAAGAAAATAAATTTATCAGTGAGAACAGTAATGTCATAAATTTAATCAGTAGAAGGAGCATCGGATGGGTATCCATCAAATGGATCAAAAGGGCCTTGCGGAGAGTTGCATGGATGGTCATGGTAAATAGCATATCTATTGCAAAATCCGCAATATAATATTGGTTCAAACACTGGTCTTTTTCCCCGGATGAGTAGGCTCCTTGGATTACAGTGATTAGTTATCCGCATCCGAGCAATAGTATCAACATATGGCCTGGGACCAAAAATAGAAATTCGATCAGTACTGCCAATGAAATGATAATTTTTCCATAAACTTTGAGCCACCTCAATAATCTGGTTATTGAAATAATTACTCCAACATTCGGCTAGAGCATTAGGATCATTAAAGGACAAATGAGAATTTCCTTCAAACCATGGTCCTTGGTGAGTATGTCCATTTATGAGAACAAGATGCTTTGAAGGCTGGACACTCATCCAATTATCTCTTTCCCATTTTGGCAAAGTACTCCAGCATCTGATAGAAACAAGAGGACTAGGAAATCTTTTAATAGCATCCTGAATTATCTGTGGAAGCTGGCTGGCTTGATGATGGCTTGTTAATTTTAAGAACCTGATAAAGCCATATTCAAACATATGAGAAAGCCAGTTAGGATCAGGATCAGTATTATCATCATCTTCAGGAGTATCAGCAAATGGACCATCAATAATAAATGGACTGTCATCATAATTAATTAAAAGACCAGGAAATGGGTGTTTAATAATAATAATAATAATAATAATGATAATAATAATAATAATAATCATCATCATCATCATCATCTTATTGTTTCATGTCTAGGAGCAAACTATATATTTTTAAATTAAAATAAATGATTTGATGATAAACTCTAGGACACATTTTCTTCTTTTCCTCTTTTCTACTTTTGTGAGAATTAAGAGCATTCACACCAATCTCCTTAAATATTTAGTTAAACTAATCCAAAAAACTCTACTTTTGCTAGTTTAGCTATCTATTATTTTCATACACATACATCAATCTCAATACTTTATCAACAGTGAAATTTAATGTAGCGAGGATAGAGGCTCACTATATGTAGAAATTAGATTATCCTCTTTAAAAAATTTAGTTAATTCAGTGAGGCTAATGCACACTTGTTTTGGTTGAGTTTAGATAAATTTTTATTGAAATATTAAATTAGTGAGACTGGTGTGAATGCTCAAAGAAAGTTACAATTGACCATTAAGGCACTGACATAATAGATAATATTTAGTAGGAACATGAAATATGTTATGTGAAAAAAAACCTAGAGTCATGAATTCTAATTAGCTTAACTAATAAAATCTCTTATTTGTCAAATAATGAATCAAGGTTATTTTTGCCTTATGGTCAAGAGTAATTATTATAAAATAGTTGTTATAGATTCAAATCTTATTTTTTAGCAATGTTATACCACTAAATATTTGTTTTAGAGAAATGATAGGTCTACAACATTTTTACAATAATCCTAAGTGGCAGGTTGTTACTGGTTGTTATTATTGGGGCAAAAAAGTAATCTGTTAGTTTCAAATTTGAACGAATAACAACTAACCACCTGTGATTTGTTGTAAAATTGTTGTAGACATAGCATCTCTCTTTGTTTTATTGTATGTAAATTTTAACAAATCTACTGTTGGATATACCTTCCTTACTTGCAAAAATTTAAGATTATTTGATAACAATGACTATCTCATCTATAAAATGTTTAAAATTCAAGTTTTTGTATGTACTTTCATAATACGTACTATAAAAGTATGCATCAAAGTTAAGTTTATAGATGTAATAATAAATAACATTCAATTGATACGAAATTTGTTATACCTGTTAAAAACATAGAGAATATGTAATTCAACTATGAGATTTCCAAAATATTAATCACATAAAGTAGAACATTTATTTATTTATTAATTTGTGGGCTCCTGTTAGTTCAACTGGTAAAAATTTTTATGGTTAAATAAGAGATTTGGGGTTCAATCCCCGCCTACACTAAAAACCGATTAATGTTTTGATCTAATGATAAAGAGCATAATTAGGAGCGGAAGTCATAGGTTGAAACTCTCTAAAAAAATTATTTATTAATTTATTACATATACAAGATAAGATTTGATCTAGTTCTAGCAATAATTTTATTTTCCTAGTTTAAAAAAAAAAAAAATCCATTGATCTTATTTTGGAAAGCATATAATTTCCCATGATTCAAATAACTAATACCAAGGAAACAACTAATTACCAACGCATATAGGGGCAAGATAAAAAATTAAACGCATACAATTTATTTTGGTAAGGAATCCAATATATGATAATGATTTGGAAATATACTAGGAAACATAGTTTATCTTGTACTACAAATTTGATAAACTACAAATTTGGTCACTATCCTTTATATCAAATGTCAATTTGATCCATAATATTTCAATTGTGTTAATTTGGTCCTTAACATTTTTAGTACTATATCAATTTAGTCCCTACCGTTATCCCATTGATAGAAAAATCTGATGTGCCAAATGGAATTATAAAAAATTATTTTCCATGCCATATCAACTGCCAATTGTACTGCCATGTCAAATTAAAAAAAAAAAAAATTAAAATCTGCACACAATTGGATTCATCTCATAAATAATCCTGCAGGAACATTTTACAGCATTATTGCCTTTGAAGAAATATAACCTTCTGGTCTGTCCTTTGGCCCATTAAAATAAAATAAAATAAAATAAAAAAATGTCTATCCTTAGGTGCATGAGAGTCCTCCTCCAAGACCATTCGTCTTTCTTAATTGACCCTACGCTTTCCCATACTTTCTTCTTGGCCAAGAACAAAGGTTTTGGTTGATTCAGTGACTTTGGTTCCATTAACTCCAGGAGCACAACAGGTGTATTTTGTGGCCCATGCGGTTCTTCTTCCATGATTGCTGTCTTTCCAATGTTGACCCTAGATTGCCATGTATTTTCTTCATGCCTACTCTTAAGGATCATAATTGTCTTACTGACTTTGGTCTCGTATCTCTCTTTTTGGTCTAGAGGGTCCTCCCTCATGGCTATTGACCTGTTGAAGTTGATCCCAGAAATCACGAGATAGAGAAAACAAACCTGCTGCTGCCAGAAATGTTGTCTGCAACTTGATCTTGACCCAAGTGAGAGTAAGAGTGAGGGTGAGGGATATGAATCTGGCGAGAGAGGAAGTTAAGGATTTCGGTTTTTTACCAAATTTGATCTGATGTGGAAGTTAAGGAAGTAAAGGAATATATATATATATATATATATTTTAATCTGATATGGCAGTACGAATGGCAGTTGATGTGACATGGAAAATAATTTTTTACTATTTTATTTGACACACTAGATTGGAATAACTCTAGAAATTAAATTGATATCTATATCTATACTATTATTTAAGGGGTTTCTCCTGTTTGGATTCTTCATTTTTTTAGTTCAAAAATGTTCTTACTGTCTTATGTTTAAGTAGAGACAAAACTAAAAGATAATCCTGTAAAAATAAAACTTTAACTCCCACTAATTAAAATATTGTCTAAAAAATAGGACCACTCTCTTGTTAATTTTAAATTTCTTTGTTCATTTATAAATTAGATTTTCAAAATAAAATTATATATATAAGCAAAATAAAACAAGAAAAAACAAGAATAAAAAAAAAAAAAAAAAAAAAAAAAAGGTATAGAGGCAAAAGAGAGCTAGAACCTTTACCTTCAAAACAAAGGCTCTTTAGCTTGATTTTGACCGCCCCCCTCAGTCAATCTAGTCACAACTAAAACAAGATTAGTTAGTAAACCTTGAAACTATAAGATCAAGATTAGAAAATGTCTAAATCAGAAAAATATTGACTTGTAGGTGTTTTGTGAAAAACTCCCTCTTTGATTCATTATTTCTAGCGAATCTTGTATGTTTTCCTCTTGGATTCTGTGTTGTTTTGAAAATGTACCATGTATGGTTTTTTATAGTAAAAAAAAGGGGTTTGAGACCGCTCCCAAGCTATGTGGGATTCGTTCCAAACCGTTTTTTAATGCAGAATACATTTCCTTACATAGTTTCTAGAACCCTAGCATGGACACACGTGCCTGTTTTTCGTTGTCTTATTTTACAAAAAGTTTATTTAGTTTATAAAAGAGTTATATTTTCCAAAAACACTTTCCTCAAGTCAATTTCAATCTAATTGAGGCCCTAAACCAACCTTGAACTTTAGAATTCTAACATCATTGGAGAATGGGAGCGTGAGTCATAAGGGGTATAAAGTGCGGTGTTTACACTTAGATCAATTTCTTATTTAGTTTATTTAATTTCAAAACAACCAATTTTTATTAAACTAGATTAGGATTAATTTGGTTAAGGTTTAATCAATTTTCCTATGTTCATACAAATCCCTGTTGGTTTAACCTCGTTCTTGTCAAACTATAGTTTGGTATGGTTCGTACACTTGTAAGTACTTTAAAATTTTACAACAAATTTTTGGCGTTGTTGCCAGGGACTTGGTTAGAAAAATAGATTAGATCTTAGTTGATTTTTTCCTTCTACTAGTTGTAGTTAGGATAAATAAATTAAGAAAAAAAAACAAAAAACAAAAAAGAAAAAAAAATCATATTTTCTTGTTTATTTTCTACTTCTAGATTAATCTTTGAGTTTATTTCCTTTTTTATTTTTATTTTCTTTTGTTCTAGCTGATGTTTGACAGAAATTAAAATTTATAACAGTCAACTTCATTAGGTACGTTTCCTCCTTCTCTCTACCTTACTCACATTATACTTGATTCTCATGTTGCATATCAATATTGTTGCTCTCTTTTCATTCAAGGCATATATTTGAGAGTATCATTTTTAATAGGGGTGTGCAAACTATCACCGGAGTCGACAACACCGACCCTCCCACACCGCCATTGGCACTGACCGACAAAGCCAATGCCAGCGATTGGAACGCGAACGAAGCTCCGATGCCAGTGCAGGGAGGACATCAGAGACGCAAAGCAAATCACCGACTAGAGTCGAACCGAACCGATACAAACAGAGAGAAATATTTTCAGTTCAGATCAGGGGTACGGCGTTGTTTAGGTGTTTATTTGTTTTAAATTTTTTAGTAAAACGTCGTTGTATTGGGTTATTATTAAAAAAAAAAACACAAAATGCACCATTTTATGTAGGTTTTTAGACCCTCAATAACCTTACTATAAATTCATCCTATTCACCTGGGGACCCTTAACTCTCTCTCTCGCTCTCGCCCGCCTCGCCTCTTGCTCGTGGTCTCGCCGGCTTGAGTCGCACCTCGCAGCAGCAGTAGCTCCCTGCAGCAAACCAAGGTAAGCCATCCTGCAGCAAACCAAGGTAAGCCATCAGTTCAGCCCCTTTCTTTTGGTTTTAATGGAAACGGCGTGAGAGAGATTGTGTTTGACTGTTTGTTGTTGTGCGTGTGAGTGGGACTGTGTGAGTTGTTGAGTTCTTGTTGTTCAATGTTCAGTAGGGAAGTGAGTTAGAGACTTGGAGTTAGAGTTAGAGATGGAGTTAGTTGTTGACTTATAGTTAGAGTTAAATAAATAAATAATACTGAGTTAAAGTCGTGCGTGTGAGTCACTGAGTGTGTTGAGTCTGTTGACTCAGTTAGTTTATTCATTTAGTTATACAGTTATACTTATTTATGCGTGTGAGTGTGAGTTGTGCGTGTGATGGTGTGAGTGTGAGATGTTTGTAGTTATTTATTTATTGAGTTTCTATTTAGTTAGTTTTTAGTTAGTTATTTATTTATTTTATTTAGTTTTTACTTTTTGGTGTGTTGACTCAGTTTAGTTAATTTATTTAGTTTGTTTTTAGTTATTTATTTATTTAGTCAGTTGACTCAGTCTACTAAGTACTGTAGTAAGCACTAACGTTTTTTTTTTTTCCTTCAACATTTTAATTTTTGGGGGAGACGAGATTGAGAGAGTTCACGCTTTCAATCCTTCACCGAGAGGTAATTACTAAACACTCACTATATTCAACATTATAATTTTAAATTTTTAGTACTTAGTAACAACTGCTTTAAGTTTATTTATAATTATATATAAAATTAGCTTTTATTTTATATTTATTCAATATAAATATAAAATAAAAGCTAGGTCTTTCGACCTATGGTTCAAATGTTTCAAGAAACTTGTTACAGCCACTATTCCCGATCCTGATGAACTAGATGAAGGTGACAATGTATTCATCCAGTTGGACTGGGAAGTACATTTTGGGAGTACTCTCAGAGTGTATGAAAAGAAACACCCATTCCTTGGTCTTTTAATTAATTATGATGATGGTTCAATTGTTGCTGATGATTCAGATGAGGATGATGATAGGGATCCTAACTGGCTTTCCCAAATGTTTGAATATGGCTTTGTTAGATTCCTAAAATTAACAAGCCATCACCAAGCTAGCTAGCTTCCACAAATTATTCAAGATACTATTAAAAGATTTGCGAGTCCTTTTGTCTCCATTAGATGTTGGAGTACTTTGCCAAAATGGGAAAGGGATAATTGGATGAATGTCCAGCCTTCAAGGCACCTCATTCTCATCAATGGTCATACTCACCAAGGACAATGGTTTGAAGGAAAATCTCACTTGTCCTTCAAGAATCCTTATGCTCTTGCTCAATGTTGGAGAAATTATTTTAATAATCCTTATGCTGATGCCATTGCTCACTTAAGGATAACTGATCATTGTAATCCAAGAAATCTTCTCATCCCAGGGAGAAGACCAGAGTTTGAGCCTATTTTATATTGCGGGTTCTGTAATCAATATGCTATTTACCATGACCATCCATGTGATTCTCCACAAGGCCCTTTTGATCCATTTGATAGATACCCATCCGATGCTCTTTCCACAGATTGATAGGGAGAAACCCCAGGTTACTATTGCTATTGCACTACTATTCTAAGATTCTTGTCAGTCTCATAAAGATATTCTCTCATACTGTTGATTGAAAATTAAATGTTACAATATTCAAGTGCGCCTGCTGAGAAATCTCTGTGTATTCCTATGCGCCTGCGGCAAATCATTGTGTATTCCCATGCGCCTGCGGTAAAGCCCCATGTGTACCATATTCCCTTTTTTATATTTTGTCTTGCCATGCTCCTTCCGACAATGTCTACTCTCTAAAAATCTTCACAATATTCTTGGAGGATTCTTTATGTACCTTTTTGGACTAAAGTTTCAAGTGTTTCAAAGCTATTTTCTGCATGACTTGGACAAGCAAAGGACAAGCTCCATGCTACGGAAGTTTGGAAGACAATAATGAGAATTTCACTATTCACCTATCACTATTCACCTGTTACTGTTCATGACACTGTTCAACTTTGCTTACATTACTTTCAACATATATAATACTGTGCTTCCATCTCTCTCTCTCTTCTCTTTAGCTGTGCGTCCCCTTCCCCCTTTTATGGTATCAGAGCCATTCTTTTCTGGCCGGTGGTAGTGTTGTTGTGTCTTTGTATCTTGTCTGTGCTTACCCAAACCTTTGGTGCTCCGTTGTTGTGTCCCCTTCTTACCATCGTTTGTGCCACCGTAGGTGTAAAGTGAATTCCCAGAACCTGACTGTAAGGTGAATTCCCAGAAATTAAAAGATTTGTTAGAAGTTCTTCCAAACCTATGTTTCTTACAAAAAATTGGTATTCAAAAGCTACTCCTCCTGATATTCAGTTTGAAGAAAGACCTTTTCAAACTCAGTTTTCTGTTTCTGCTGATAAAATTTATGAATGGAATATTGATGGTTTTTCTGAATAAGAAATTATTAACAAAATGGGACATATGTCCATGGTTGGTATTGCTTACCAAAATAATCATGATTTTGATCAACCTGAAATTGTTGACTTACTTGCTACTGGTTTTTCTGGTACTCTTCGTGGATGGTGGCATTCATATCTTACAGAAGACTCCAGAAACTCTATTGAACATGCTGTTAAAAAGAATGATGAAGGTTTGCCTATTTTTGATGATCGTATTGGTCGAAGTATTCCTGATGGTGTTAATACCTTGATTTATACTATTATCAAACATTTTGTTGGTGCTCCATCTAATGTTTCATCTCGAATTTCTGATTTGCTGAATAATTTGAGATGTCCTACTATGTCTGATTATAGATGCTATCAAGATGTTTTTCTTTCCAGAGTGATGCAGCGGAAAGACTGTTACAAACCTTATTGGAAAGAAAAGTTTATTGACAGTCTGCCTCCTATCTTTGCTCATAAGGTAAAGCAAGAATTAATTGGTAAAAATGATTCCATTGATTAAGATAATTTAAAAATTCGAGATGAAACATTAGATGGAGCACCAACAAAATGTTTGATAATAGTATAAATCAAGGTATTAACACCATCAGGAATACTTCGACCAATACGATCATCAAAAATAGGCAAACCTTCATCATTCTTTTTAACAGCATGTTTAATAGAGTCTCTAGAATCTTCTGTGAGATATGAATCCCACCATCCACGAAGAGTACCAGAAAAACCAGTAGCAAGTAAGTCAACAATTTCAGGTTGATCAAAATCATGATTATTTTGGTAAGCAATACCAACCATGGACATATGTCCCATTTTGTTAATAATTTCTTGTTCAGAAAAACCATCAATATTCCATTTATAAATTTTATCAGCAGAAACAGAAAACTAAGTTTGAAAAGGTCTTTCTTCAAACTGAATATCAGGAGGAGCAGGTTTTGAATACCAATTTTTTGTAAGAAACATGGGTTTGGAAGAACTTCCAACAAATCTTTTAATTTCTGGGGGAAGGGGACGCACAACTAAAAAACTTGGAATTAATATGTGCAATGATGAAAAACTATTAAAACATCAACTAAAAAATAAGAGAAAAGCTAAATATGAAATGGGTAATTTTTGTGAACAATATGGTTTACCCCCTATTGCTCCTTCCAGGCAAAAGAGTAAAAAAGATAAAAGTCACAAAGATTATAGCCATAAAAAACTTAAAAAATACAAAACTAATTTTAGTAACTTCTATGCTAAAAAGAAAAATGTTTCTAAAAAACATATTAACCAAAAAAACAGGAAAAGGTAAATGTTTCAACTGTGGAAAACCTGGTCATTTTAGTAAAGATTGTAAACAAAAACCTGGTAAGTTAAAAAATAAGTTTAACATGTTAAATATTGATGATAATGATCAAGAAGAATTATTCAGAATCCTTGAATCAAGCAGTTCGTCTGATTCTTTGGTAGATGATTTTTCTTCTTCAACTGATTCTTGCTATCAATCTGCTGATGATTCTTCTGATTCTCCTAATATGAAAATTGGTTGTAGAAGCTCATGTTGCAATGCTACTAAAACTATTAATGTTCTCACTAGAAGTAAAAAAAAAACTTTGGAAAGATTTAATAAAAAGAAACCGAAAGATTTAACAGTTAATGATTTCCAACATGAAATTAATGTTGTTAAACAAGAGATAAGTGAATTAAAACATGTATTTAAAAATAATAAAAATGATAATCATAATCCTAAACAAGAATTACTAATGATAAAAACTGATAAAAATAGTGATCAAAATAAGTCTGATAATGAACAAGATGAGCACAAGGATGGTGAGGAATCCAGTCAACAGGCTCTTCTTTCTGATAAAGGTAATATTGATGATTCTCAACTTGCTCTTGTTAATAAAACACTTCCTCCAAAATGGTTTACAAAAGTGAAAGTTGTTGTTTCCCATGATTATCATTTTTTTGTTATTGCCATGATTGATTCCGGTGCGGATATAAACTGTATCCAAGAAGGATTGATTCCTTCAAAATATTTTGAAAAATCAATTGAAAAATTGGTTTCTGCTAATGGTTCTCATATGAAGATTAAATATGAATTGAATAATGCTCATGTTTGCCATGATAATATCTGTTTCAAGATTCCCTCTGTTTTAGTCAAAAACATGACTGATAAAGTGATTCTTGGTTTGCCTTTTATAAATGCTTTGTATCCTTTTCTTGTTGAACATGATGGCATTACTACTGACCCTTTTGGTCAAAAAGTAAAATTCAAATTTGTTTCAAAATATGAGATTAATATTGATAATGCTTCCAATCTGCTTTATGCTAAAATAAACATCTTAACTTCCTTCAACAAGAAGTTAAATACAAAAAAATTGCTGAACAACTTTCCAATAAATTGTTGCAATCAAAAATTGATAATTTCCAAAAAATGTTGAGTGATGATGTTTGCTCAGATGTTTCAAATGCCTTTTGGCACAGGAAGAAACATATTGTTGACTTACCTTAT
The DNA here is from genome assembly GCF_002906115.3 of Quercus suber. NCBI lineage: Eukaryota > Viridiplantae > Streptophyta > Magnoliopsida > Fagales > Fagaceae > Quercus > Quercus suber. The sequence continues at coordinate 1,006,723 of NW_027069638.1, forward strand.
GTTAAAGACTTTGATGAGAAAAACATTCCCACTAAGGCTCGTCCAATTCAAATGAATGCTGAAACTGTTAAGTTTTGCAAAAAAGAAATCCATGATTTGTTAGGGAAAAAACTTATTAGGAATAACAAGTCCCCTTGGTCTTGCTCTGCTTTCTATGTTCAAAAGAAAGCTGAAATAGAGAGAGGAACTCCTCGTCTAGTTATTAACTATAAACCTTTGAACAAGGTTTTGGAATGGATTCGGTATCCTATTCCCAACAAGAATGACATGGTCCATAGATTGTGTGAGGCTGTAGTATTCTCAAAATTTGATATGAAATCAGGATTCTGGCAAATCCAGATTAGTGAGAATGATAGGTACAAAAATGCTTTTACCACTACTTTTGGACATTATGAGTGGAATGTTATGCCTTTCGGTCTTAAGAATGCCCCTAGTGAGTTCCAAAACATTATGAATGATATTTTCAACTCCTTTAGCCATTTCACCATTGTTTATATTGATGATGTTCTTGTTTACTCCAATTCCATTGATGAACACTGGAAACATTTGTATTCGTTTCTAGATACTATTAAAAGAAATGGACTTGTTGTCTCTGCCAAGAAAATCAAACTGTTTCAAACAAAATTTCGTTTCCTTGGCTATGACATCTCCGAAGGACAAATTCGTCCTATTGATAGAGCCATTCAATTTGCTGATAAATTTCCTGATGTTATCACTGATAAAACTCAGTTCCAAAGATTTCTTGGGTCATTAAATTATGTTGCTGATTTCTACAAAGATATGAGAAAACAATGTAAACCTCTCTTTGATCGGTTAAAGAGCAATCCTTCACCTTAGTCTGATGTCCATACCTCTATTGTTAAACAAATCAAGTCTCATGTTAAGACACTGCCATGTCTTGGTATTACAACGGTTGATGCCTCTGATATTGGTTATGGTGGTATTCTAAAACAAAGAGTTTCTCCAGAGTCACCTGAACAAATTGTCCGTTTCTATTCTGGAATTTGGAATAATGCACAGTTAAATTATAGTACTATTAAAAAGGAGATTCTATCTATAGTACTATTTATTTCAAAATTTCAAAGTGATTTGTTAAACCAAAGATTTTTGCTACGTATTGATTGCAAAAGTGCTAAATATGTTATTGAGAAAGATGTTGAAAATATTGCTTCAAAACATATTTTTGCTAGATGGCAAGCCATTTTAAGTGTTTTTGATTTTGATATTGAATATATTAAAGGATCTCAAAATTCCATCCCTGATTTCCTTACCCGTGAATTTCTGCAGTGTCCCAATGGCAAGTAGAAGGTCTAAAGACAAGACACCTGCCACTCCTAATCCAATTGTTAAAAGAGAACCTGTTTCCTCATTTAACATTGTTAACCGTTTTACCCTGTTAGGTACTATTCCCAAACCTAATTATTCTTATGTTCTAGCTGCTCCTTTTGATCCCTATTCCCAGGGTCTAACCAATGTTACCCAACCTATTAAAACTATTTACCCCAATGCTTCCAATGCTTCCCAATATGTTAAGAAACAATATGTTCAAAACTTGTTTTCCATAGAGCCAAATAGGGCCTCTATTACTGATCCATTTTCCCTTGCTATTGGCTATTTTCCCCCAGAATTTCATTGGATCCCAGAACATAATGGGAAAACTATTCAATATTACGCTGACATCCTGCGCGCTGAAAATTCAATCACTATTAAACCCATAACTGATAAGTCCAATAATTCTAAGATAATTTATCATAGTCTTTATCTAAACAATATTGTTTCTGAAGAAATGTGGGGCCTTAACCCTGCTGCTACAAAGAGACTTCCAAACTCTCCCATTCCCTATTCTTATTATGATTATATTACTGCCTGGTTCAGGTTCATGCTTCACCAAAATGAAAACATGTCTCATTCATGGTTTGTTAATTTTGACAAAGACTTCAATTCTGATTTCCCACTCTAGTTTATCCGTTGGTGGTCCCAGTTTGGTTCAACTATTGACTTATTCCCTACTCCATTGAAGGATTCCTTCAAAAACTTTTCAATAAGATTCAAACCTGATGCTCATGGAGCTAAGTTCACTCCCCTACTCCATTTTATTAAGAAAGATAAGGTTCCTTGGATTCTGAAATGGCAATATGCTAAGGAAGGTGATATTCTCACATGCTGCTGGTATGTTAAGTGGTGGGATAAATTTCCCCACACTCATTCTGTTATTAACAATGTTTCTAGAGATTTCCCTTCACCAGGAGCCTCTCCAGCTCTACGAATCACTACTCTTGTGCAAAAAGTTGAACTGGCTAATGCACCTACTTCCTCTACAAAATCTGTTAAACCTAAGAAAAAGGGTTCTCCTTTGGATGAAATTCGCAAGGACCCTAAAGCTCTCAATGCTCTCATCAAAATGTTAAATGAAGAAAGAGTCGGTTCAAAAGAGGAACGATCCTCCGGAGCCTCTGTTACAAAAGATCCTTACTACCCCTACAATGAGGAGTGGTTTGGACATGATGAAGACGATGCTGATCTAGCTCAAAATTGATTAATCCACTCTATTTTTCTGGCCTACACAATGGCCAAGATGCTGTTGCTTCCCATGCTACAATATTACATCACCCTATTTGTCTGGCCTGCACAATGGCCAAGATGCTACTGTTGCTTCCCATGCTACAATAATGAAGATTCCTCGTGTTCCCAAGACTGCTTTCAAGCATTCCAAGTTCGCCTTTGGCATGCTTTCATCAAAGATTTTACTATTCATGTACTTTTATTGTTCATGTACTTTTTACTATTATGTTACTTTTACTGTTCTAAATATTGCTTATTTAAAGGGGGATGTCCCTTAAGTTAAGATCATAATTTTCTTTAGGATTCTTAGAATTTCCTTATTAGAATTCCCTTCTAGAGAGAGTTTTCCTCCTTAGAAGCTTTCTGTGAGAGAATTCCTTGTTTCTATTACTACCTTGATTATTACTTTGTTCCTACTATTATCCTGTTCCTACAAACCTTGTAATTAGGACTAGTTCAAGCTTTGTAACTGTTAATCTGTTCTGAGATCTTGTATTCACTACTACTACTGTAAGTGTTTTGTACTACTTTCAATAAGAAGCATTTTCAGTTTTATTTTCATTATATTACTTGTTGCTACCGCCACCTTGGATGGATTACCGCCATACCACACGGTTCTAAATTGCTTTCATTTACTTTGAATTATTACTTTGAATTATTTTGTTATATACTGCTTGGCTGGTTCTACCGCCTTATTATTACTTTCATTTACTTTATTTACATTACTTTCAACATATATAATACTGTGCTTCCGTCTCTCTCTCTTCTCTTTAGTTGTGCGTCCCCTTCCCCCCTTTATGGTATCAGAGCCATAATACTGTCCTACTATGTCTGATTATAGATGGTATCAAGATGTTTTCCTTTCCAGAGTGATGCAGCGGAAAGACTGTTACAAACCTTATTGGAAAGAAAAGTTTATTGACGGTCTGTCTCCTATCTTTGCTCATAAGGTAAAGCAAGAATTAATTGATAAAAATGATTCCATTGATTATGATAATTTAACTTATGGTGATATTTTAAGTACAATTAAAAAACTTGGTATTAATATGTGCAATGATGAAAAGCTGTTAAAATACCAATTAAAAAATAAAAGAAAAGCTAAATATGAAATAGGTAATTTTTGTGAACAATATGGTTTGCCCCCGATTGCTCCTTCTCGGCAAAAGGATAAAAAACATGATAAAAGTCACAAAAAATATAAAAAATACAAAACTAATTTCAATAATTTCCATGCTAAAAAGAATAATGTTTCTAAAAAATATGTTAACCAAAAATCAGGAAAAGGTAAATGTTTCAATTGTGGAAAACCTGGCCATTCTAGTAAAGATTGTAAATAAAAACCTGGTAAGTTAAAAAATAAGTTTAACATGTTAAATATTGATGAAAATGATCAAGAAGAATTATTCAGAATCCTTGAATCAAACAATTCATCTAAATCTTTGGAAGATGATTTTTCTTCTTCAACTGATTCTTGCTATCAATCTGCTGATGATTCTTCCGGTTCACCTAATATTAAAATTGGTTGTAGAGATTCTTGTTGCAATGTTATTAACTCTGTTAATGCTTTCACTAAAAGTAAAGAAAATGAAAATTTGTTGATTAAATTGATAAATGAAATTGAAAACCCTGATTTACAAAAAGAATATTTGGATAAATTTAAGAAAAACTTGTTAAAGGAAGAAACTAGTAAAAAACTTAAATCAACTATAAGTTTTGAAGAAACTTTGGAAAGATTTAATACAAAGAAATCCAAAGATTTAAATGTTAATGATCTTCAACATGAAATTAATATTGTTAAACAAGAGATAAGTGAATTAAAAAAATGACTTTAAAATTATGAAAAGTGGTAGCCATAATCTTAAACAAGAATTGTTAATGTTAAAAATTGATCAAAATATTGATCAAAATAAACCTGATAATGAACAAGATGAGCACATGGATGGAGATGAATCCAGTCAACAGGCTCTTCTTTCTGATAAAGGTAATATTGATGATTCTCAACTTGCTCTTGTTAATGACATACTTCCAACCCCAGAAGATGCGCCTTCATGCATTTTAAAAGGTCTTCCCGCTGGGAGCCTTTCATTTTGAGAATAGTCCTGTACATGAGATTTTCCCTTGTTTTTCCTTTCAGAGGAAGAAGGAGCCATAATAATCCACTTACTAGTGGTATGAATATAAATATAATTATTATCCCACTTATTAGTGTATTTGTCCTTGCATCATCGCCTGATTCCTGCAAAGAATCATGAAGAATATTAGGGTAATTGGCAATAGTTGATAATTTGGCATCGTTATCATTACCTTGAAAATTGTCTGTTAAATACAAACTCATCCGTGGTTCGTGAACAAAATTATTAGTAATAAAATCATAAGACAGATCTAAATCATTGTTAATATCAATTTCAAGCTTTGAAGCAAATTCAAATTTTATTTTCTGTCTAAAAGGATCAGTAGTAATTCCATCATGTTCAACAAGAAAAGGATACAAAGCATTTATAAAAGGCAGACCAAGAATTACTTTATCAGTCATATTTTTGACAAGAATAGAAGGTATTTTGAAACAGACATTGTTATGACAAATATGAGCATCATTCAATTCATATTTAATCTTCATTTGAGAACCATTAGCAGAAACCATTCTTTCAGTTGATTTTTTAAAATATTTTGGAGGAATCAATCCTTCCTGAATACAATTCTTATTAGCACCAAAATCAATCATAGCAATAACAGTGAAACAATAATCATTGGAAACAACAATTTTCACTTTTGTAAACCATTTTGGAGGAAGTATGTCATTAACAAGAGCAAGTTGAGAATCATCTAAATAGAAGAGAGAGAGAGAGAGACGGAAGCACAGTATTATATATGTTCAAAGTAATGTAAGCAAAGTAAATGAAAGTAATAATAAGGCGGTAGAACCAGCCAAGCAGTATATAACAAAATAATTCAGAGTAAATGAAAGCAATTTGTTCAGGTTTAGTAGAATAGTAAACAGAGCTGATTTGAGATTTATCACTTGAAACACCTTTTAATTTTAAATCAGAGGGTTTTTCAAAACTCTTTTGCAAAAAATCATTGAGATCTTGATCTCTTTTCGAAATACTTTCAGATCCAGCAAAGGAATGTATTCCTTCGTTGATCCTCAAAGGTGGTTGAATATTTTGAAAACTTATTTTAACAGTACCATCAAGATATTGTTCAATATTTGTGAGATCTAGCTCATCAAAAACAGGTTTAGAAATAAGGGATTCTTGTTCCAACAACCATTCAGTGGGAAGCTTGACATCTTGCCATTGAATCATTTTTGGAACTTGAACTTTAGCATCAGGAGTTGAACATTGAATTAACATAGTTTTACCAAAAGGTTCTCTGTGATTTAAACAACCAGGATTTAACAGAGTACCTAACAATCTGTAATAAATGCGGTAGATCAAAGCAAAAGGTTTGCTACCTTCGTCCATAATATAACCAGATGAAGCAATATTCAAGGTTAAAGCTTTAACAATTTTAGGATCATCCAAAGCAAGAGTAAGATTAAATAGAAAATATTTGTTCAACAGTTCTCACTTTGTAAATGGGATGAAAGGTGGTTTCAGCCCAACTAGTTTTGTAAATGATTTTAGTATAAACTTTGGGAATGTTCCATTTTCGGAAATCTAGAAGCTCATTATCTTCAACAGTGTGATCTTCTTCATTTACAATATCAGGAGGACAACCAGTCCCGGAGCTGATAGAGGAGTTGGATCTCCACAACTTATCCATACTATCCTAGTTTTAACACTCAGTTATCATGTTTTTTCTCACAACCGTTGCATTTTGTAACACATACCCTAAGCAACCCTATACCACACACATGCCCTACACGCCCTCTCTTGGCTCAAATAGGCCTTACAGTCAGGTTCTGGAAATTCATTACAGTTTCATAATGGAGTCTGTAGTGAATTGCCAAATTCCATTAAATTCATTCTTGATAATCTTTATGCTGCTTTTACTAAAGACCACTATTCCCTGTTTGAAAAAACCCTCCAAGCTCTCGAAATCCACCTAGTTAACCTTACTGCTCAAAATGAGGCTTATATGAACCACTATGCTAACCATGCCAACCTTATTTCTGAAACTAACCCTATTTCAGAAAATGATCTTGTTCCGGAAAATGCGGCTCTTAGGGTTCACCTTGATAACTACATTAGTCAACTCTTTGGCAAAGAGGATATCCATTCAAAGGATAAAATGACTTTAATGGGCACTGATTATGCTAGATTGAGAACATCAAATTCTTGATGTTATCCAAGAATTATGGAAAGATTACCATTTCATAGGAAATACAAATAAAATTCATGTTTTTGGTATTAAACCTTATGTCTCTGCTGTCCGTCATTTAGAAAGAGCTGGTCATGTTGATTCAAGAAGGTTCCTTACTCCAAGAACAAATCCTGTTTTCGAGCCACTTCTATACTGTGGATTTTGTAACCAGTATGCTATCTACCATGAGCATGAATATGTTGAAGATTCTTCACAAGATGATTGATTTCTCTATTTGTCTAGCCTGCACAATGGCTAAAAATGTTGCAATATTGCTCTACTATTCTAAGATTCTTGTCAGTCTCATCAAGATATTCTCTCATACTGTTGATTGAAAATTAAATGTTACAATATTCAAGTGCGCCTGCTGAGAAATCATTGTGTGTTCCCATGCGCCTGCGGTAAAGCCCCATGTGTACCATATTCTCTTTTATATTTTGTCTTGCCATGCTCCTTCCGACAATGTCTACTCTCTAAAAATCTTCACAATATTCTTGGAGGATTCTTTATGTACCTTTTTGGACTAAAGTTTCAAGTGTTCCAAGACTATTTTGGACTAAAGTTTGAAGTGTTTCAAAGCTATTTTCTGCATGATTTGGACAAGCAAAGGACAAGCTCCATGCTACGGAAGTTTGGAAGACAATAATGAGAATTTCACTATTCACCTGTCACTATTCATCTGTCACTATTCACCTGTTCTTCCAAACAAATCTTTTAATTTTGGGGAAATCATTATCAAAAACCTTTTTAGTAGAAATAGAAGAAACAGTATCAGAATCTGTATTTTCATCAGAAACAATTTCTTTTTCATTTCTTGAAATAATGCAAGCAGCATGAGTACTTATAGAAGTACCCTCAGTTTTAACTTTTAAATCAGCAAGCATTTTTTCAACAATGTCAAGAGTTTTGGATTGGGAAGTTTTAAACTTGAATTTGTTATCATAGCTGGGTAAATTAATCAAGGGTTTTTCAGTTTTTACAGAAATAGGTTTTTCAATAGAAGCAGACTTTTCAACAGAAATTGTTTTTTCAACAATTTTTTCTTCAATACGGTCAAGTTGTTGACCAATAACATGCAAAGATTCATTAGTAAAATTGTTTTGTTCAATAAGACTAACAATAGGAGTTTGATCATCAGCAATTTTGAAAGGAGAAGCTTTAACATTAGTGTTACCAGTAGTTATCAAAATAGTCTCCGGAGGTGGATGACTAGACCTGACAATGGTTTTGTCACCTTTAACAAAATTTGATTTCTTTATCACATTCAAATGATTCTTTGAAACTTCATCTTTTGAAACATAGTAATTTTCAAGGAAATCAAAGAACAAAATATGTTTTTTCAATTGATGCATCTTTTCTCTCCATTTTCTTTTAACACGGTCTTTTTCAGACTGGGCAAAATTATTTTGGAAATATTTCCTTTTAGGTCTATTTTTTGAAAGCATAAATTCATTTTACAGTGAAACCATATCAATTTCAAAATTTTCATCCAAAACAGTCAAAACTCTTAATTGGTTAATATTATTTTCAATAGGAGGAAAATCAAAATCAGAAGGACAAGCAGATCCAGTATCTTCTGGTAAAACTATGTTAATTCAATGTTCAACTCTTGATGCTAAAGTTCAAGTTCCAAAAATAATTCAATGGCAAGATGTCAAGCTTCCCATAGAATGGTTGTTGGAACAAGAATCCCCTATTTCTAAACCTGTTTTTGATGAGCTAGATCTCACAAATATTCAACAATATCTTGATGGTACTGTTAAAATAAGTTTTCAAAATATTCAACCACCCTTGAGGATCAACGAAGGAAGACACTCTTTTGCTGGATCTGAAAATATTTCAAAAAGAGATCAAGATCTCAATGATTTTTTACAAAAGAATTTTGAAAAACCCACAGATCTAAAATTAAAAGGAGTTTCTAATGATAAATCTCAAATTAGCTTTGTTTACTATTCTACTAAACCTAAACCTTCCTCCCCATATGGCAAAAATGCCAATGAAGAAGAAGAAGATACTGGATCTGCTTGTCCTTCTGATTCATTTTGTTATATACTGCTTGGCTAGTTCTACCGCCTTATTATTGCTTTCATTTACTTTGCTTACATTTCTTTCAACATATACAATACTGTGCTTCCGTCTCTCTCTCCCTCTCTCTCTCTCTCTCTCTTCTCTTTAGCTGTTCATCCCCTTCCCCCCTTTATGGTATCAGAGCCATTCTTTTCTGGCCAATGGTAGTGTTGTTGTGTCTTTGTATCTTGTCTGTGCTTGTCCGAACCTTTGGTGCTCCGTTGTTGTGTCCCCTTCTTACCGTCATTGGCGCCACCCTAAGTGTAAAGTGAATTCCCAGAACCTGACTGTAAGGCCCGTTTGAGCCAAGAGAGGGCGTGTAGGGCATGTGTGTGGTATAGGGTTGCTTAGGGTATGTGTTACGAAATACAACGGTTGTGAGAAAACATGATAACTGAGTGTTAAAACTAGGATAGTATGGATAAGTTGTGGAGATCCAGCTCCTTTATCAGCTCCAGGACTGGTTGTCCTCCTGATATTGTAAATGAAAAAGATCACATTGTTGAAGATAATGAGCTTCCTGATTTCCAAAAATGGAACATTCCCAAAGTTGATACTAAAATTGTTTACAAAACTAGTTGGGCTGAAACCACCTTTCATCCCATTTACAAAGTGAGAACTGTTGAACAAATATTTTCCATTTCAAAAATTCATGAAAAATGTTGCTTTTTTTCCAAAAGAAATATTAATGATTTTATTGCTAAAAAACAAAGTTATTTGCATATTGGTATGGTTCAAGTTGCTATTAAACCACTCACCAGAAAGGGTATCAATGCTTCTGTTCTCATGTGTTTACGTGATGCTAGATTTAAGCACTTTAAAGATAGCATTCTTGGTATGATTACTGCTTCTTTGTTTGATGGTCCTATTTATTTCAATTGTTATCCTGATCTTACTCTTGCTTTGAATGATCCTAATATTGTTAAAGCTTTAACCTTAGATATTGCTTCATCTGGTTATATTATGGACGAAGGTAGCAAACCTTTTGCTTTGATCTACCGCATTTATTACAGATTGTTAGGTACTCAGTTAAATCCTGGTTGTTTAAATCACAGAGAACCTTCTGGTAAAACTATGTTAATTCAATGTTCAACTCTTGATGCTAAAGTTCAAGTTCCAAAAATGATTCAATGGCAAGATGTCAAGCTTCCCACTGAATGGTTGTTGGAACAAGAATCCCCTATTTCTAAACCTGTTTTTGATGAGCTAGATCTCACAAATATTCAACAATATCTTGATGGTACTGTTAAAATAAGTTTTCAAAATATTCAACCACCCTTGAGGATCAACGAAGGAAGACATTCCTTTGCTGGATCTGAAAGCATTTCAAAAAGAGATCAAGATCTCAATGAATTTTTGCAAAAGAGTTTTAAAAAACCCACTGATTACAAATTAAAAGGTGTTTCTAGTGATAAATCTCAAATTAGTGCTAGTTTCTATTCTGCTAAAGCCGAACCTTCTTCTCCATATAGCAGAACTGCTAATGACGAAGAAGATGAAGCTAAATCTGTCTATCCATCTAATTCTGATTTTCCTCCTACTGAAAATAATATTAACCAACTAAGAGTTTTCACTGTTTTAAATGAAAATTTTGAAATTGATATGGTTTCTTTGTTTAATGAGTTCATGCTTTCTAAAAATAGACCAAAAAGAAAATATTTCCAAAATAATTTTGCTCAGTCTGAAAAAGTCCGTGTTAAAAGAAAATGGAAAGAAAAGATGCTTCAATTGAAAAAACATATTTTGTTCTTTACTTTTCTTGAAAATTATTATGTTTTAAAAGATGAAGTTTCAAAAAATCACTTGAATGTGATAAAGAAATCAAATTTTGTTAAAAGTGACAAAACCATTGTTAAATCTAGTCATCCTCCTCTTGAGACTATTTTAATAAACACTGGCAAAACTGATGTTAAAGCTTCTCCTTTCAAAATTACTGATAATCAAAGTCCTATTGTTAGTCTTATTGAACAAACAATTTTATTAATGAATCTTTGCTTGTTATTGGTCAATAGCTTGACCGTATTGAAGAAAAAATGTTGAAAAAACTGTTGAAAAGTCTACTTTTGAAAAACCTATTTCTGTTAAAACTGAGAAACCTTTGATTAACTTACCCAGTTATGATAACAAATTCAAGTTTAAAACTTCTCAATCCAAAACTCTGGACACTGTTGAAAAAATGCTTGCTGATTTAAAAGTTAAAACTAAGAGTACTTCTACAAGTACTCATGCTACTTGCACTATTTCAAGAAATGAAAAAGAAATTGTTTCTGATGAAAATACAGATTCTGATATTGTTTCTTCTGTTTCTGCCAAAAAGGTTTTTGACAATGATTTCCCAGAAATTAAAAGATTTGTTGAAAGTTCTTCCAAGCCCATGTTTCTTACAAAAAATTGGTATTCAAAACCTACTCCTCCTGATATTCAGTTTGAAGAAAGAACTTTTCAAACTCAGTTTTCTGTTTCTGCTGACAAAATTTATGAATGGAATATTGATGGTTTTTCTAAACAAGTAATTATTAACAAAATGGGACATATGTCCATGGTTGGTATTGCTTACCAAAATAATCATGATTTTGATCAACCTGAAATTGTTGACTTACTTGCTACTGGTTTTTCTGGTACTCTTCGTGGATGGTGGGATTCATATCTTACAGAAGATTCCAGAGACTCTATTAAACATGTTGTTAAAAAGAATGATGAAGGTTTGCCTATTTTTGATGATCGTATTGGTCGAGATATTCCTGATGGTGTTAATACCTTGATTTATACTATTATCAAACATTTTGTTGATGCTCCATCTAATGTTTCATCTCGAATTTCTGATTTGCTGAATAATTTGAGATGTCCTACTATGTCTGATTATAGATGGTATCAAGATGTTTTCCTTTCCAGAGTAATGCAGCGGAAAGACTGTTACAAACCTTATTGGAAAGAAAAGTTTATTGACGATCTGCCTCCTATCTTTGCTCATAAGGTAAAACAAGAATTAATTGGTAAAAATGATTCTATTGATTATGATAATTTAACCTATGGTGATATTTTAAGCACTATTAAAAAACTTGGTATGAATATGTGCAATGATAAAAAAAACTGTTAAAATACCAATTAAAAAATAAAAGAAAAGCTAAATATGAAATGGGTAATTTTTGTGAATAATATGGTTTGCCCCCGATTGCTCATTCTCGGCAAAAGGGTAAAAAAACATTATAAAAGTCACAAAAAATATAAAAAATACAAAACTAATTTCAATAATTTCTATGCTAAAAAGAAAAATGTTTCTAATAAACATGTTAACCAAAAATCAGGTAAAGGTAAATGTTTCAACTGTGGAAAACTTGGTCATTTTAGTAAAGATTGTACACAAAAACCTGGTAAGTTAAAAAATAAGTTTAACATGTTAAATATTGATGATAATGATCAAGAAGAATTATTCAGAATCCTTGAATCAAACAATTCGTCTGATTCTTTGGAAGATGATTTTTCTTCTTCAACTGATTCTTGCTATCAATCTGCTGATGATTCTTCCGGTTCACCTAATATTAAAATTGGTTGTAGAGATTCTTGTTGCAATGTTATTAACTCTGTTAATACTCTCACTAAAAGTGAAGAAAATGAAAATTTGTTGATTAAATTGATAAGTCAAATTGAAAACTCTGATTTACAAAAAGAATATTTGGATAAATTTAAGAAAAACTTGTTAAAGGAAGAAACTGGTAAAAAATTTAAATCAACTATAAGTTTTGAAGAAACTTTGGAAAGATTTAATACAAAGAAATCCAAAGATTTAACTGTTAATGATCTTCAACATGAAATTAATATTGTTAAACAAGAGATAAGTGAATTAAAAAATGACTTTAAAAATATGAAAAGTGATAACCATAATCTTAAACAAGAATTGTTAATGTTAAAAATTGATCAAAATAAATCTGATAATGAACAAGATGAGCACATAGATGGAGATGAATCCAATCAACAGACTCTTCTTTCTGATAAAGGTAATATTGATGATTCTCAACTTGCTCTTGTTAATGACATACTTTCTCCAAAATGGTTCACAAAAGTGAAAATTGTTGTTTCCAATGATTATTGTTTCACTGTTATTGCTATGATTGATTCTAGTGCTAATAAGAATTGTATTCAGGAATGATTAATTCCTCCAAAATATTTTGAAAAATCAACTGAAAGAATGGTTTCTGCTAATGGTTCTCAAATGAAGATAAAATATGAACTGAATGATGCTCATATTTATCATGATAATGCCTGTTTCAAAATTCCTTCTGTTCTTGTCAAAAATATGACTGACAGAGTGATTCTTGGTCTGCCCTTTATAAATGCTCTGTATCCTTTTCTTGTTGAACATGATGGAATTACTACTGATCCTTTTGGACAGAAAGTAAAATTTGAATTTGCTTCAAAGCTTGAAATTGATATTAATAATGCTCTAGACCCGTCTTATGATTTTCCTACTAATACATCTGTTCATGAACCACGGATGAGTTTGTATTCCATAGAAAATTTTCAAGATAATGTTAATAGTGCCAAATTATCAACTATTGCCAATCACCCTAATATTCTTAATGACTCATTGCAGGAATCAGGCAATGATGCGTGGATAAATACCACTAATAAGTGGGATAATAATAATATTCATATTTATACCACTAGTAAGTGGATTATTATGGCGCCCTCCTCCTCCAAGAGAAAAAACAAGGGAAAAGCTCCTATACAGGACTATTCCCAAAGTAAAAGGCTCCCAGCGGGACAACCTTTTAAAATGCATGAAGGTGCATCTTCTGGGGTAGAACCCAACAAAACAACATCCCTTCAGGGATTTGTCCTGGCAACGGTGACATATTCCAGTGGTGATATAATAATTGCTTTGTAGGAAGTTTTATCTAAAAGATTACAATTCCACAATGGTATCTATTCAGGACTTCCTGAGCCTATTAAATTTATTCTTGATAATCTTCAAGCCTCTTTTATCGGAAACCACCGTAACCATTTTAAAAGAACCCTTCAAGCCCTCGAAATTCACCTTGTTAACCTTGCTGTCCAAAATGAGGCTTGTGTGAGATACCATGCCAACCCTATTTCAGAAAATGACCCTATTTCAGAAACTGACCTTATTAAAGAAAATATTCCTGTTTCAGAAAATAAGGCTTTTAGGATTCGCCTTGAAGCCTACATTAGTCAACTCTTTGGCAAAGAGGATATCTTATTCAAAGGATAAAATAACTTTAATGGGCACTGATTATGCTAGATTGAGTCTTATAACCCAATCTCAATTAAGAGGTGTTGTTGCCAACTTGCCAACAGATATACAATCTCGTATTCTGGAAAGCAAGGCAATGTTTGGGTCTTTTGACCTATGGTTGAAATACTTCGAGAAACTTGTTACTGCCACTATTCCTGATTCTGATGATGAAAATGATAATGTCCTTATTCAGCTAGAATGGAAAGAACACTTTGGGAATAGTCTCAGAGTGCATGAGCAAATGCATCCATTTCCAGGACTTCTTGTTAACTATGGGGATGGAACAGGAGATGATGATGATGACAGAGACCCTGATTGGCTATCTCAGATGTTTGAATTTGGTTTTATCAGGTTCATCATGTTAACAAGTCATAATCAAATTAGCCAGGTCCAACAAATAATTCAAGAAGCTGTTAAAAAACTTGCTAGCCCTTTTGTTTCCATCAGATGCTGGAGTACTTTACCAAACTGGGTCCGAGATAATTGGATGGAAGTCTAACCCTCAAAACATCTCATTCTCATTAATGGTTTCACTCATTAAGGGCAATGGTATGAAGGAAATTCTTTCCTTTCATTCGAAAATCCTATTGCTCTTGCAACATGCTGGAGAAATGATTTCAATAATCAAATTTTTGATGTTATCCAAGAATTATGGAAAGATTACCATTTCATAGGAAATACAAATAGAATTCATGTTTTTGGTATTAAACCTTATGTCTCTGTTGTCTGTCATTTAGAAAGAACTAGTCATGTTGATCCAAGAAGGTTCTTTACTCCAAGAACAAATCCTGTTTTCGAGCCACTTCTATACTGTGGATTTTGTAACCAGTATGTTATCTACCATGAGCATGAATATGTTGAAGATTCTTCACAAGATGATTGATTTCTCTATTTGTCTAGCCTGCACAATGGCTAAAAATGTTGCAATATTGCTCTACTATTCTAAGATTCTTATCAGTCTCATCAAGATATTCTCTCATACTGTTGATTGAAAATTAAATGTTACAATATTCAAGTGCGCCTGCTGAGAAATCACTGTGTGTTCCCATGCTCCTGCGGTAAAGCCCCATGTGTACTATATTCTCTTTTATATTTTATCTTGCCATGCTCCTTCCGACAATGTCTACTCTCTAAAAATCTTCACAATATTCTTGGAGGATTCTTTATGTACCTTTTTGGACTAAAGTTTCAAGTGTTCCAAGACTATTTTGGACTAAAGTTTAAAGTGTTTCAAAGCTATTTTCTGCATGATTTGGACAAGCAAAGGACAAGCTCCATGCTACGGAAGTTTGGAAGACAATAATGAGAATTTCACTATTCACCTGTCACTATTCATCTATACTATTCACCTGTTACTGTTCATGACACTGTTCACTCCGAATTTTGCCTATATAAGGGGGGTTGTCCCTTAAGTTAAAATCAAAATTTTCTTTAGGATTCTCAGAATTTTCTTATTAGAATTCCCTTCTAGAGAGAGTTTGCCTCCTTAGAAGCTTTCTTTGAGAGAATTCCTTGTTTCTATTACTACCTTGTTTATTACTTTGTTCCTACTACTACCTTGTTCCTACAAACTTTGTAACTAGGACTAGTTCAAGCTTTGTAACTGTTAATCTGTTCTGAGATCTTGTATTCACTACTACTACTGTAAGTGTTTAACTCTACTTTCAATAAACAAGTATTTTCAGTTAAGTTTTATGGTCATTATACTACTTGTTGCTACCGCCACCTTGGACGGATTACCGCCATACCGGACGGTTCTAAATTGTTTTCATTTACTTTGAATCATTTACTTTGAATTATTTTGTTATATACTGCTTGGCTGGTTCTACCGCCTTATTATTGCTTTCATTTACTTTGCTTACATTACTTTCAACATATATAATACTGTACTTCCGTCTCTCTCTCTCTCTCTCTTCTCTTTAGCTGTGCGTCCCCTTCCCCCCTTTATGGTATCAGAGCCATTCTTTTCTGGCCGGTGGTAGTGTTGTTGTGTCTTTGTATCTTATCTGTGCTTACCTGAACCTTTGGTGCTCCGTTGTTGTGTCCCCTTCTTACCGTCGTTGGTGCCACCCTAGGTGTAAAGTGAATTCCTAAAACCTGACTGTAAGGCCCATTTGAGCCAAGAGAGGGCGTGTAGGGCATGTGTGTGGTATAGGGTTGCTTAGGGTATGTGTTACGAAATGCAACGGTTGTGAGAAAAACATGATAACTGAGTGTTAAAACTAGGATAGTATGGATAAGTTATGCAAATCCAACTCCTCTATCAGCTCCAGGACTGGTTGTCCTCCTGATATTGTAGAAAAAGAAGGTCACATTGTTAAAGATAGTGAGTTTCATGCTAGATCTAAGCACTTTAAAGAAAGCATTCTCTGTATGGATACTACTTCTCTGAATCATTTCAACCGTTCTCCTGATATTACTCTTGCTTTGAATGATTCTAATGTTGCTAAGACTTTGGCCTTGAATACTACTTCATTTGGTTATCATATGAAAGAAGATGATACTAAAATTGTTTCTGATTTTCCTCCTATTGAAAATAATGTTAACCAATTAAGAGTTTTGACTGTTTTAAATGAAAATTTTGAAATTGATATGGTTTCTTTATTCAATGAGTTCATGCTTTCAAAAAATAGACCTAAAAGGAAATATTTCCAAAATAATTTTGCTTAGTCTGAAAAAGATCGTGTTAAAAGAAAATGGAAAGAAAAAATGTTTCAATTAAAAAAACATATTTTGTTTTTTGATTTTCTGGAAAATTATTATGTTTCAAAAGATGAAGTTTCAAAAAACCATTTGAATGTAATAAAGAAGTCAAATTTTGTTAAAAGTGACAAGACCATTGTTAGGACTAGCCATCCTCCTCTTGAAACTATTTTGATAAACACTGGCAAAACTGATGTTAAAGCTTCTCCTTTCAAAATTGCTGATGATCAAACTCCTATTGTTAGTCTTATTGAACAGAACAATTTTACTAATGAATCCTTGCATGTTATTGGCTAACAGCTTGACCGCATTGAAGAAAAAATTGTTGAAAAAACTGTTTCTGTTGAAAAACCTATTTTTGTTAAGACTGAGAAACCTTTGATTAATTTACCCAGTTATGATAACAAATTCAAGTTTAAAACCTCTCAATCCAAAACTCTGGACACTGTTGAAAAAATGCTCGCTGATTTAAAATTTAAAACTGAGGGTACTTCTACAAGTACTCATGCTGCTTGCACTATTTCAAGAAATGAAAAAGAAATTGTTTCTGATGAAAATACAGATTCTGATACGGTAGTGCTGTTGTGTCTTTGTATCTTGTATGTGCTTGTCCGAACCTTTGGTGCTCCGTTATTGTGTCTCCTTCTTACCGTCGTTGGCGCTACCCTAGGTGTAAAGTGAATTCCCAGAACCTGACTGTAAGGCCCGTTTGAGCCAAAAGAGGGCGTGTAGGGCATGTGTGTGGTATAAGGTTGCCAATATAAATATAAAATAAAAGCTAATTCTCTAGTTCTGAATTTTGTTAATATTAGTGACATGAATTGTTGAGTAATGATTAATGATTAATAATTGTTAGTCTGTTATTGTCTGTTGCCTTGTTGTAACTAAACTGATTAGTTATTGCTATTATTGAATTTGGTTGTGACATTCATTGATTGGGAGTGAGCTATTTGATATTGTATTGCTGGAAAAATTATAATTTGATATTATTGTGAAAACTTTGTTTTTTTGTTGGTTGGAGTTTTTTTTATTAGATGGATGTTGATGCTCCACCTGGATTTGGTGGATTTGCTGCACCTGGGGACCCTAACCCACCTGAACCTACATCACCAATTGGACTTGGTGCATCACTTCCCCCACTATCACCTAAACAAGGTGGTAAGGACCCATCTATAGTTTGGCAGCACTTCATTAAGTTGGTCGGTATTGATCCTACTAATCCTAGGTCTCAATGCAAGAATTATAAAAATCAATATAAGTGTCATAGTAAGAAAAATGGTAATTCGGGCATGTTACAACACATGAAAGTGTGTAAGAAGTGGCTTTTTCCCCGTGATGATAAGCAAAAAACTTTGTCTTTCCAAGCGAAGAGAGAAAGGGAAAGTGGTTCAAATGTGTTAGTGGTTGCAAATTATAGTGAAGGGAGGATAAGATTGGCATTGGCAAGGATGATTGTTATTGATGAATTGCCTTTTAAATTTGTGGAGCATCAAGGGTTTCAAGAATTTATGGAAATAGTTGAGCCTAGGTTTCCTATTCCCCATCGCACTACCATTGCAAGGGCTTGTATGAAGATTTATTCTAGTGAGGTGGATGTTTTGAGAAGGGCTTTTGTTGGGCAATGGGTTTGTGTGACAACGGATACTTGGACATCCATACAAAACTTGAATTACATGGTAGTCACCGCACACTTCATTGATGGGGATTGGACTTACCAAAAGAAAATCGTGTACTTTTGCCTTATAGCTAATCACAAAGGGGACACCATAGGTAGAGCGGTTGAGTCATCTTTGTTGAAGTGGGATATAGACCGGTTGTTTACAATTACTACGAACAATGCTAGCTCTAATGAAGTGGCAATTGATTATGTGAAGAAGAAAACAAAAGAAAGAGATAGTAGCATATTGGGTGGTGAGTTCATGCATATGTGTTGTTGTGCGTATATCTTGAATTTGATTGTGCAAAGTGGGTTGAAGTCCATTCATGAATCAATTGCCAAAGTTTGGAATGTGGTGCGATATGTGAGAGCCTCTCCCGCAAGGTTTTAGAAGTTTCAAGAATGTGTTGAAAATGAGAAAATCAAAGTCAAATGTTTGTTGTCCCTTGATGTGCCAATAAGGTGGAATTCCACTTATCTCATATTGGATTGTGCTATGAAATTTGTGAGAGCATTTGATAGGTTGGAAGAGGAGGGTGGGCATTACAAACTTCATTTTTGTGAAGCAAAGAAAAAGCCAATTGGTCCTCCTAATTATCTTGATTGGAAAAATGTCAAGACCTTTGTGAAATTTCTTGGCATATTTTATGAGGCGACACTTAGATTTTCTGGGTCCTTGTTTGTCACTTCTAATACATACTTCCATGAGTTAATTAGCATTGAAGATCAATTGCAACAGTTGTGTAGTGTTGATGGGGATCCACTTTTGAAGAGTATGGCAGTAGAGATGAAACAAAAATGATAAGTATTGGGGAAGTATGGATAATATCAATTTGATGCTTTTTGTTGTTGTTGTTCTTGACCCAAGGTATAGATTGAAGTATGTAAAATTTTGGTTTAGGGAGTGGTATGGAAAGGACAAGGGGGGTGCGATGAACTCTAAGGTTCGGGATGCATTGAAGAGGTTGTATGTGGAGAGAGTGGGTCAAAATGGAGTTTCAAGTTCTAGTGGTAGTGGTGCTTCATTGTCTAGGGACTCCAGGCCAAGTGTTGGCAATGCTTCATTGTCTGATCGCATTAAAAGTTATAATAATAAGTTTAAGCAACACTTGGCGGACGAGGACAGTGTGGAAAGCAAATCTGAGTTGGATAGGTATTTGTTGGAATCTTCTGAGGACCCTGATGTGGAGGATTTCGACATCTTGATGTGGTGGAAAATGAATTCTTCTAGATATCGAGTCATTTCCCAAATTGCCCATGATGTGTTGGCTATTCCTGTCTCTACAGTTGCATCTGAGTCTGCTTTTAGTACAATGGGGTGTGTTTTGGATGGTTTGAGATTGATACTAGTAAAAAAAAAAATATATATATATATATATATATATATGTTCATTTTGTTTGTCGTATGTATCAATTGTTTATTTATTTGCTCAATGCTTACGAGTCATTTTATTTTGAATGGGATTGTAGAAATTGCATCGGTTTGCCCAATGCCTATGGAGGAGGATCCAAGCACCGTTGTGTTGGATGATAATGAGTGATGTGCTGCTCTTTGCTTGGAGTTAGTTAGTAGTTAGTATTATGTAAGTATACTTGTTATTCTCTTTTGTTTGTGTTAATTATAAATATTCTATTGTTCATAAACGTTTTATTGTTGTTAACACGACTTTATTTTGTTTTGTTTAGTATTTTGTAAGAGTTCTAGAATGATGCATAGTGCACAGACTTACTGGGCAAAGGACTTACAAGAATTAGCATTCTTTTGCCTATATGCTAATTATATCTGTACATGTTATTGGTAGTGGACTTATCACTAATGATAGTTATTTAGGTATTCATGGGTGGGATTATTATTGGGGATACAAGCAATTAGCATTCTTTTGCCTAAATGCTAATTTAATTTGTATATCTTTTGGCATTTTTGGACAGTGACAAATGGTTCTGTAATACGTTATTAAGTAGATACATTAACGCTTATTGTTATTGACACTGACACACACAATGACACTAATGATATTATATGCTACATGATAGTATCTTGGGAGTTGAACTCTTATTGAGGCAATTTCAAAATATTTTTGCATGGTGAATGAAATGAAAAAATTTGGATCATTATGTGAACATATTTTTTGCACAGGTTTTGCACAGGTTTGAAATGAAAATACAATTTTGAAATTTGGATCATTATGTGATCATTATGGATCATTATGTGAAATTTTGCACAGGTTTGAAATTTTGGATCATTATGTGATCATTATGAAATGAAAATACATTATTTGGCACAGGTTTCTTAAACAGGTTGATATATTGATATTGGGCTTGAAAGCCCAATTTTTTTATTATTAAAAAAATAGTTTTTTTTAATATTTCAAACCGACCAAACCGACTAAACCGCACCACAAAAAACCGCACCGCTATAGGTTGGAAAACCGACCCTAGGTGGTGTGCATAAGTTCCAATTATGAAAAAACCGATCTCTATCGGTTCGGTAACAAATTTGGAAAAAAAAAAAAAAAAAGCCCTTACAGAACCGCGCACACCCCTAGCTAAAATAATATAGCTGGACCCATTAATAATATCAAAAAGTGCAATAAGATCCATAAATAATAGCAAAAATAAGCTAAATAATAAAAAAAAAATGGGCTTTTTAAGTCAATGCCAATCACCCACTTAGTTTGGAGAGTATTCTCTGCATGTTGATAATATGAACTTGAATTCAAATTAATTCAAGAGACAAAGCATGTTCTTCGTCCAATTCACGCAATGAGCTGCATGGATATCAAGGAGAAATAGCATAGATCTCTTAAGTTCTTTTTTTGTTGGGTTGGGGGGTTTGAGGCTACACATCTACCATGCACAATTCTACAAGTGACCATGAGTGAGTGGGCTTTAAGTTCAAGTCCACAATATTGCTGGGCCAATTCATTATTCACTTGATAATTGAAGGAAATAATCTGGTATTGGCCAGAGTGCCTGACCATAGTCACAACTCAAGAGCACCAAAGTAGTTATTAACTTAAAATAAATCATATAAAAACTAAAGCTAATATTTGTTGCATATTGCTCATAATAATTGAAAGTGTGAAAATGCTCTTCCCACAATGCTAAATCTAACGAAGAGGGGAGTGACCACTAATGGAATATGCCCCATTTGTGGGCAAAAAGCTAAGTCAATATGTCATGCATTGTTCAGATGTAATATTGCAAAGGAAGGAGTGCCCAATCAAAATCTGTGCAGAGGACCAAGACTTATCTGATATTGCTCTGGCACTATTATATGTAGGAACAACTAAAGACCTGGAGATAAGGGTTGTGACAGTATGGGCAATCTAGTACAACAAAAACCAGTGTGTGCATGAGTCTGAAAAACAAGTTGCTGGTCAAATTTGGGACTTTGCCTTGAGCCTTCTTCTGAATTATAAAGAAGCATCCAAATTGTTCCAACTTGGTCCGGGCTTTTGTGAGGTAAGTTGGAAGAAGCCTCCAATGGGGGTCTATAAGATAAATGTGGATGGGGCCACATTAGAGATAGGAAGGAAATCAAGTATTGGAGTAATCATAAGAGATTTCAAAGGTGAGGCTGCAACTGGTCTGTGTAGGCTGCTACCTGGAAATTTCTTTGTGTTGGAGACTGAAACTTTGGCAGTGGAAGCTGGTATTCTGTTAGCAAAAGATTTGGGCCTCCAACAAATCATCAACGAATCAAACTCTCTCTTAGCTATTCAGAGCATCTCAGCCAAGGAAGTCAGTGGAGAAACAGGCCATATTATTCAAGGAATTCTGAGTAATCTGGACTGTTTTAGCAGTTGGCAAATAAGGCATGTGAAGAAGGACTTCAATAAGGTAGTGCATGAACTAGCCCTCTATGCTAAGTGTAAGGAAATGAGCCAGGTCTGGGAGGAATGTTCCCCGACCATAGTGAGACACCTGATTCATCATGATTGTCTATGATGATATAGCTATCCTGTTTTCCATTGTAATCCATCTGTTTGTTTAATGAAAGGCTTCTCGTCAAAAAAGAAAAAAAAAAGTGTGACTTTAGGTGTTTATTTGAACACATCTTATCTAATTTTTTGCTAAAAATATCATCATCAATCAATCTATATATATATATATATATATATATATAAGCAAAGACCTCATATAAAAGAGTATAAGGTTCTGCCATAGAGTGCACTCTATGAAAAGAATAGAAATACTCTTAAATCACATTAGAGATAAGAACAAATTAAAAAATGAAGGCTTTTTACTTCCTTTAGTTCAATATTTCAAGACAACTTTTTGTTACATTTTATGTTCAATGTTTTAAGACTACTATTTGTTTCATTTGGTTCAATATTTCAAGACTTTTCCTCTCTCTCACACACAAAAAAACTCTTTGAATTTTCATTCACTATTTTCAATTCTACTCTTATATATATATATATATATATATGCCCACAGTCCTTCATGCTAACCCATCTCAAATACACTTAGACCAAAAACAATGTCATTTACTTTTAACCTTTCAACGACACCTACATAACTCCAACATTGTAATACCATTTTATTCTAACGTGTATGAGTAGGCTATGGCCAAGGAAATGAGCTTGCGTTTTTTATTCAGTGACAGTAGCTTACAGTTTGATGTTAAAGTCAGACGTTGCGGATTTTGTGAAGGTTATGATTTGCTTTGAGTCTTTTGGTTTGGGAAAGTTATAAATGTGTTTTGTTTTAGATCTAAATAATAATATTAAAAAAAATGAAATATTCTAATTGGTTATTTATGAAGTTAGTTTTTTTTTTTTTGTGTTAGAACTCATAATTTTTAGGCTTCTTTGTAAGTTTTTTTTTTTTACTGTTATTTTGCTCAGTATGAGCAATAGTGATAAAAATAAAATTAATGATGATTTCAAAGTATTTTCTACTTTTTTTTTAAAGTATACAAAAGTCCAACTAAAGACAATTAAATTTTGATTAATGGATGTGTTTTTAATTAATTTCTCTTTATTTATTCAGGTTCTCTTTATATTGATACTTACAAATGATTTCTGTAGGGATAAGGGATCCAAAAGTATATATATATATATTGGGCCTTGGCCGAGGACGTTGAGTGGTCCAAGAACATATAAACAGTATTGAGGATGTAAGACTCAGAGCCCCATGAGTAAGCTACAAATGAGAGGGTTGGGGAAGGTAGGCCGAGGAGGAATATCCCCTCGGCTAAATGAAGCAAAGATCAAAATGTGTGTCCTATCATCCAGGGTGACATTCCAAGAAGTTCTATTGATAAGAACATGCATTATGAATGTACAAGAGGGATGGGAGCTAAGAAATATCTAAGAGAAAGTTGTTACCATCGCATTGAATGCTCTGTAGCTAACTCACTTCTCTGTGTGTCACAAGGTCAATTTTTCACTCAAATTTTCTGTCTATGATGGCCCTAAGTCCTTGACTTAGTCTTAGCCAACACCACACACACTGCAATAACACTTAGAACAAATTATCTAGGGGACGTTTAAACACAGCACACACTATTTACAAGGAACTCACTCTCAACCTTTATTACTTAATCTCAAGTACAAAGGAAACCCTTTTACAAGCCCTAGAGAATTATAAAAAACGTTCTCAAGGCCAAATACACTTTGCTGCTGACACCCCCAACAGCCTTAGGTTTAAATATATAGAATATACTGCTATGGCAGTTACTGCCTAGTAACTGCCTGGATCTTGGACAATCTGCCACTTATGGTCTAACTTAGGACACCTTTAACTGATGTTGTCTTAGCCTACTCTCCACGTTTCCAGCCCCTACACAACAGGTCTGATCATTAGGAAATCTAGGAACTGCTTAGTAACTACCACTGAACATGCTACACATGCACATTCCATGTCTCAGCAGACCATGGGGCCTCTATCCATCCTCTAACAACCCACACAACATGTTCCCACACGTTTTGGAAAGGTTTAACCCATGCTCAAGGCCTTCCAATAGCACTACAGCCTACACAGCATGCCCATATGCAACACACAATGTAACTGCCATCAGCCTACTAGCACTTGTATATGCATTCAACCAGCCCCAACTAACCCAATGCCTTGCACACAACATTTAATCATCATAGCAGCCTAGCCCTGTCTTGCACTCCAACCACCAGGCCCACACACAAGGAACCAACAACCAAGCTACCAATGCCATGCACCACCATGTAGGGTCAGCACCACTTGCTGCTACCTATCATCCCAACCATCTCTGCCCACCAAGGCCCTTCTCTACCATGGCCTTGAGGCATCATGTGGAGTAAGGTACCTCTACATGCTGCCCCTCATCACTACTTATCGATCCAACTTGAGTAGGGAGACTGGGCTGGTCCCCCTCAAAGAGCCCTTAAGAGCATCA
Organism: Quercus suber; assembly: GCF_002906115.3. Taxonomy (NCBI): domain Eukaryota; kingdom Viridiplantae; phylum Streptophyta; class Magnoliopsida; order Fagales; family Fagaceae; genus Quercus; species Quercus suber. Next base: position 1,031,650 of record NW_027069638.1, read on the forward strand.
CTAGTCAGACATAAGGAACCATGAGTGTGTTAAGAAAACATAAAGCCAAGTGATTGACTCAATGCTGCCCAAGCACCCTCATTCCTCATGTCATCATCAGCAACACATAGTGCTCCTAACACTATGGAATCCACTGCTTTGAATATCAGCAGTTGTAGTTTTCTGGCTCTTCCATCTTGACTAATAAACACTACTCACCAACAATTAACCCCGTATGGTCGTATCACAATTGGTCATCATCAATATCTTCAAATTGGTATATCTTTTAGGCATACACCCAACCCATTTCATTTCCTAATTCAGCTTTTCCAACTCCACATAGATCTCTGGAAAATGAGGGTGGGTAAACTAAGAAAACATGCGTTTTGTTATCTATTTCAACCCAACTTCATCCAGCACTTCTCCCTACCCCCTTACACCAACTTTTGCATAGATATATATATATATATATATACGTGTGTGTGTGTGTGTGTGTGTGTGTGTGTGTGTGTGTGTGTGTCTCACATACTCCATCTTGCAAAGCTTATTTGTAGCCACCCTCCCAAGCTCTAATTCTTCATGTACTTTGCAAAAACTTAAAAATGGGGCTTTTTTTTGGCTTTTAGCATAATTTTATTAACAATTTTGTCATGTGACAAGCTTTGCAAACATATTAGTTAGTTAACATCTCTAATCTTAGAGATTCAAGTTTCAAGTGATGGCAATCTGATGTGGATTAAAAAATCCACATGGAACTCAACTCTTAGAGACTCAAGTTCACTAAAGGACCTCTAGCTACTGATTTGTTGTTGCTTTCGCTTGGTGATGATGCTACCTAGTGAATTTATTTTGGTGAGACATCAAATTTAATGGTGGTACACATGATGATGCTACCTAGTGAATTTGTTTTGGTGGGACATCAAATTTAATAGTGGGACACGTATTGGGAAATCAGATTTATTAGTCTATACATCAGATTTAATGGTAGGACAGGGACACATATTGAGAGACATTGCCTCTCTTCTTTTCTCAACCTTTGAGAAATTCTTTTCCTTTGAGAAACTCGAGTCTTAGAGACTCCAGTTCACTAAACGAACTCAAATCTTAGAGACTTGAGATGCTACTTAACTAATATATTTGCAAAACTTGTCACATAATAATATTGTTAGTAAAATCATGCTAAAATCCCCCCCCCCCCCCCCCCCACACCCCCCACCAAAAAAAAAAAAAAAAAAAACAAACCCTTAAAAGTACATGACATAATTTGGATCATAAGGCATTTCCTCTATCAGCTCCTTTGCTTTTCTTAGATGTCCATTTCTTCCATAGAGGTCAAACAAGCATGCATATAGATCTTGCTCAGGAACAAGCTCGTAATCCCTTCTCATTTTTTTAAAATACTCTATCCCTCCTTCAAGAAATCAAGCATGATTGTAAGCAGTCAAAGTAACACTAAGGCTGCATTTGTTTTGGTGTAAAACCATTTCAGGAAATGGTTTTCCGTAAATGCGGATTTTTGGTTGAGCATGGAAAATAAATTTTTCGGAAAATATTTTCAGTTAACCGTGTAAAATGAGCCTTGAACCGGAAATGGTTTTACATTTTTATTTTCACTTCAAACCATTTCTGGACTCACACGCAGAGAGAGAGAGAGAGAGAAGAGAGAGCCCAGATCACGCCTTCGACTTCGCCAGCGAACCCCAAGCTCTAGTCCGACGACCACAAACTGAGCTCCAGTCCGACGATCGCACCAGAACGTTGATCACACCAGTCCGTCGATCGCACCAATCCGACGATCGCACCAGATCATCAATCGCACCAGTCCAACTTCAACACCGCTCAATCTCGCCTCTGCCGCACGATCTCGCCTCTAGATCGAACCCAGTCGCCTCTCTCTCTTCCTTCTTCTCTCAATTTGACCGAATTTGATGAATTTTTTTGCTGGGTTTTGTTTCTTTGTGAGTGAGTGTAGAATTGATTCATTTTCCACATGTTTACAGCTGAGGAAGTGTATGGAAAATTGGGTGGCTTGGCTATGTAAAGCATTTTCCATAAAAATGTTTGAACGAACCAAACACCGGAATTGATTTTCTGTAAAACAAATTCCGAGGCAGGCAAACAGCCTGAAAATATTTTCCTTTCCTGAAAATAGCATTTCAAGAAAATATTTTACGAGAACCAAACATAACCTAGAGCAGACATTGTCGAGCACGGTTGTTTACATGAAGATGAGTATGTGGAATTAGCAACAACCGCCTACACGACTACAATCTCGGATAAATGGTGGTGGTGGTCAAGCCCACTCATGACCCAGTGAAATTAAAGAAGATTCATTGGGTCGGTTGAAGTGGCCAAGCGGGCTGTGGGTAGAATAAGAAGGCCATTAATAAGAGCCAGAATCGGAAAATATATTAACGGAAAAAACGAGTGCATATGACCCAAGTTTTTCGGACTTCGCTTCAGTTATTTTCTCACACACACACATATATTTACTTATTTGCTATTAAAAAAAAAGATAAAAAGTTATTTTAAGCAAATAAACTAAATCCATATGCCTAGTAGACAAACAAAATGAAAGCCATCAAATGTCAGCGAAATCACAAATGGTAGCTAAACTTTAATAGCATTTTACAAGAAAAATTAGTACTCAAGCAATTAGAAACTTTCTAAAGCGGGCTATTCTGTTTTTAAGCAAAACCACCACCACCACCACCACACCCCCCAAAGGTCTTAAATACATAGGTAAATCTACAAGATAAAATATAATGCAGGGCTGGCTCTGTAGAGAAGCAAGAGGTTTATCCACATACATGAAGATCTCGAAAGATCTTTGCCAGAGCCACAGATGAAATCATGTTACAGAATCTGTCCAAGACCCAAAAATCAATCCTTCTCCTGAGTCCAAATCCTCACAGTTTTGTCATTGCCAAGCGCACCAGAAGCAATCATATTCTCTGTGGGGTGACATGATACTGATATAACCGTGTCGGTATGACCTTCCAATTTCTGGACTATTTTCCTGCTCTGCAGCTCCCACAAGTATAGACAACTATCTTCAGAACCACTAACAATATACTTTCCATTTGTTACAGAAAATGTGGATGAAAGGCAATACTTCGAATTCACGTGGCCAGTATAAGTCTTCAAAAATTTCCCAGTCGCATAGTTCCAAAGCCTCTACAAAACACAACACAGACAATATAGATGAGCCTACAAAATAAAAATGGATAGCAACTACTACTCAAAGAAGAGTGAACGCTCAAAATATCATCAATGTAATAATTTGTTATGGTAAACAATTCAAAGTCTACAAATTTGCGGTAATCCTGCTTGTGTCAAGTACAAATGTGCAAGTTCATTAGAGAAGCTTATATGTGGAGTATATTGCTTAACATACTTCAAAAGAAAATCCTTTCTTAATTCTTAATGCAGACACTATCTACAAATACATATAACCAAGTTAGGGGTAATGCAGCATTTAAGTGCAACATCATAGACATCCATGTCATAATCCTGAAAATTTCTAGAACTTTCCCAGTTTCACTAGTACGAGCTTTCCGGACCTTCTTTTTTTTTTTTTTTTTGATAAGTAAAAAAGGTGCATGAATTGGCAGAGCATAGATTAAAAGGAATGCCTTTTACAGACATCGTGCTACATGATATTATTTGCAAGTATGTTTGAATCCTGAAAATCTATTTAGTTGGTACCAAATAGAACAATTTGACATAAAAAGTCAGCTCATAAGTACACAACCGAATCTTTATAATAACATTCTTAACTAAAGGAAGAATCAAGGATTTTAGATTTTGTTCCAAGTCTCTTTCATACACTTGTAAGAGATTTCTAGAAGAAGCTAGTGAAGTAATTGATCAAAATAAGTCATTCCACGGTTTCATTATAGCTGTCTTCAGTTTTCAGTTTTTCACCAACAGATGATTTAAAGTTACAAAAAATTTGAAGACTCCACTGCTACAAAGATAGCTTCATTCCAATAGAGCAAATAATGCTTCCTGTAGCTTATCTAGAATCAATACACAGGGTTTTGTTCGAGTAAATTGACAAAACCAGTAGAAACAGACAGAAACCATGTTTCCAAACTTTGGAGGTCATACAAGTAGTTTAAAAGTCCCATATGAAGGCGGAGGAGAAAGAATTGAGGATTGCTAATAAAATTCGTGAGCTAAAATTTCAATCCATAACATAGGATAGAAGAGAATCTAAGTAGTGTAATCATTACCGATTCTGATTATTAAAGAAAATAAGTTCAATTTTAATTTCTTACAAGACAGCAACTTTGTGTTCCCAACATCTATTATATTTAGCAATTATCTATTCACTACGACATTTAAACAAACACATAGAGAACAAACAAAAAAACATAAAGACAGCAATGCCAAAGAACCAAGACAAAGACTTTAAACCCAAATTGCAGAGAAAGGAAGTAAATGAAGTTACCAAAGTATTATCAAGCGTTCCAACAAGAAGAAACTTGGCATTGGGCGAGAACTTAACATACGAAACGGGCGGGTTCTCATCGTCAATCAAAGTCTTCATACAATGCCCAGTAGCAGCGTCCCAAATTCGACACAACCCGTCGTAACTACTGGAAACAATGAGCGACCCATCGCGGTTAAAATCGACGGCGGTGACGGGGTCAGAGTGAGCCGGCAAGACCTTGAGACACTTAGCGGACTTAACATCCCAGATTCGGACAGTTTCGTCGAAAGAGCCGGAGACAATCATGTTGGACTGAGGATTAAAGTTGACACAGAAAGCATAGTTGGTGTGGCCCGACAGGGTTTTGATGAGGGACCCAGTTTCGATGTCCCAGAGGCGGAGGGTCTTGTCGTCGGAGGCCGAGACGAGGTATTTGGAGTCGGAGGAGAAGGCTAGGTCCGAAACGCCCTGTTCGTGGCCTTCGAGTTCTTGGAGAAGAGAGACGGTGGGGGCGGAGGAGTCCGACGAGGACTTGACGACGGAGATGCGGAGGGTTTTGTCGGCGGAGGAGGAGGCTAGGAGGCGGCCGTCGGATGAGAATTTGACGGCGGAGATTGCTCGCTTGTGGGGAGTTAGGGTTTTGGCGAGAGTGTAGGGTTTGAAGGATTCGGTTGGCTCTGGCTCTGTCTCTGTCGCCATGCTTCTTTCTCTGGTGGTTGGTTTGATTGTGTGAGTGTGTGTGTGAGAGAAAGAGTGAGAGTGAGGGGTTTTGAAGGGTTTTATTAATTATAATAGATGATAGTAGTTTTATAATTGGAGACGGAGAAGGACAGTGATGGGTAAAGGGAAAACAGAAGTACTCAATGACTTTTCTTTTGTTTTGGGAGCGGAAGGAACGAAAAGATTGTTATCCTATTGGGCGGGGAACCATGATTACATTATTTTTTTAAAGGCTCCGTTAACAAATTCGTTTTTGAAAAAAATTTATTGGAAATTAAAAAAGTTGTCAAAACTTTTTCAATTCTCGATAAAACTTTTTTCAAAAATAGTATACTATTATGTGCTCTTAGGGCATACGTTGAAAGGGAATTTGTATTTCCTATTAAGGGTGTCCAAACCAAACCGTCAACTGACCCACCTGGCCAACTTGGCTGATCCAATCCAAAAACCGGCCAACTTGACACCGGTGACGGGTTGGTGGCGGGTCTTTGCCCCCAAAACTTGAGACCGACAAGTCGGTTGGCGAGTCTGAACATGAAAAACTGACCCGACCGTATTACAGTAGAAAAGTGGTCGTTTTCCACATAGAGGAGCGTTTCGTCGGTGGTTTTAGTACAATTAGTTGAGAAATGGCCTGATCTCTTCAAGATTCAGCCAGATCTCGACATATCCGGCAAAATTTGGTACAGATATGATGGATTTCAGCAGATTTGGGTATAGTTTTGAAAATTTCAACCCTAACCGAGGACCGACCGGTATCCAAGGAGGTTCGACCACCCAAACTAACCCCTTTTACCAGTCAACAGTGGGGCTAGAAATGGTAGACCCAAAGTAATCAGGTCGGTTCCAGGTTAGGCACAAACTTGACCCAGACCGACCTGTGAACAGGCCTATTTCCTATTATAATTTATTTGTTGGGGGGGATAACTTTGATAGGTAGAATTAGGGGTGTGCAGCCAACCCGTCAAAACCAAACCGACCCAACCCAACCCAACCCACTGGGTTGGGTCAATTTTTAGGGCTTGGTGGGTTGGATTGGATTACAACAAATTTTTTAATAGCAAGTCAAGTTAGGTTCAGGTCATAAAATTCCAAACTTGCCAAACCCGACCTAAGCCACCCATATATTTAATATATATTATATAATTAATAAATTTTTTTAAATAACCAGCTCTTCTTATTCTATATAAAAGTCAATTAATTCACACAAACCCTAGAACATTTTCTTTTATTGTGCCGCCTCCCACTCCCTTCTCCCACTTCACTCCCTTTTAAACCCTAACTCTCTCTCCCTCTGCTAAGCCACTGCCATCCATCAGCTATCATCACCGCATCGGCTGTGGTTCTATCTTTCCAGTGGTAGCTCTCTCTTCCGATGTTAGGTAAAATTTCTCAATGTTTTCTCTCTCTCTCTCGCTCTATTTCTCTTTCTCTCGCTTCTCTCTCTCTCACTCACTCTATCTATTTATCTCTCTTACCATGGTGGATCAGTATTTATTTTTTACTTTGTTGATTTCTTAGTTTTCTTTTTATTGATTTTTAAATGATTATGCTTTGTCTCAACCATAGGTCTCTTTCTTGCTTTAGTGGTTCTCTCTTCCAGTGTTAAGTGCAGGTACTTGGGTTTCTTTCTCTTGCTCTATTTCTCTTTTTGTAGCTTCTCTCTCTCCCCCCTCTCACTCTATCCGCTTATCTCTCTTGCCGTGGTGGATTAATGTTTAGCTTTTGTTTTGTTGATTTCTTAGTTTTCTTTTGGCTAATTTTTAAATGTTTTTGCTTTGTCTCAACTTTCAAGTCTATTTCTTACTCTACAATATTTTCTCTTGCCGACTTGATGTGTCCCTCTCTCTATCTTGCTTTTGCAAGTTTGTCTTTGTCTGGCCCTTTCCCTATTGTTTTTACTATTGTTGTTTAGTCATTAGTGTTGTTTGTCTTTAAGTAGTTACAGTGATACTAATATTTGGGTTTTTTTTTTTTTAAATATATTTATATATTTTTTTTCAATTTAATAATAATAGACTTGGACTTGTGTAATGAGTTGGGTTAAGCTGAGTTAATTTTTTTTTAGCCTACCATGGTAAGTTGGGTCAAAAAATTCCTTTAACCCGAACCTAACCCATACACACCCCTAAGTAGAATGGAAAGAGATTTGTACTAAAATTTATTTGGAAGAATTAGTTGAGTTACAACTTACAAGACTCTTCATTTTAATTTTAATTTTGAAATAATTGAATTAATACTACTTTTACAAACTCACTATTATTGACCGTTCAAGAATTGTTCGAAAAAATAACTCTTTCATCTTAATTATGCTAACTATAATTTCAGTCAAACTTAGAAAGCACAAATTTCCTTTTAGCCTAAAAATAATAAGGGCACAACACACATCCCTTACTATAAAAAATCATTTTAAAAATAATGTGTAAAACACACAACCCTTTTATACCAACTAGGTTGGTGCAATTTTAGATAACTCAAATTTGACCGGAGCTTTAATTCACATGGCATTTACCAGAGTCAAATCTAACCACAAACACCCCAACTTTTAAACTGAACGAAACAGAGAGATATTAAATGGACCACTTTTCATTTTGTTGATGGTTAAAGCAAGTATCTAAAAACATAAGATAATCATCTCAAAAATAAATAAATAACATAACATAACATAACAGAAAATAAGATTGCTTCAATATTTGTAACGGTTGAAGACTTATTTGGTGCATTACGCAAAAAGAATAGAAATATTGAGGAAAACTCGTCAACAAAATTGAACTTCAACAGAAAAAATAAACTTTGTTGAAAAAGAGAATGATGGGCAATAAGGCATTATCCCAACTGTTACCACTGGTTGACATCTCCTTTATGCTAACTGGACCTCACCAAAGAATTGGAAATATCTGCCCCGTAAAATGCCTGATATTCTTTTTCAACTCTTGAAGAATCCATCAGTGCACAATAATGTTTAGCTGCAATGACACATGTTCTTCACAGACTTCTTAAGAGTAGTCATTTTGCAAGAAGTCCAAGTAGGCTGGAACCATTTCCAACAGTCTCCAATAAGTCTGCTTGGTCCTACAGGGAGATATATGGTCTTTTGGTTTATCATAATCTGCCTAGAGGGGACTCAAGGGCATGATCATCGACCAACCAAAGGCCAAAATCATGGAAGCGCTTTATTTTTTTCTCAAAACCTGTGATATAATTATTATGGATTATAACATGCATTCCCTTGGTCTCTTGCACCCATGTCTTGTTCTTGAAGTATAATCCTCCTGTCGGGAATGCAGCTTGGGGAAGCAAGTAGAGATCCACCTGCACAAAAAACTTCAACATCTAAATATCTCAAGATTCCAACCAATACAAATTGTGAAGACAATGTTAGAGATTTCAGAAGCTCAAAAATCCACTAGTTCTCACTGTAGGCTGCATAGATTTTTTCTCATACTATTGAAGTATATCTTACAGGAGAGTTGAGGGAAGACCTTCATAAGGAATAGCTCTGAAACACATAAAAATCCACCTAGAACATATTCTGTACAACTCAGCTGTGTTTAGCATCTCTAGTGAGGATACATTTCACAGCTCTCTAAGCAACGAAAAAAAAAAAAAAAAGCTTTTTTTGGTATGCAATTTTGGGTTCCAAGGAATGCACTTTATTGAGAATGCATTTTCCATTTCTCATTTTATGAAGCAAAAGAAGAATCCTCAAATTCTCATTTGCATTTCATCCTCAAAGCATTCCCTCCCTGGGCTTTCCTAGTATCTAGTCATTGTCATTAAACTTCCTCAATATTAAAGGACTCATAACAATAACAACAACAAAGCCTTAGTCACAATTTTTTTGGGGTCGGCTTAAAGGATTCATAACAAGACAAGAAAAAATTATTTGCATGTTACAGGCAATTACAATAATGTGTCTCAGGAAGGATTGATTATGACAGTGCCCTGTGATTGTCTTCTAAGAAAAGTACCAGTAGAGAGAGAGGCTGATAAGTCGTCCTTGTTACAAGATTGACATATCTAGCATGACAAATTTAAGGGAAAAAAGTAATTACTGAAATTTTGACATGCGTCTTGGAATTAGGTTTTTTTGTTTGTTTTTTGTTTTTATTCCATGACACAATTGTTGTTTTTGTCCTCCATTCTTTTCTCCTTAATTGGTTTCCAGCCTTCTTATTTTGGGCTAATTATCACATTCTTTTGTTATTTTGAAGATCTTGTTGACATACCATCCATTGATTTTTTGACAGTGCTTGAGTTTGATCTAAATTCAAAAAGATTGTGATTCTTTGGGTTCTTGATTTGACAGGTACAGCATGTTAACACAACATTATTTGCTAATTCTTTCTGGTATTGTTTTATCAATTTAAAGATACTCAGTATAGCATGATAGTTTTTAAAACAACTATCATGAATAATTCATAATTTATATGTGCAGGTCATGATACGTTTTTAAAACAACTACCAGTCATTTTGGGACATGTATAGCAACATAGCCGCACACACACACACACACACACACACGAACGATGCAAGAACATCATATTCAGAAACCTGTAAGGGACAGCAAGGGTGGATTATATGTTGTTGTGCCATTAGAATTTCACTGGTATTATGTTGTTATTATTATTTCTATTACTTATGGTGATTGTATTTAAGTAGATATTTCCAATTTTATGCATTGAATTTTACATTTTTAATGTTGGGATTTTATGTAATGGATGTCAATATAATGCATGTAATCTTTTATGTGTAAAATTTATGATTGTTAAAAAGATATTCCTATTGCCATCCTATTAAAATTTGGTTTAAATGGGAAAAAAATGCACTCTGCACTTCTTAAAACCAAACCAATTTCACTTAGTATAATTACTTTTTAGTAAGAGTTTCAGCATAATACCAATCACAATTTTCAGGAAAAAAAGAAAAAGAAATTTTTTTTTGTCAGAATACTGCAGAAGAATCCATTCTGCTCCTAAAGTAGAGTTACCAGATGCAACCTAAATCAACCAGATTACGCAGACAACTCCAATATATCAAGATTTCCAGATTATTTATTTCCTACACCAAATTGCAATACTTTCAGCAGAAGCATAAAATCCCCACAGGCCTTTCGAGACTTTGCTTTAAAGGGACTATTAAGATGACTAAGCTTTCCTAAAAATAAAAATTTACTAGGGAATTCTGGGCTATGAAATAAACTAGGAAGGCAAATAGAAAAAAAACCTCTCCAGCAGTTTTATTCAATGCCCAGTTAAAACCAGGTTGGTCATTTGCTTTCTTTGCTTTGGACCATGGTTGTGATTGAAGTTCCTCAATCCACTTCTTCATAACCAGTTTTGCTCCACTAGTAGGGCGAAGGAAAATCATGCAGCTACATATGTAAGGGCGCCCTTTTTTCCCTGGAGGTGGCAAATCATGAGAGTGATTCAGTGGTTTAACCTGTTCAGTTAAAAAGAAGAAATTATTGATGATAGTTACAACAAAATAAAATTACATTTACATCTTGTTTAAGATAATGATGCAAGTTCGAGATAAATTTACATTCAAGAAGCCTCAAAGCCAGAACATTTAGATCTAGTTTACTTGTTAGATCCATGGCAATGCTAGAAGCATTGAATAACTGAATTCTGAGAACATCATCATATTGACTCAGCTTAAATCCATAAATAACTTTCAACAGCACTCCTCATTGATTTTGAAATTCAAGGCTGACATGTCATTTGTTTTTCAGTTTTTCTTTCTTTTTTCTCCTCTTTTTGAGCCAAAATAGAAAATTTTGACAAAGAGACACAAAAGCAGCAGTTCAGTTGGAATTGGAAGGCATCCAAAACATCTCAAGAAATCAACATTCTGCGGCAGGCTCCAGTAGAATGGAACTTGGGTGTGTTCACTGATGTGATGTTCTTATGTTGCAAGATAAAAACAGAATAAATAAAATTGAAAAAACATTTCAACTAGTAACTGAGAAGATCATGATTTGTCCCTCTATTTCCCAATTTACGGCCATCAAATGATAGACAAATATAAATGGTTATGAGGAAACAAATGATCAGCATATTTAGATTTTGTTACAAATCGAGTTTGTATAGAATATAATGTTTTTGGTAGCTTATATGCAACACTTGGCACTATTTTCCATAAATGGCACACAGCAAAGGCAAGAAGCAAAGTAGGTGTACTTACTGCTGCCATATCATCTGTGAAGTACACATCGTGACTCCCTTGCAAATAAGGAAATGGATCAGCCAACCAAACCATATCAACATCATTGTACATTACATTATATCCAAGTTCCAAAATATGGAGTAGGTGACGTGGCCTTCGGGATGTAAAATTGAAGAATCCCTGTACATATGAAACCAATTAGGATTGCTTCCAAATTGCAATGAAGTCAACAAAAAAATGGAGATAAACATTTCCAAGCATTGTATACTAACTGGCAGGAAAACAAGGAAATATTCAAGCGAAATGACACTGTAGTTTATACTACCAAGGAACATCAAAAGGACAACAAATTAGTAAAGCAAACATCTAAATTCCAAATTCCTTGTTGCACTGATGCAAACAAAAAATACAACATGATTGATGTGATAAAAAGGATTTATATGCGGTTTTTTTTTTTTTTTTCATGATTTAGGCAATTACATTGGCATAACAACTTCGTCGTAGCAAGAAAAGTAGTATTCAATTCAACAAATCAATTCAAATTTCACAAGAAGCGGATCAATACACCTTACATAACTACAAATGCAGCACAAAAGCCTAGGTTCAAGAAGAACTAACAAAAATGATATGTATAAACAGTTAAGCACAACAAATGCTGCTTACAATCACAAAGACTTCAGATTGACAACTTTGAACATAAAAATACCAACTTTAAACTCACACATAAAATAAGAAAATATAAAGCCAAAATACATTGTTAATCCCTAAACTTTTAACTGATGAGCGATATAATCGCTGAAGTTCAAAGTGTGGTCATTGTTAATCCCTAACAAACTTAAAGTGATTGCTTTTAGTCCCTAAAAAGCTTAAGGTGATCAATTTTAATCTCTAACAAACTTAAATTAATTGGTTTTGTCCAACGTGTCTAACAGAGTGATGACATGGTAATTTTAAGAAACTAAATAAAGCAATCACATTAAAAGAACTAAATTGCTCATGGGCTTAAGTTGCAAACTAAACTATAAAATAACTTAGGTTAGGATCAATACACATATTACATAACTACACATGTAGCACAACTTGCAACAATATATAAGCAGTTTAGCACAACTTGCAATTCCAATTTACAACGACTTTAGATTGCCAACTTTTTAACTTAAAAACAGCATTCGAACTCACATATAAAATAATAAATGCTTAAATACATTGTTGTTCCTGAAAATTTAGCTCATTAGCGATTTTAGTCTATTATGTTTAAAGTGATCACTTTTAGACGTGGCCAAACTAAAATCAACCAATATAAGTTTGTGAGGAACTAAAATCGATCACTTTAAGTTTGTTAAAGTTTAGGAACGTACAGTTTGGGCAAAAATAAAATAAAAATGAAACCCAGATGTTAAAAAATACATACATACCTGAGAACCAAACTTATGGGCAGTTTGAGAATCAGGGGCGGGCGGGACGAGCACGGCGTGGCCAGGCCAACGCTGATTAACCTTAAAAAGCGTGGCATAGTCCTCGGCAATGACAAGCACTTTGTCCTGATGCTTTTGCCTGGCAATGCTAATCAACCAGTTGTTAAGAAAAGGCAAGTAAGGGTGACTCACAGCGCAGACGATCACTGTACCGTTCTTGGCCACAAATGAAGCCGCTTGGGCCAGCGTGTAATCACGCCATTTGGAGTACTGGGAAGAAGTGTTAGAGTTACTGGAGAAGAGGAAATCGGGCATGCCAGCCCAGGGCAAGAAGACACCGAGAATGATGAGAAGAGATAAGAGAAGAAGAAGAGCAGTTGGGTGAAGGGTCTTGAGGAGGAGGAGCGTCGGGATAATAATGGGTTTGGACCTGAAAACGAAAACGGGTTGCGAATTGCTCTTTGGTGTAAAATAAATGCTGACATTTTTTTTTTTTTTTTTTTAGATTTCTAGGAGAGTAATTTCTTGAGTTTGGAAAGGGATTTACTGAGAGATCTTTGAAGATCGGATCTGGGTGCTTCCCAGCCCAGGTGGCAGATCTTGAGATGACTATGTCAATGAGAGTATGTTTGGATTTTGATCATTTATGCAGTATTGCAATTTTCATCTTAAAAAATTCTGCCCAAACTCCTTTCATAATTCATTCCCAACAAAACCTAACGCGTATAAAAAAAACTAAAAGGTGGAAAAATTTTATTACCTTTAGCCTTGGAGTAAGGTGGAAAATTTTTATTACCTTTAGCTGAGGAGTAAGGTTGCTCTGTGAGAAGCTTGGCTTGCTCCAAAATNCTTATTTTTCAGTCAAATCTTTGGCAGAGTATTTTGATTCTATATTTAATTTATATATCATAAATTAAATATAGAATCAAAATACTCTGCCAAAGATTTGATTGAAAAATAAGTATCAATTGTTTATATTTGGAGAAATATAAATTGTTTAAAAATAAGTATCAAAGATTTCATTTTCAATTGTTTATATAAATGGGTTGCTTGGTTTTATGGGATTTTTATGAAAAATGGCCAGGTTTAATCATAAGTACCATTCCTCTTCCACAAAGTTGGTGTTTCTAACATCTTGTGCAAGTTTTCTAGGAGTGGCCCTCACTGTAGATATTCTTTGGACTTCGTCATACTCGTTTGCTAGTTCTGCTTACTTGTCTGTTGCATCGAACTGGGCACTCTAGAAATCTGGGATTATAGTTGTACCAAATGCCACTGCCAAAACAAATGACAAGGTAAGCACTTTAACCAAATGTGCCATTTCTCGGATACCCAATTTGAGTTTCCATTCGATGTTACATTTTCATTTACTTTTGATCTAATGGGGTTGCTAGGAAAACCGAGAAAAGGATATGGAAATGAATTTTTTGGATTTTTGTTGTTTTGTTTCCACTCATATGATTTAAAGAAAAAAAAGAAAGAAACTTTTACAAAACCCTCCATTTTGATCTTGTTTCTCTTGTATTTGTGTGTGTGTGTGTGTGTGTGTGTGTGTGTGTGTTTTGGTATTGGGAGGAGAGATACTTAAAATTTGAGCAAAAATACCTATTTACCCCTGATTTTAACAGAAGTAGGTTACGAAAAATAAACGGAATATATCTTAGGAGGGTAAAGTGACACTTTTTAAACCACGGGTAGGTAAAGTGATTTCGGATCAAATCACATGTGAGTTTAGTGTAATTACCCCAAAAAGAATGAGGGCCATTACTTAATTTTATATCTAAGATCAAGTTTTATTATACAATCATAACATGCATCTATGTGTTTCTTATTGTCCATAATTGACAATGAATCAGAAATTTGAAATCACATTTGTGGGAGGGGTAAGATCCGACGAAATAGAGCCCATGGACCAAGTCCGATGAAGGGGAAGAGCCCATATACACATCAGTCTCGATCCAACACGTGGATGAGCATCCGAGGAGGAACCATGAAGAAGCCAACCTTCTGAGGAGCCCAAAGAGCGAGCATTCCTCGGGAATTGCTGGGCAGCCTACTTGCACTAGATGATAGAATGGCAAAAAAGACGGTAGAGACGTGCGAGCAAAGAAGAAGAGAAGTGTCTAAACAAAGTAACTATCACATTCGCATTCAATGCATTGCATCAATTCAGTTGACCGCATTAATGGAGAAATGACCTATAAACAATGTCTTAATAGCTTGCAACACACTCTATCACTTCCAGCAAAATCTTGATGGGACAAGCATCTAAAGTAAGGTCAGTGACTCTATAAGTAGAGGGCTCAAATGCAATTCAGCTAACTGTATATATAGAAAGGAAACCTCAATAGGGGGGATGAAAAGATTAAAAGGAAATACCGATATTGTGTAACATAATCCTGTAATCAATACTTGAACAATCTATGAACAACTGCTCTTTGGCCAGTCTCGAGGAAGTGTTAACTCTAAAAATCTGTTATTCTTCTTTGAATTGCTTGACTTTTACAATAAACCTAAAGTTGAAATCATATTAGCACATTGAAGTTGATCTCGAAAGCCCATTCTCTAATAAATTAATTGTATTGAGTTGTCTAACCTAAATCCATTGCTCTAAGTAGGCTTAGCTTGTTGGACCCGCCTACAACATTAAAAAGAAAAAAACTAGGTAGGAGGATTAACTTAGTTAAGATTTTTTAGAAAGAGGAAGTTATAAGTGGTATTGATGGACAACATAAGAGAAATAATAATTATATAAAGAAGATTTGAGATATTACATGGATTAAAAAAAAAAAGTTTTAAGGAGGCAAATTGTTTATTTTTATTTTTATGAAATGTTTATTTTAGTCTTTTATTTATCATTGTATAGATATATATTGGTGTGGGGACATTTTTGCCTCAAAACCAAGAGTTGCACATTGTAATCTATTTTGGCTTCAAGTCCCACATTGGAAGGAAAGCCTGTAGCATTTCTCATACCTATTATATGACTATTGATAAAATTATTTGTGTATTTTTAATTACATTATTGATTTAATGACTCATGTGACTTGCTTATATAATTATTGTGGATGCAGTGGCTAAGTTAGGAATTTATCTTTAGGGGGCCATCTATAAATTTTTGTGTGTGTGTATGAAATCTAAAAATAATAATGTACAATACTTCATTATTCAATATGTGCTATAAACAACAACTAAATACACGTTAATTTTTTTTTGAAGTGCTAAATACATGTTAATATAGTAGTATATATTGTATATTTTAATCAAACTAATCAAGTACATTTATAAATTATAATGACATACGGTATATAATATATTGATTAATATAATAACAAATAATGTATTATAAGGAATATAAAAAAGAAAGCAAATGAAAAGTAAAGTAAAGAAATCAAAAGAAAGCAAACAAAAAGCAAAGTAACACGTACAGAAGCACTGTACATAGGTAAGGGGCCTACCAAAGTTTCAAATTTGTCTTTCACTATTTCTTGTGTAGTTTAGTAACAATGAATTTTTACTTTTATATTGTAAACACAAAATTGCAGTAGCAGTGGGAAAAGAAAAGAACTAAAAAGAAAAAAAAAAGGATTGTATTATATTTTACAATATTTTTACAAAATGTTGACGTGACCAACCTTTTATTAATTTTCATCTATGCTCACTATTAATATTACTTTTTTATTTACCAATAACCACTCATCACATTAGCAGTTGTAATATTTGTGTAAAATAGTTTGTATCTCTAGCATTATTCTTCTATTTGAATGAAAATTATGTTTAATTTTAGACTTTCTTAAATATATATGTATATTATCAGGTATGGGGGGCCAAAATAATAAGGTTCTTTTAAAAATTTTCAAATTATTTAGGATAATTCAAAAAAAAAAATCATTCATTTAAAAAAAAAAAATTTAGGTGGGGCCAAGGCCCCCTCCAGTCCTTATGATGATCCACCACTGTATGGATGATTTATCGATGGCTTATGTAATGAGTTGCAAGATATCTCTTCAAACTGGTTTGAAAGAAAACTTTGTCCATCACCACCCATTAGCATTGTACAAAAATCTTGCTCCAACTGCACAACTACACATAAACCAACCAAAACCAATTGCCAAATGCGGTCGCCCTAGTAGAGGTGCAAGAACCACATCTGTAGATGCGGTGCGGTTTGTGGTTATGTTTTCAAAAACAAAAATAAAAAAATTGTATCGTACCACACCTAATAATATATAACTTAGATTTTATATATTTAATATATACTTTTCCACGATTAAAATTTACTAAAAGCTTTCACAATTAAAAACCCATTGAGTTACTCCAAATCAACCTGTGGCAGGCAAAAAGTGAATAAGGTTTATGTCAAGTACAAACTTGTTGCTTTTGCTCACACAATTAATTTTTGAGAAGTGGGATCCTCAATCAACCTTAAATTCCCTTAACAAAATGAAAATACTTAAGTTGGTGCATTAGTATTAATTCCACATGTAGACAAAAGGTCTTTTATAAGGAACAACCTTGAAATGCATATATCTTGTTGGAAATTTAGACCCCTTAAACCAACCAGATTGCGTAGCCTAGTTAATTAACCAAGTTGTTAGTCAAATTAAACAATTCTAGGTTAAAACAATCAAACAATCATATCAAGAATATAATGCAGCGGAATAATAAATAACACAAGATATGATCACCCAGGAAACCACACGGTAAAAACCTGAGGAGGATTTGACTTAGCTATCTTCAAGGTAAACCTGAATCCACTATGCGAAAGAATCGAAGTTCATACAGAAGGACTACAAGCTCCCCGCTTGACTTCCTAATGCTACCCACCAGTAGAACTTACTGACACGACCACGTGTAAGCTCCGAATCCACGGACTCTTTCTTTCTTGGACTCTTCAATCAAGTACAAGCACCCCCGCTTATGTATCTTTAAGTTCTTGAATCTGCAACTGAATGATTACCAAGTTCTTGACATAATCTTGAATCTTGGAAACCCTAAGTATATGTGAAGGAAAGCTCCTTAATGATCTCACAAGAGATTCACATAAATAGCAATATGAGCAACAAAGACTTAGAGAGTTTTGGATACAAAACCCTAGATACAAAAGAGGCATTCTCTTCTCTCTCTCCAAAAGCTCTCAAAAAACGTGGTTTAGGGTTTCCTTTATATAATAGGAGAAGTAAATCTGAAACCCTAATCCTTAATGGGCTTAAGCTGCTGTTTGAGCCGACTTAAAATTCTGCAGATACGATTTTCGATCGATCGAGCCTGTTCTTCGATCGATCGAACCAGGCAGAATATGAAGTCTTCTTCCTGCAGCTTGTATGTTCTTGAATCTTGACTTGAATCACCTTGAGCATTGTCTAATAAAACCTATAGACTCTAAGATCTATATCTAGACAAGTTTGTGTTCACGATTTGCCAATTGTTCTAAACATTTAGAACCTAACAATCTCCCCCTTTGGCAACTCGTGACAAAACTTCCATACAGAGTGAAATGCTCAAATACAAGAACAACCCAATACAATAAAATGCTCATTTCAACAAATTCAACCTAACTACTATCCATCAGTTGCAAGTGTAGACAGCAGCTCAATTGAATCAACCTGTATATTTCCTGAAACACTCAACAAACGCATAAACGCATGTGTGACAGAAAAACAGTAAATCAACAAATATGCAAACTAACTCTTCCCCTAAGTTAGATACATCAAAAACAATGTTAACTCCCCCTAAACATAACATTCTTGTATCAACTATTTCTCCCCCTTTTTGTCATGTATTGACAAAGACAACTCATACAAAGAGTAAACAGTCAACATACACAACAAAGGATAAGAGAAAATAGAGAAAGAAGGGGAAGATACATTCTCACCAGCAGGACCAAAGTTAAAAACTAAGGTGAGGATACACATGAAGAAAAAATATTCTCTCTTTCAATAAAATGCAAACATGGCACTATGTGACCCATAAACAGTTGCATGAGTAGAGAAAATATTTGCACATTGATTATCCATCATATCTCTTAAGAAAAATATTTTCTACAATTCACACATAAAAATAGCATATACTAGAAAGTACGTAACTCAAAAATTAATCAATCAATTTTTAAATCAAGTTGAGTACCCAATGTAGTAAAGTGTATGCATGTTATGTGTGAAAACAATGAGAGATATGACTGCAAAACTGCAAGATGGATATAAAATCAATGCAATGTATGTGAATCCTAAACACAAATGATGCATGAAAACATTTTGGTCAAAAACATAGAAACTGAAAATTTTTCAGTTTCGATCGATCGAGAATCGATCGAACATCAATCGAGTCAGGCAGACTCAACCCTAAAATTTTAATCGCAATTTCGATTGATCGAAAAACAGGTTCGATCGATCGAAAATCTGGAAAAAATAGATTTTTGAAAAACAGAGTATTTTAATGCAGAAACTCCTCAAAGCACATTGTTTTATAAAAAAATGCATGAGTATGAGACGAAAAGTTTTTCAAAAATACTTGAATTCAATCAAGATCTTCCAAAATCAAGATTTTCAATCAATTTGTTCTCAAAGTGCAAACATTATACACATTTTACATTAAAATTAAGGAACTTTTAATCTTGGATGGCCACAACAAAATCACACACAATATAATGTACCAAGTTTAACAAAGAGTAACTTGTGTAGTGTGTGCAACTAGCAAAAACTTGAGATACATGTGAGGTAATATGTGAATAGTAATCAATCACAAAGTCTACAAAATTCATCACATAGAATTTAAAAGAGACTATCACCTAAAGAGTTACATCCTATAACTCCCACATCTCTAGAACAAAAACTTGCAATCATGTAAGTTTCTTTCATTTTTTCCTCTTATTTGTATGAAATGACATTCAGCCTAATAGTAGGACAGGTTTGAATTAAGTGAATTGGCATCAAGCCTAATAGTACACACCAGTTTTAATTTAATTGAGGCTACACTTTATGTTCTTTTTGTGCATGTGGTACACTTTCTCGAGCACACAATCTTATGATACGCACTAAAGTGTTCTTGATTGGCTAGTGAACAGTGGTGAGATGGTTATTTATGCCTTTCTCAAAAGAATCAAGTCCGACAGTCAAATAACATATGACTTCATGATTAAGACAGAGTGATTAAGAACCATACACATCTTTCCCACACAACATGCACTACAAAGTTTCAACTAGTCAAGTGCAATAAATATGCTCATCAAAGCTAAACAAGGTACATAAACTTGTTATGTAAAGATAATATGGCCAATCCTTGATTATAAATCCAAGATGTGAAATAAAAAACACAAAAATCCTTTTGGTTCTAAAAGACAATTT
Source organism: Quercus suber (assembly GCF_002906115.3). Taxonomy (NCBI): domain Eukaryota; kingdom Viridiplantae; phylum Streptophyta; class Magnoliopsida; order Fagales; family Fagaceae; genus Quercus; species Quercus suber. The sequence continues at coordinate 1,051,713 of NW_027069638.1, forward strand.
ATGACCAAACACAAAAAGCACATATTATGCTAAATGAACAATGCAAATGCAATGCATGACAATGCTTAACTAAGCTATAGAGGGTACACAAACAAGAAATATCAATTTCTTAATTAACCCATGAGTACATGTACAAACTAGTACATACTCACACAAAATCAGAAATAGCTGAGCACAAACTATTCAAGTTTCTCCAAAATGTCAAGCATGTTTTAAATCAAGAGAGAGATATCATAACCCATGTAATCCTCAAGAACAATAAAACAAGAAACAAAATAAAATATTTTTGTCTTTTTGAAAATTTTCAATGTTTTTGGATTTTTTTTTTAAAATAAAAACAACCTAAAAAAAACAACACAACCAAAAACAAAAACAAAACATGTCCACAAATAATTGAAAGAATTAAATTAGGGACAAGTTAGCAACACTCACCTTGGAGAATCTTTTCTCACCCATCTAGCACGAGTCTTTGGCTTTGTAGGTGAAAATCCATGAGAAGTAGAGTGTATTTGAGGAATTACACCAATCTTCTGAGAAAGACTGAAATCCTACAAATTCCTTTCACAAGCCAACAAGCTCAAATTTTTCAAAAGAATATGAAACAATTTATATGGACTTATAGCGGGAGAAATATCATCACATATCCTAAATTGAAACACAGAATGCTTAAATTTCAATTTATGACAATTAGGATGAATGTGACCATAGACACCACAAAAGTGACAAACAGGAACAAATTTAGGAACATCAGTATTCCTAACAACCAATCTAGTCTCAGATTTAGGTTTTTGCCTTAACAAAGAACAATTTGGTCTAATATGACCAACAACACCACAAAGGTGACAGGTAGGCACAAAAACAGATTTCTTTTGCACACTAACAGTAGGTTTAGACATAGGTTTAGAAACTTCAGCGTTAACATCAGAACTTTTACCTTTGTCTAACCTAGCAAAATAAGCATTTTCTTTATTATTCCTCTTAAAAAGAGGGATATAAACTTTCTCAGTTTTAGGCTTAAGAGAAACAGAAACACTTCTGTTATCAACAGCATGCTTGGTACTAGTCAAATTTTCAAGTTTAGTTTGAGACTCAACTAACTCTTGTTCCAAGCTTTTCATCTTCTCATCTTGAGAGGAAATTTGATTTATCAAAAATTCATTCTTTTTATTAGACTCATCTAATCTCACAATCAAATCCTCTTTTTCAAGATTAGCCAATTTTAACTCTTCTTTAAATTTCTTAGTAATTTTCAAAGATTTAGATAATTCCTTACGAAGAGTTTCAAAAGCATCAAAAAAATCAACAAAAACAATAGTGTCCTTTTTATTCAAAACATCACAGGCATCAATAAAATCAGCAGAAGCATGAGCAGAAACATGATCAGAAAGACACTTCAAATTATCCATGACAGTAGGGGTCAAGGATTAGCTCTTAGATCAAAAGATCTAAAACAGAAGAGCTACCCGTTCTGATACCACTTGTTGAAAATTTAGACCCCTTAAACCAACCAGATTGCGTAGCCTAGTTAATTAGCCAAGTTGTTACTTAGTCAAATTAAACAATTCTAGGTTAAAACAATCAAACAATCATATCAAGAATATAATGCAGCGGAATAATAAATAACACAAGATATGATCACCATAGACAAGTTTGTGTTCACGATTTGCCAATTGTTCTAAACATTTAGAACCTAACAATCTCCCTCTTTGGCAATTCGTGACAAAACTTTCATACAGAATGAAATGCTCAAATACAAGAACAACCCAATACAATAAAATGCTCATTACAACAAATTCAACCTAACTACTATCCATCAATTGCAAGTGTAGACAGCAGCTCAGTTGAATCAACCTATATATTTCCTGAAACACTTAACAAACGCATAAACGCATGTGTGATAGAAAAACAGTAAATCAATAAATATGCAAACTAACTCTCCCCCTAAGTTAGATACATCAAAATGTTTTTATATTCTCCCCCTAAACAAAACAAATAGGTCATCAAAACAAATATTCTCCCCCCTTTTTGTCACGTATTGACAAAAACAACTCATACAAATAGTAAACAGTCAACATACGCAACAAAGAATAAGAGAAAATAGAGAAAGAAGGTGACACAAAACAATTCAACTCTATAGAAAATAGAGACAGCTCCTCCTATGAACAACACAGGTTAAAAAAAACTTTTCTCCCCCTATCAAAAATAGGAAAAACAAAACAAGTTTTGGGAAAAACAGTTTTGGGAAAAATAAAAGGGTTGGGGAACAGCACCAGCAGCAGCAGCAGCAGGATCAGGAACATCCTCACCAGCAGGACCAAAGTTAAAAACACACAAACCAAAGTTAAAAACTAAGGTGAGGATACACATGAAGAAAAAATATTCTCTCTTTCAATAAAATGCAAACATGGCACTATGTGACCCATAAACAGTTGCATGAGTAGAGAAAATATTTGCACATTGATTATCCATTATATCTCTTAAGAAAAATATTTTCTACAATTCACACATAAGAAATAGCATATACTAGAATGTACAAAACTCAAAAATTAATCAATCAATTTTTTCATCAAGTTGAGTACCCAATGTAGCAAAGTGTATGCATACTATGTGTGAAAACAATAAGAGATATGACTGCAAAACTGCAAGATGGATACAGAAATCAATGCAATGCATGTGAATCTTAAACACAAACCAAGGGCAGACTGCAAATTAGTAGCAAAAATAATAGAATGAAAATCTATATGATGCATGAACAGATACAATGCCATGATGCATGTACTAATGCAGTGAGCAATTAAGTTCAATTGAGATTAAATTGACAAAATTGGCTTGAGCAGGGAATTTCTTAACAAAAACCCCAAAAATTTAAAACCACTTGAAAATTTTTAAACAAATTGATGAATTGAGGATCACATAACACAACTCACATAATACTTAATTACATCCAAACAACAAGCCAATTTCATCAAATTCAACTCAATTTCACAAAAGCCCCAATTCGGATCAAGAACAAACCCTTTTTAAAAACCTGATTCGTGACTTTCGATTGATCGAAAAATACATTCGATCGATCGAATGAAACAATCATTTTTAAACATTAAAGCACTTTTTCGATCGATCGAAAATCAGAACGGATCGATCGAACTGGGCAGAGGCTCACAAAATTTTTGAGAAAAATCACAGTTTTGAAAAATACAAACCTAATTTTGAAAACAACTCCTCAAAGTATTAAACAACGAAAGCAAAATGCATGAGTATGAGATGGAATGCTTTTTCAAAAACCCAAATTTTAAACCCAATTTTCTTAAAAACAAGTTTCAATCATTCTCCCATTGAAATTTTCTTAAGCAACAAATATGTTCTGCACAAATCTCAAGATATTTTCAAAATTTTCAAACTTGAAACACATTTTACATTAAAATCAAGGAACTTTTAATCTTGGATGGCCACAACAAAATCACACACAATATAATGTACCAAGTTTATCAAAGAGTAACTTGTGTAGTGTGTGCAACTAGCAAAAGCTTGAGATACATGTGAGGTGATATGTGAATAGTAATCAATCACAAAGTTTACAAAATTCATCACATAGAATTTAAAAGAGACTATCACCAAAAGAGTTACATCCTATAACTCTTACATCTCCTAGAACAAAAGCTTGCAATCATGTAAGTTTCTTGCATTTTTGCCTCTTATTTGTATGAAATGGCATTCAGCCTAATAGTACACACCGGTTTGAATTAAGTGAATTGGCATCAAACCTAATAGTACACACCAGTTTTAATTTAATTGAGGCTACACCTTATGTTCTTTTTGTGCATGTGCTACACTTTCTCGAGCACAAAATGGATTTATGGCAGGAGAATTATCATCACATATCCTAGATTGAAACATAGAATGCTTAAATTTCAATTTATGACAATTAGGACGAATGTGACCGGAGACACCACAAAAGTGACAAACAGGAACAAATTTAGAACATCAGTATTCCTAACAACAGTCTAGTCTCAGATTTAGTTTTTGCCTCAACAAAGAACAATTTAGTCTAATATGACCAACAACACCACAAAGGTGACAGGTAGGCACAAAAACAATTTATTATGCTCTCTAACAGTAGGTTTAGACTTAGGTGTAGAAACTTCAGCGTCAACATCAGAACTTTACCTTTGTCTACCTAGCAAAATAAGTTTTTTCTTTATTATCCTCTTATAAATGAGGGATATAAACTTTCTCAGTTTTAGGCTTAAGAGAAACAGAAACGCTTCTGTTATCAATAGCAGGCTGGTACTAGTCAAATTTTCAAGTTTAGTTTGAGACTCAACTAACTCTTGTTCCAAGCTTTTCATCTTTCATCTTGAGAGGAAATTTGATTCTCTCAAAAATCATTCTTTTTATTAGACTCATCTAATCTAATAATCAATTCCTCTTTGTCAAGATAGCCAATTTTAACTTTTCTTTAAATTCTTAACAATTTTCAAAAATTAGATAATTCCTTACGAAGAGTTTCAAAAGCATCAAAAAAATCAACAGAAACATATGTCCTTATTTATTCAAACCATCACAGGCATCAATAAAATCAGCAGAAGCATGAGCAGAAACTGATCAGAAAGACAATTCAAATTATCCATGAAACAGGGGTCAAGGATCAGCTCTTAGATCAAAAGATCTAAATAGAAGAGCTACCTGCTCTGATACCACTTGAACGGTTTTAGACCCCTTAAACAACCAGATTACGTTAGCCTAGATTAATTAGCCAAGTTGTTACTTAGTCAAATTATGCAATTCTAGGTTAAAGCAATCAATTAATCATATCAAGATATAAAGCAGCGGAAATAAATGAACACAAGATATGATGAACCAGAAACCACACGGTAAAAACCTGGGAGGATTTGACCTAGCTATCCTTAAGGTAAACCTGAATCCACTATGCGAAAGAATTGAAGTTCATACAGAAGGACTACAAGCTCCCCGCTTGACTTCCTAATGCTACCCACCAGTAGAACTTACTGACACGACCACGTGCAAGCTCCGAATCCACGGACTCCTTCTTTCTTGGACTCTTCAATCAAGTACAAGCACCCCCGCTTGATATTCTTTAAGTTCTTGAATCTGCAACTGAATGATTATCAAGATGTTGATAACCTTAAGTTTATGTGAAGGAAAGCTCCTCAAAGATCTCACAAGAGATTCATATAAACAGCAATGTATGAGCAACAAAGACTTAGAGAGGTTTGGATACAAAACCCTAGATACAAAAGAGGCACTCTCTTCTCTCTCTCTCAAAAGCTATCAAAAACGTGGCTTAGGGTTTCCTTTATATAGTGGGAGAAGTAGATCTGAAACCCTAATCCTTATTGGGCTTAAGCTGCTGTTTGTGCCGACTTAAAATTCTGCAGATATGATTTTCGATCGATCGAGCCTGTTCTTCGATCGATCGAACCAGGCAGAATATGAAGTCTTCTTCCTGCAGCTTATATGTTCTTGAATCTTGACTTGAATCACCTTGAGCATTGTCTAATAAAACCTATAGACTCTAAGATCTATATCTAGACAAGTTTGTGTTCACGATTTGCCAATTGTTCTAAACATTTAGAACCTAAAAGGTTTAATCTCTCCAATTTGTTCCTTCTTTGTGGTTTGTTGTTTCTTCCTCATGTTTCTTATTTGTTTTTCTTCTTCATTTGGTCTGGATTTCTGGGTTTCTTCCTTCTGGTTCTTCTTCGTGTAGTTGGGGTTTCTTCATTGTGGCTTTGTTTGATGTCTTTATGGAACTTGAGTCTGTAATGCTCGATTTCCACGCAAAGAACTCAAGTCTATAATGCTCGATTTAGCGCAACAAAATTGACTTCCTTACACTCAAGATGTTAGAAAAGTAGTTTAAAGTCGGTTTTCTTATCACCATAGCCTACTCTAATTTGGTTGCAAACATTGTCCACATGCCAAAGAAAGATGGGAAAGTACGCATGTGCGTCAATTATAGAAATCTAAATCAGGCTAGCCCGAAGGATCATTTTCTCTTACCATATATCGATACCCTGATTGATAACACCATGACTAACATGTTCTTCACCTTTATGGACGGGTTTTCAAGTTATAATCAGATCAAGATGGCTAAAGTAGAAAAAGCCAAAACAGCATTCACCACTCATTGGGGAACTTACGCCTACGATGTCATACCGTTCAGCTTGAAGAATGCTAAGGCGACCTACCAGCGAGCCATGGTAACCCTGTTCCATGATATGATGCATAAGGAGATCGAAGTCTACATAGATGATATGATCGCCAAGTCACGCAGTCCTAGAGATCATTTTATAGATTTGAGAAAGCTATTCAAGCGCCTCGTCAAGTACAGGTTAAGGCTTAACCTTAACAAGTGCGTCTTTAGAGCCAGTTCAGGGAAATTGGTCGGCTTCATAGTCAGCCAAAGAGGGATTAAAATGGACCCAGCAAAAGTCCAAGCTATCAGGGACATGCTTGTGCTAAAATCGAGAAACAAGTTTAAAGCTTCTTAGGAAGGATCAATTACATAGCTCGCTTTATAGCGTAGTTGACTACCACATGTGATCCCTTGTTCAAGCTTTTGAAGAAGGATACGAAGATAGAATGGACAGATGAATGTCAAGCAGCCTTTGACAAGATTAAGTAGTATTTATTGAACCCTCATATTCTGGTTCCCCCAACATTGGGACATCCATTGATTCTCTATCTAGCAGTGCAAGAGGCATCCATGGGTTGTAAGTTAGGCTAGCTAAATGAACCCGATCAAAAAGAGAAGGCAATTTACTACCTAAGTAAGAAGTTCACTAATTGTGAGATCAATTACATTGCCATTGAGAAGACGTGTTGCGCCCTAACATGGGCCTCGAGTAAGTTGCAGTAGTACATGCTCTACTTCACCACGTGGTTGATTTCACGCCTGGACCTTATCTAGTACATCTTTGAAAAGCCTGCCCTCACAAGGAAGATCTCCCGTTGGTAGATGTTGCTAGCTGAGTTTGATATTATTTTTGTTACGAGAAAGGCCATCAAAGGCCAGGCCATAGTCGATTACCTAGTGGACTGGCCATTGAATGATATAGAATTTTAGAATCCCTATTCCCCGATGAGGATGTTTTGGCAATGGAGCCTGAACCAAGCAATGTAGAACCATAACGTTGGAAGCTTTATTTTGATGGAGCTACCAATAGCACTGGAAGTGGAATGAAAGCAGTTTTAGTATCCCCAAAGGGCCAGCAAATCCCTGTTTCAGTCAAGCAGAATTTTGATTGCACCAACAACGTCACAGAGTACAAGGCATGCATTGTAGGCCTACAAGTTGCCTTAGAGTTTGGTGCGTATGATCTAAGCATCTTTGGAGATTCCCTATTAATCATTAAAAGGGAAGTGGCAAACCCCAGTTTGATTCCTCATTAGAAGTGCATCAATGCCTAATCCCGAAGTTCCAAAATATCACCTTTGCTCATTTGCCCTGAGCACACAACTAGTTCGCAAATGCTTTAACCACCTTGGCTAGCATGGTTAAATTGGCAGAAGGAGATGATATGTGACAATTGTGCATAGAGGTCCACAGCGTGCTGGCCTATTGCATGAATATCGAAGAATGCATGAACGTTGAAGCTGAACGGGAAGCCATGACACCATGATATCAAGGCCTATATCAAAGATAGTGAATACCCTCTCCTGGGGCCACAGACAGTGAGAAGAAATTCATCAAGTGCATGGCGTGCCAATTCTTCTTGAGTGGGGAAGTCTTGTATAAGAGGAACCACGATACAACTTTGTTTCGATGTATAGATGCCCTTGAGGCTAACCATTTGATGGAAGAGATGTATGAAGGCTTGCTTGGAGCCCATGCTAGTGAACCCCTAATGGCCCGAAAAATCATGAGAGCTGGGTACTATTGGCTCACCATGGAAAGCGATTGCATTAAGCATGTCAGGACATGCCACCATTGTTAAGTCTATCAAAATAGAAAGAACGTTCCTCCTCAACCCCTGCACTCTCTAGCAGCGCCATGGCCTTTTTCAGCTTGGGGAATGGACGTCATCGAACTCATGATTCTGAAAGCCTCTAATGGGCATGAGTGTATATCTTGGTGGCCATCGATTACTTCACCAAATGGGTGGAAGCCGCTTCCTACAAAAGCGTCACCTAAGCTATGGTGGCCCGATTTTGAAACAGAACATCATTTGTCGTTATGGTGTACCAGGAGAGCTCATTACAAATAACAAAAAGAATTCGAATAGGAAAATGATCGAGCAACTTTGCCAACAGTTCAAGATCAAACACCAAAATTCGATTCCTTATTGTCCTTAGATGAATGGTGTAGTAAAAGCCACCAACAATAATATAAATAAGATCTTAGTGAAGATGACTGACACCTATAAGGATTGGCACAAGTTCTTCCCATTTGCCTTATGCCCCTATCGCACTTCTATTCATACTTCCACGGGTGCAACCTAGTATTCCTTGGTCTACGGCATGGAAGTCGTCCTCCCCATAAAGGTAGAGATCCCATCTCTTAGAATCTTATCACAGACAGAGTTGTTAGAGCTGAATGGGCCCGTTCCCGATATGAATAGCTAAACATGATAAACGAGAAGTGCATGACCGCAATGTGCCGTGAACAGTTGTACCAATGCCGCATCGAGTGAGCATTCAACAAGAAAGACCCAGAGTCTTTGAAGAAGGCAACCTAATCTTGAAGAAACGCAACCAAGCCATACTTGATCATAAAGAAAAGTTTGCCCTGACCTACGAGGGCCCGTATGTGGTGAAGAAGGCCTTCTCCAGAGGAGCCTTGATTCTAGCTGACATGGATGGGCATGACTTCAATATGCCCACCAATTCTGATGTTGTCATACAGAACTTTGCACGGGGGAGCTTCCAAGTGCAACCTTTTTTTTTCTCCATTCCTATGTAAAAAAAAAAAAAAAAAACAACAACAACAACAACAACAAACAAACAAAACAAAACAAAAATAAAATAAAAAAGCAAAAATAAAAAAAATATGATAAGGTAGATTAAAAGCCCGAAAGGGCGGTCTAGGCAAAAATTAAGGCAACCAAAAATGTCAAATGAATTTTGTGATGACCTGATCCTTTGCAGTTGAGGTACATAGGTAGCTACCTTGGCCCGGTCACATTTTAAAAGAAAAATCAATCAGTTGGATCCGCTTGGGTTTGGGATCAAGATCAATGGAAGAAAGCGTACATCCTCTTGGGTTGTTTTATGTTTGCAAAGCACGTGGCTCGCAGTGGTTTTATTCAAAGATTTTGGGGCCCATGCTAATGGAAGACATACCCCAATGGGAAAGGAAAAGATCCATCTAGAACAGAATGTATCCTTTGAAACTTGAGATATTGATATGTATAGACTTACATTTACCATCCTATTTGTATGATCTTGCATTTTCAAAGCATTTGCACTCATATTCATTAAACATGTTTGTTTTGTGGCTTTCTAAGCCTCTTCAAGCATTCATCATTATGCATCCAAAACACAAATCTTATAGATATAAATATCTCCTGATAATCAATATACACAAAAACATCTATGTTTCCATTGTTTTCTATTTTTGCATGCCTTACAAACTATACTATGCTTTAAAAACACAAAAAGTGGAAGGTCGTACGCAATTGCCTAGCAATTTACAACGAACCTTTCCATACATGGTGGAATACTAACTACATAGCCCATGTGCAAAAATGAAAAGAAACAGAAAAGAATCCAACAAGTTAAACGTGGCCCAAACGGTCTGCCATATTCTTTCATAGCACCCTAAAGATGGTGAGAAGAATCAGATCATCTGAGGAATAAGTACGAAGCAACCTTACTGCATCAAAGCCTAGATCTTTGGCAATCTCTCTAAGTCAGCCATATGAATGTCGAAGCCGAACCAGGTCCCTCTCCATACTAGGACTTAAGGTGCAATCCTGCCTCTTTGTATCAAGCAAAGCCTGCAAGGGGCCAACCTTTTCAATAGCAACTTTCAATGCCTCCTCCGTCTTGGCTGCCTCTACCTGAAGGCGACGAAAAGCCAACTGTGGCTCACTAGGCTCATCAGCTGGCCCATACTCCAAGCATAAAAGTGGAATGAATGAAGGATCTAGCCTCTAATAGCATCAGTGCTAAATTAGTAGCCCTGTTGCTCGCCTCATTGTGACTGGCCTCCACTATGGCTCTCTCCTCCTCGCTTGTCTAGCCTAAGACAGTGAATCTCTGAGTAAGATCTGCCAACTCACTCTCTAAACTACTAACTCGAGATCTCAGCTAAATATACTCCACTTTCGTGGCTAAAGGAGCCGAACTCCTCTGCTCAAGCTTTGCTCTAAGGGTAGTAAGCTTAGCCTCATAGGCTCTCCCTATCTCATCATAGTCTTCTACTGTGGCATCAAAAAGCTCCCTACAACAATCCCTGTCCTTGATAGCCTATGTCAGGCACTCTCTGAGGTCTCTAAAAGTACTCTCAACTTTGACCTTAAACTCCAGTGCATAATCCCTCAATATGTTAGCCAGAAGGCGGGAATCAAAAGGATTTAAAACTGATAGATCAACAATGAAACATGGGTCCCTATTGGCCTTCCACTCTCTAAACTCCACAGTGGACCCTCATAATCATCCTCAAGAGAAGTAGGATAGTCAATAGTTGACCTACGCTCCTGCCAGAAACCAAAAGCGCGATCTATGAGGACTGTGTATCCTAAAGCCCATAATCACAAGTGATGACAAAAAATCACTAAATCGAGGGACATGTTGATCACCCTCGACCTGCCTCAAGGCCATGCCCTGTATAACCCCAGATGCCCACCAAAAGGATGCTAAGCAAACCAACACAATGGGTCTAACCTTGCCACCTGGCAACTCCCCACTTAACTTTCCAGGTCCAGTTAGTAAGACTCAAGTCAAACAAATACCGCAACCAACCAGCAGTGTCCTTAGTAAAAGGAAGATCAACATCTACAATGATCTTAACCTTGTTCTTCCTCAAGAACCTAGTAGGTTGTGCCCTAGATATCACACTCAAATGACTACAGAACCACAACTGTAGCAGATGCACAGAACAACCAAGCCTACCACTACCAGTCTCACGACACAGAGAAAGAGACCTAATGGTCTTAGACTCTCAAAGAGGGAATAAAAGAAGTGCTATGAGGCAAAGTACTTACCAAGGGTAGGACTACAAAGCTGATGGAACCCAACTGAGAAGCGAATAGCACTGAACTAAAGAAGGCCACCATAAAGGCCTGGCGCTTGTAGAAGGTCCAATGCTCCCCCAAGTCTACAAAATCTCCTTAGTAAGCAGCAGGGTACTCATCTTCACCAAATCGAAAAAGCAGAAAGTCGAAAGAGATACTACCTTCCAAGCCACTCCCATATCAAGTCAAAACATCCATTACAGGCGACTTTAGGGCTAAAAGCTCCGCCAACTGCTTGCAGAAGCGAGATCGAGTCGGTGGTTGATAAACCCGACTCATAGGGGTGGGAAGAGAGGGAAAGCAATCATACTCCTCCAAAGTAGGGACCAAGTCCACATCCCCAATGGTGCTACACCTCAAAACAAGATCCCAACAAGTAACTATGGCCTCTAGTAAATGCCAATCTAAAGAAGTACGAAAAAGTGAAGTGGCTTCTCCAAGGACCTAATTGATGTAAGCCTGATCCTTGGAAGAGAATGAAGTCCACCATCTCTTGAGTTCCCTCTCATGAAAAGTCTTCCACTTAAGCTCTACCACAGTATCATAAGTCTTAAGCCTAAGAATGTCCATGCTTAGATTTGAAAGAATCTGATGTTTTGATGTTTCTATAAGTTTTCAGTGAAGAAAAAAGGTTGAAGAAGACCGTAAGAGTCGCAAACCAGAATGTGAAAGGTCTGAAGGGGGGCATCCTACTTTATGCATGCTTCTTGAGGTCGGCGCACCTTATAGGACAGTTGGCCCCAAGCGGCTCACCTACAAGGGCCGTCGCCCCTCGGGACACATGCTAGGGTTTTTCAACCAACTTGGCACAAACCCACCCCTATTCTAAACATAAATTCAAAGAATGGAGAGTTTTGGACAGCTCCAGAGTGAATATTCCCTTGGTTTTTGCACTAACAATGGTGCCTAACAAGTTCAGCAGTAAACTTGCATTTCAAAATATTTTTTTGCATAACCAAGACTGCATAAAGCCTACATTAAGGAAGTTATCTTTGCTCTTCTCATCTGGCATCCCGGAATATCTTGAACCTCATTTTCAAAGCTCGGTTCACCCGGTTTAAGGGTCAGTTCAGCGTCGTTAAAGACTTGTAATGGGATAGTGCCAACACCATTCCTGATCACTACTAGTAGTCCATTCAGCATGGTATGAAGATCACAACGATCATTTCCCCAAGGGAACTCTTCTCAAAGCAGTCAATTCAGTTGATAACCGATAAAATTAGTACATTCCGTCGCACGGCGAGTTAAAAATCCCGTTAGGGAGATTCATGATCATTATTAGTGTTGTCATGGAACCCGTATCGCCAGTGCGATTCTGATCTTGCTTCAAGTCGGTCGATCATTTTAAACCATGCAAAATCCTACACTAGGGTAGTTTATTTTGCGCGGTTCAGTATGTTAGTCGATATGCTCAAGAAACAGGTCCATCCCACTAGGAACCTTTCCTCTCATGATAAGAACTGCATAAAACCTACACTAGGGAAGTTTATTTTACGCGATCTTTCCTCTCTCTATGTCCTTCAGCCGATCAATTAACATCAGATTCTATCGGTAAATCTGTGAAAGTACGGTGTGGTGCAAAGTGACCACAGTGGTGCGACCGACTCTAAAATGTTAAAATACAGAAACATACATGTAAGACCTACCGAAAGGCAATGTCAAATCATACATTTAAGCCTACCAACAGGCGATATCCAAAATCATACATGTAAGACCTACCGAGAGGCATTGTTCAATCATATATCAAGGGCCTACTAACAAGCGAAATCCAAAATCATACATGTAAGACCTATCGAGAGGCATTGTTCAATCATACATCAAGAGCCTACCAACAAGCAATATCCAAAAACATACATGTAAGACCTATTGAGAGGCAATGTTCATCACACATTGGAGCCTACCAATAGGCGATATCCAAAAACATACATGTAAGGCCTACCAAGAGGCAATGTTCATCATACATTGGGAGCCTACCAACAAGCGATATCTAGAAATACACATGTAAGGCCTACCGAGAGGCAATGTCCATACATACATCATGAGCCTATCGAGAGGCAATATCATACGTCAGAACCTACTAAGGGGTAATATAATACATACAGTCCAAGCCTACTGAGAGGCAGTCTAATTTATACACATCTGGCCCACCAAGGGGCATTGTCTACAAAATACAACAATGTTTACAAAATATAGAAAAATGAGAAAAACATGTCCACGTAGAGGCTACATCATTATGATACAACAACAATAGCTGGCCTAAGGGGAGTCACCATCTCTTACAGCATCATCAATAAAGCGCCCAACGCTGCTGTCATTGGCATCATTACTTGCAGCGGGGCCTGTAGAAGGACCGGCCTAATCCTCTGAAGAACCTGGGACATATCCTGGAACAAGGCCCTAAGCTCAATCATCTAAGGGGGCATATCCCTAACTACCGACTGGTTCAGGAGGAGCAAGCATGTACTTTGACGGCGAATGAAAGGATCTCTCCAGGAATATGAGGTGCAAGAGGTACAAGCATCTTATGTCCCCTTATCTTGCCAATCAGAACACCGATGTACCCACAAAGTAGGCCTATCTCAACCTGTAGCTAACCCTCACTCTCTCTCAGTGGAAACGGCGTGGGCCTTCCTCTCCCTTTGCCATAGGTCCATCTCTTAAGCAAGCAATTTGACAATCTTCTTCTATATGTACCCTTCTCTAGTGGCAGTAATGCCTTCAAGATCTCTTACCCTAGCTTGAAGGGTATCTACCTGTAACCTCAAGTGGGCCTCTAAAGCCCAACAAGCACGTGCTATGCCACCAAGCACTCTACCCCCACTCATAGGGCAATCATTCATAATGGGTCCAGCCGAGGACTACAAGAACCAAGTGAAGTAGACGGTGTCCTCAATGAGAAAACTGTCGAAGAAGCCTAGATCATCTTAAAATGCGTAAGCTCCTGAAGAGGGTCTTTGGGTACTCTAAAGATCAGCATAACCTGATGATAGGCCCTCTTAGCCAAGAAGAACTTCCAGCTTGACAAAGCCCAAAACCAACACCACACTTGCAACTCAGCCATAGCCTAGGTAACCTCATGCCCAACCAATAATTGTCCATCGTAGGGATGGTTGAGTATCTCACACTAGGTGACAGAACCCAATGCAGTGCCAAAGGTGGATAGCCGTGTTAAGACAACTTTGGTGATCTCGCAAAGTGACCAAGCATATACCCCAAGATAAATCTCTAAAGATAGGCCGGTATACTGTGGGCACATAGCTGGGATGCCCAATATATCAAAACCTACTAGCAACCCTTGAGGCTCCTAAAGCCACATCGCAAAGCTTGCCTCAGGAAAGCGATAAAGAATCCATAAGAAAGGGGCCCCCCAATTGTAGGCCCTAATGTCCGGCACTACTCTCATGGCTCCTAGTAGCTTACAAGTTAGCACTGACCAGTTGTTGCCAAATAGACAACTATCGATGAAACAGAAAAAGAACCTCCTGAGAACAATGTCGATAGGCTCCACTGCCCAAAGTACACTCTCCTTCAACCACTCCATACAGATCTGAGGCTCCTTCGTAGCCCCAAAATATTGTCACCTCGCTAGAGTAAGGGGATAATGAATACCCAAGAACGCGTTCGTAGTAGCAAAATCTATAAGATCGAATGGGACAGGATACCTCCTAAATCTAAGGCCCAGAATAGCTGTCCAGTCGAGGGAAGGACTGTATACTCCCTAAAACTCAAATGAAAGGTGCCAGTCTGCATGAAATCCGTAGGAATTCCTTAAAGCCCTACTCAATCAAGAAGCCGCAATAGCACGCATTCGTCCTATGGTCAAATATGCATAGAAGGAATGAAGACCAAGTTCCCCGGCCGCAAATCTTGTCAAGGGCCTGTGCTTGAAATCAGAAAAAACTACCAGTTAGCATGTATATCTACACATTTAGATTTGACAATTGAAGAGAAAAGGGAACATATTTGAGCCTTCCGAGTCTAAGCAAAAGGATGCCTCTTTAGACTATGATGAAGACGAGTGTCGACAATACTGTGATCGATCTCTTATGTATAAGCCTCAGCCCCGGACAAACCAGGCGGAAACCTCGGCCTATGGCCTCAACGCCTTTGAGCACCTGGACCTAGCCCAGCCCTATCAAGGGCCACCAAGTCAGCATCAATATTAAACATGAGCTCCTCCTCTAGCTCCTCATCCCTTGGGCCTCCCCCTTCCTCAGTCTGAGGGAACGGTGAAATGTCTCCTCCTGAACCACTGCAGCACTGAGACGAGGCACTGACCTTCTCCACAGAACACCAACTCCTAGTGCATTGTGCTATATGAATGCCTCCAGAAGGCATAAGGTCATCACCGCCCCGATCGAAGCGCCTCTGAAGATTCCGTGTAACCTGAAGACTAGTCGAAACAATATCGCCACCACTACCAGACGAATCAACTTGAGACGAAACAATGGCAAGAGCCTTCCCATAAGCACCTTTGGATATAGTTTGTCAAGACATACCTGCGAAAGCAAATCCAAGATTGGTTAGTAAGCCCAAGAGTAGTTGGTGATGCAAGTAAACAGGTAAGTGTGTCTAACCCTATTGCCTAACACATGTCAAGCAGTTTATACCAAAATGTCATTTTTTTCAAAAATATCAAAAATTTCAAAATACCTCTCTCTTGGGATTCAAATTCGGCCATGACCATTTAATCCTATCTCTTTTGCCTCAAAAATATCAAAAATTTCAAAATACCTCTCTCTTGGGATTCAAATTCGGCCACGACCATTTAATCATATCTTTTTTGCCTCAAAAATATCAAAATTTTCAAAATACGTCTCTCTTGGGATTCAAATTCGGCCATGGCTGTTTAATCCTATCTCTTTTGCCTCAAAAATATCAAAAATTTCAAAATACCTCTCTCTTGGGATTCAGATTTGGCCGCAACCGTTTAATCCTGTCCCTTTTGCATCAAAAATACCAAAATTTTCAAAATACCTCTCTCTTAGGATTTAATCCTATCTCTTTTGCATCAAAAATACCAAAATTTTCAAATTACCTCTCTCTTGGGATTCAAATTCGGCCACAACCCTTTAATCCTATCTCTTTTGCCTCGAAAATATCAAAAATTTCAAAATACCTCACTCTTGGGATTCAGATTCGACCGGATCATTTAATTCTATCTCTTTTGCCTTAAAAATATCATATCTTTCAAAATAGCTCTATCTTGGGATTTAAATTTGGCCACAACCGTTTAGTCTCACTAGGATTTAGATTTGTCCACGACCCATTAATCCTAACAGCCTCTCTTCGAGATTCAGATTCGGCCACAACCATTTAATCCTATTTAAGCCTAGCAACCTCTCTTCGAGATTCAGATTCGGCCACGATTGTTTAATCCTAGTAGCCTATCTTGAGATTCAGATTCAACCACGATCGTTTAGTCTTAGCAAGATTTAGATTCGGCCACGACAATTTAATCCTAGTAGCCTCTCTTCGAGATTCAAATTTAGCCACGACCGTTTAGTCTCAACAAGATTCAGATTCAACCATGACTGTTTAATCCTAGCAGCCTACCTTGAGATCCAGATTTGGCCATGATCGTTTAATCTTAGCAACCTATCTTGAGATTCAGATTCGACCACGATCGTTTAGTCTCACCAGGATTTAGATTCGGCCACAACCATTTAATCCTAGTAGCCTCTCATCGAGATTCAGATTCGGCCACGACCATTTAGTCTCACTAGGATTCAGATTCGGCTGCGATCGTTTAATCCTATGTTTTCCAAATCTACCCTCACTCAAAATCACACTGTTTTTCACATTTTCAATCCTCTTAAAATTTTCCATCCTTATCATGCATAGTCTCTCATATTTACCTAGCTTTTCATTTAATCTTGTTAGTGTCCCATGTGTTTTCATAGCATTAAACATATGCAAGTTTTCCAATAGCATCATGGCGTAAATGATATATATATATATATATAAACATATATGCAAAAATACCAAAAATAAAATAAGTGCTAGCATGCTTTCCTACTTGCTTTACTACTAACATACTTGTAGAAAAGAAAAAGGAAAAGATGACAAACATTGACCTCAGTGTATAACTGGAGACTAAAACTATGGATTGAAGGCTGTGTTTGAATTGGTGGTAAACAATTTCAGGAAATCATTTTCCACATTTTTCGCGTGTTTGGCAATTATGGAAAATAGAATTTTCCGAAAAATCACTTCCTATTTTCCTTTAGACAACGGAAATGCATTTCCATTCCTATTTTCACTTCAATTGATTTTCAGAGAGAGAGAGAGAGAGAGGAAGAAGAGAGAGCTCGGTGAGACCCAGACCCATCGACGAGACTTAGCGAGCGCCGATCGTCGATCGCCCTTCCAGACCTAGCGATTGTCGATCGTTGATTGCACTTCCAGCAACTCGAAATGCGAAACCAGACCCAACGACTCGCCGATCGTCACGCCTTCGACCTTCGACCCAAACCCAGTGACTCGCACCGCGAACTAGACCCAGCGACTCATCGATCGTCGCGCCTTCGACCTAGACCCAGACCCAGCGACTCACACCGCGAACCCACGCCTTTGCCTCACCTCACCGATGGTGTGTGGTGTTGAGATTTGGCTATGATTTGTTCTGTGGATTGAAATTTAGCTGTGATTTTGAAATTTTTTGGAATAAAATTTGTTTGGATGCAGAGAAAATGTGAAAAATGTGTAGGAAAATAGCATTTTCAGAATAAAACCAAACACATAAAAATATTTTCTACAACAATTTTCATAATGCAACCAAACACTTGAAAATATTTTCCTTTCTCGAAAATAGCATTTCCGAAATATATGCTATTTTCCGAAAAATATTTTACGGGAACCAAACACAGTCGAAACTAAAGGTTAGACCCGCTAGACCGCGACTTGCTCCAAAGAACTTTTTAGAAGTGAGATTTCAGAGAAATGAAGTCAGAATGTTCAAAATGAGGCTTTGAGACCACTTTATAGGGCCTTGTATGGATTAGGCTGCTTGACACACCTTGAAAAGCCGCCGGGTTTGCCAAGCGCACCTACGAGGGCCGCCGGTCAACGTTGACCGGTTAACCTTTGACCCAAAAAAAAAAAAAAAAACCAAAGTTTCTTGCCCAATGTTGAAAACCAAGTCAGAAAATTTTCCGAATCAGTTGTAGCAGCTCAACTGTATCAAGTAAAATCGGTCTCAACCCATGAACAACGCAGTTTCCACATGTAATTTTGGGGCAACAAAATGCGCAATCACGTTCTTTATTCGACACCTCTCATTGCACTTAAGATGTCAAATAAAGAAGAAGCAGTTGTATACATCGTATTTTGTCTGCCCTCGATTTACATACTGTACCCCAAAAATTCCAAAAAATATTATCTATTCACCATGGGGCCGCGAAAACATCTAGATTGCGGGGCGCAACCCGTTTAGGCATCGGAGCACTCGAAGTGCCATTTCAGGTCAAATTGACCAAAATACCCCTAGTTAACCCTGGGTTGATTGAAAGTTAAATTAGGTCAAAATCATCCAAAAACAACATTTTTCATACTTCTATATCAAACTCGAGCTACTTAGTGATTTTCGTCAACTTTGACCAACTTTTACCTGAGGTTGACTTTTGAGGGTACCAAAAACCCTAACTATAATTTGACTACTAGAACGGGTTGGGACTAGTGCCATTGTGAAGATTATCAAATTCCCTTTCCAATGACTATTCATGGGTCGAAATCGGAGTTAAAACGGTTGAAATATCCAGAAAATTGTAAAAACCGTGTCAACACGCTTCCCGAGACCATAACTTTTGATCTAACCTTTGGATTTTCAATTCCTTTATTTTTCTACAAACTAGACATCTAGAGCTTTCCAAGGACACCAAGATTGGCTCAATCTAAGTCCAAGAAAGCCTTCAAATATGCATCCAAAATTGAACCGGAATAGACCAAAATTGCTAATGTCAACAAGTTGGCTAGTGGCCCTACAAGGTGTGCTAGCAGCTGAAGGGCTAATTTTTCAATATAAATACCCCTAGACCCCTCATTTTCCAAAAAAAAAAAAAGAAAAAAAAAAGATATTCTAGGAAGTTTTGGGCACATTCTCTTTCTCTTCTCTCTCTTATTTCTCTCCCAAACACATCCAAGCACATCAAAACACCTTAGATTCTCATATTTTCTTTTTAATCTTCAAGGTAGTGTTCTTGCACCTAATCTTCCTCTCCTTGATTCCATACCTTGGATTTGAGGTTTATGAATATGGATGTAGCTTTGCAGCTACAATCCACGCCCCTTTCTCTTTATAGCTTTTTCTTGCTTAATAATATGCTTTTATTACTTTTCCTAGCATGTTCTTGCTTCCTAGCATGTCTTTATAGCTTTTATAGCATGTTTTCCTTGATTTTTGCCATGATTTATCGCTTTGATGTTGTTGGCCTAGCCTTCTTAGGCTAGGAAAAGTCTACTTTTCATGTTTTTGCTTAGATGCACATGTTTTTAGGCTGCTTTCCATGTTTATGCTTAAGATCTACATGCCTATGTGTTCTTTGCTATGTTTTGCTTAGATCTACATGTTAGTGCTCATATCTATGTCCCTATGCTTAGATCTATGTGTTTATGTGCTTCGTGCCATGCTTGTGTGATTAGATCTATGTTGGTTGCTATGCCATGTGCTCCTTTAGCCCTTTTTGTCCCTTTATAACTCTCTTTCTTGCTTTTTGGCCCTTTCGGTAGGGTGTAGATCTAGATCCCGTGGTTTAGACCTACATCCATACACCTAGGCCTATATTAAAGAATTTGGATCATTTCCTTTGCATGTCTATGTTTGCTTGCTTGCTTCTATGCTTTATCTACATGTTAGCCTCTCTAGATCTAGGTTTTGTCATGCTTGGTGCCCTCTGTGGGCTTGTGCTTGTGTGGTTGCATCCATCCCTCCTAGGGTTTGTTTGAATGTGACTACTTGTGAGATACACCTCCATGGTGTCGTTGTGCTTGTTTCACACCTTTCTCCACCCTATGCGATGTTAATATGCTTGCCTTGCTTGCTTCGTGCCACTTGTTTGGCTTTCTTTGCTTTTATGCTTTCTTTGCAAGCTTGCCTTTATGTTCATGCATGAGTCTATGTGTTGTCCATACTTCAATTCAATGGAGCTATGGACATTTGATCCAAACCTACATTTGTCCTCCTAGGACACCCCTTTTTGTCTGGTAACATGTTTGTTTGCTCTTTCATATGCTTCACATGTTTGTTTGCCCCCGTTTGGCATCATTCCCTAGCTTGTCTTTAGCATGCTTTCCCTTTTGTTTGTTTCTTTGCTTGTCTGCTGGCTTGTTTCTTTTTGTCTTTGCATGTACACACATCGAGCAAGGACGCTTGGAGCAAGGGCGTGACTTCCTAGGCACGAGCAAAAAGGGCAAGGATGCAAGCCTATAAAGGGCAATGATTAGTAGATTAAAGGGCCTAGCCCCTCCAGAGAGTTCTTCTCCTTCTCTCTCTTTAAGCCTCTTCTATAAAGCATGTATTTTGGTCCCCATCCATGTACCCCCTTTTATTTTCTTGCTCCATGCTTGGGCCGCGTTCCCTATGTATGGCAATATTTATTTTACATTTCCTGTACCTTGCTGGGCCATACCCTTGGAACATTGTCAATGTCTAGTTTATTTTCTCACTTTGTGTGATAGCATCGTGCATAATGCATGTATATATATATATATATATATCTTCCTACATGTGCGTGGGTGGTTGTGTACTTCGTATGATTGACTCTCGTGGCTACGTGAGCGACTCTCTCTAGTTACGAGAGCTCTTGACCTTGTAGTATGGGTATGCGCTTAAGGTAATTGTCGTAGGTGCATATTCATGCTATATTGTGTGCACAATCATTGTGGTGTGATTGTCTTGATCCATGTCACCAAGTGACATTAGTTTCCCTATGTATGCAACATGTATCAACATATTCTAACACTTTGGAGGGCTTCGGCTCGTCACGATGTGAGAATGTCAATGTGCGCTATATACACATACGCAAAACCCTTCTGGTGCGCCATAGCGCACTAAAAGTGAAACTCTGCCAGATTTTTGCCGTGAAAAGGGGGCATCCCCATTGCCATATTCTCACGTCAAAAGCTTGGTGAGAATAGCGTTTGGCGTGCTATGACGCATCTGAGGTGAAGCGCTGCTGGATTTCCACCACAAAAATAAGGCGAAATGCTGCCGAATTTTCGCCATGGAAATTTGGTAGCGACTTCAAACACACTTGCGAAGCATCGATTGGGACCACACCCATTTTAAAACCAAATCTCGAAGCCCAACACAATTAAAGCCCCGAAAGCTAATGCCAATAGCTTGTTTTCAATTGCCAATGTCTAAAAAATATGATTTTACCAAAACAAAGGACTATCTTTGGACAGGTGTTGTGGGGTGTCTAACTAACACCTTCCCCACACCAAGGTTTTGAAACCCGGACCGTTCAATGAACCATAAAAGGATGAGGTTCAAGGTTTTTGAGGTCGAACCGAGGTCAAACCGTGATTACGTCATAATTAATTTAATAATTATTTAAAATATAAATAAATATATTAAATTAGTAAAATTTGAAAAATTATATAAAAAATCCAAATAAATATAGAGATCTAATAGAAATTTCACATTAAATTAATATATGAAACCCAATAAAAAATTTAATAGACATTTTCCCATGAAATTAAAATTTTTTTTTAAAGAGCAGTAACTTGAATGGTGGGGGACATTTGCGTGTATTATGTTATATATCTTTTTTGTTGTAGATGTATATAACATTGTGTGTATTTGTCTAATCTTATGGTGGAATCTTACATTTATCAAACAATTTTATAGTGTAAAGCAATAAATAAATTTAATAAATTAATGTACGAATTGGAGGGTTTGTACTTTGTAGATCTAAGAATTAGACTAATAACTAAATTAACTAAGAACAAGTCAACAACACATAGGAGGTGAGGAGGTCCAGAACTTCTTTATCAATCTCGTGTGGCGTGCAAGCTTTAAGTAAAAAAAAAA
Source organism: Quercus suber (assembly GCF_002906115.3). Lineage (NCBI taxonomy): Eukaryota > Viridiplantae > Streptophyta > Magnoliopsida > Fagales > Fagaceae > Quercus > Quercus suber. The sequence continues at coordinate 1,073,943 of NW_027069638.1, forward strand.
AAAAAACCCGAAAATTCACAATCACAAGTCCATTGTCTGGTACCTAGAGCTTTCAAATCTCACTTTTATCTCTTCTCTTGTTAACATCCTCTTCTCAAATCCTTCCTTTCGCTCTTGAAACACCTAAAGTTAGGCTAGTTCAAATCTCAGTTTTTCAATTTTTGCCAGCCGCACGGAAGCCTTTCAGCTTTTGCCAGTCAATGGTACAGCCAGCAAAGAGTCTACTCTGTAGCAAAACGATTGGGTCCTTTCTTTTAATCCTTGTTCTCGGCGTCATCTTTCATCTTCTTCTGTTCTTCTTCTTCTTCTTCTTTTAAAAGAGCTTAGGCTTGAACCGTGAGACCCGTTCGCGGTTCTCAAACCCGGGTGATTCGACCAAGGTTCACACGGTCCATTGGGTTTTTTGTGTAGAATGGTTTTTGGAAGTTAAAGAATCGTCTCAAGGAGCGGTTCCCGGTTAAACCGGTCAGACTGTACGGTCCGTTCCAGGTTTCAAAACCTTGCCTCACACGTAACCAAACTTCCAAACTCAGGAATCAAGAATTTTTTGCCCATCCGTATTAGATTAGGAAAACGACATTTTTCTCAGCCTAAGATCGATAATAAAATCAAATAGAGTTAGGTGACCAATTACACCTTAGAAAAAACTCAATGATTGGTGGCAATTTCACTTACCCTTGGTAATATCCTTAAAATCAACTCATATTCCAGTCACACACTCAAGGTATGACACACCTTCATATTCTCGCATCGAGATAAACATATATGCATGCAAGCGTCGCTGCAATGGTTGGTTAAACAGCCGTAAGGCATCGACAGTTACCAAGGAAAGAAAACTCCTATCATGAAAAGAACGAGCCCGTTGAACACGATCTAGGTAAAGGTTATTTAAGACTAGATGAGTTACAGCTGTAACAAGGAAAAAAAGAAAAAGAAAAAGGAGTAGACGAGTCAAAAGAAGATTACATACCCTCTGGACGAAGATGAACCCAAGCACCAACCATAGGAGGGAACGTGTCCCTACCAAACTTGATGAGGTCACTGGCCCATGGCCCAAACAAAAAAGAACTCTTTCTTCCATTCCCAATTAGATGTGAGAAGAGACCTTATCATCCTACAATTGGAACCTCTAGCAGAAAATAGATAAAACTGAGGGATTGGTTGATTTCAGAAGGTTTATAACAATAAAGGAACTCATCCATTGTAAGAGGATGATTCCCCTCAAAAACTTCCCTGCATTGCCGTAATGATTCTCCAACCATTGGGGTTAAGTTGGTTAAGGGCAATACATAACCTATGAAGAACTTCTCCAAAATTTCGCTCCACTCTCCCCATTAAGTCCACACATCTCCCATGATGTTAGTGGCACCTAACAAGTAGACTCACTCCAAACTCTCTATTAAAATGACCCAATCTCACTAGATTAAGGTATGTTCTACTATTCATCAACTTACTATACTTGAGTTCTAGAGAGAAATTTGACTTAAACGTCGGAGGGTCCTTGGCCAGTTCACCCTGATCACTTTCGATCGTCTCTTTCTTCCTTTTCAAGTCTTCTAACTACCGTTGAAGTTCGGAGCATTCAACCTACTAATTTCACACATCATCTAATAGGGGCACAAAAGTAAATTTTTACAAGCTATATTTTCCATCCTCTTATTTTTCTTCTCAACCAAACAAAAGAGTTTGCCATCTCTCCACATTTCTCTCCTTCCAACCAAACACACACAAGGGAAAACTAAATCTTTTCAATCCTCTCACTTTTCCACCCTCTCATTATTTTCTACCTCCTACTTTTCTATCTCTCCAACCAAACAAACCCTCAGAGAACATGAGAGCAAAGATGATTTGTTTGTTTGTTTTTTTGTTTGCTTGTTTGTTTGTTTTTTTTTTTTTATACAAAACCTTGCTCGGCCGGTGTTTTTTTTTTCCCCCCTCTTTTGATTGATGCTTTACCAATAAACTTAAATATACGGTTTAGATTAAAAGCATTAGAATTGATGGTCAAGATTTTAGTGGGTACTGTACCCACTAAAAAAAAAGGGGGTACTGTAGAACAACCTGAATATATGTAATTTCTAATTTGTTTGACAGTTTATTTACAGCTTGGATTTTTATTTACTTATTTTTTTAAATTTTCTTTTAGTTATTTACAAAAGAAAATTCACCCTAACTAATAAACTATGAAAAAACTTACAACAACAACCATCCAGTTATAATAAACATGGTAATTAGCAAAAGGGAAATGTTAACAAATACCTTAAGAGCATTCGTTAACATTTTATGAGAGAATGATAAAATAATAAATGTTGTTGACAACTTTTTATATTTCTCATGAAAGCGGTATCAAAACTTTTCAATTACGGTTTATTAACAATTTTCTTAAGGGCACTCATTAACATGACCCTTAGCGAAATACCATACTAGCAAGGTATTGGGTATCAAATGATATCATGTCATCCGTATCAAAATCCATTAAGTGTGAGACATATCAATAAAAAATAAGTAATCTACTAATAATTAAAAGACATATGTTAGTGGGTAGTTATTTTTATACACAAATCTCTCGTTTATTGGATTTTGATACAGATGACATAGTATTATTTGATACAAAATACTTTTTCCTTGCTGCATTCATTTTAATTTAACACAAGAATTGAATCAATTTATCTGCTTCAATTTTTCAAACTATATAAAAAGAGAGAGAGAGAGAGAGAGAGAGAGAGAGAGAGAAACCAACCGAGAGATAAACCAACCTCTCTATAGGAGTGTGATGTTGTGATGGTGGGATGAGGCAACAACAAGAGGAGAGGACATGGGGGAAGAAGATTTGGTTTGGAGCCTCTCTCCTATTTTGGGTGATTCCTGCTACAAATAATGCTATAAGAAAAAAAAAAAAAAAAAAAAAAAAAAAAAAAAAAAAAAAAAAAAAAAAAAAAAAGAGGTATCTAAGTAAACTTATCAATAGGAAGGGTAATTTAGCGACAGTTTAGGATGCAGTTATAAGCCAGCTTATTTATTTTTCTTACTATTAGCAGGTCTAATATAAGTCTATCTAAAATACTTTACCATACCATTTGCAGCTTATTTTCCTTACAATACTTTACTATTTAGATACTTTACCATGGTATCTAAATAAACTTGCTTATTTTTAAAAGCGAAGTAAATCAATAAAAATAAGATTATGTAAAACAAGTGTGAATTTGGTTTAACTTTTTAATTTATTTGTTTATGAACAATTTTTCAAACCTCCGAGATCCAACTATACCGTTCGTGTTTTATCCAATACATTCTAGGGGGATTCATACCAGTTTAATGTTTGTGTATACCAGTTTAATGTTTGTGTTTTATCCAATACATTCTAGGTCATACCAATTTCCGGTATGATACACACCAAAAGGTAAGGTAATCCACTTGAGAGTAATCCACACGGAGCATAGCTGATCTAAAGAGGGGCGAAGCAGACCTGCAGAAATCACACCTACAAACTGGCATGCTTTCATATTATTGACTAAAGTTTTCAACATATCAAGCCATTTTATTATGTTCTGGGCACAAGTTCCAAAAATTTGGTCTCCAGTGCAAGATCTGAATATAGTTGAAGCAGCACTATAAATGCCTAACCACCATCATTTTTCTCCAAAAAAAAAAGAAAGAACGCCACCATCATCCAGCCTTATTGACATAAAAGGTTTTTACAGTAACTTTACAACCATCTTACATGTACAAGTGTATGAACGGCGATAAATTGCAGCCAGTTGCATAGAACTTACATATTCTGCACAGAAATTTATGAAATCATCAATCAGGGTTAATACTCAAGTAAGCAGATCCTGACCCATCTTCATTAGCGGGCAATTAGACACAATTAGCTCATTATTAGCAACAAAATGAAAGGCTTGGAGTAAAATGACGAACTAATGGCCAAGAAAACAGCTCATTATCAAGCAATGCAAGACATTTCCTGGCAATTCTGCCCACAAAATGAGGGGTGGTTTGCAGGGCTGCATCTTTGATTTGTTTGGAAGATTCACGAGTCAGAGCCAGCCTTCAGCTTCAGTGTTTTTTGTTTGACAAAGAAAGCTGATAGTACGCTTTTGCTGCGAACAGGGACACGTACAATCTCACGTCGATTTTGGTTTTCAAATGACCTGTATGCTGTTAAAGCTTTGGAACTATCGGTTGCATCCTACAAAAGAGAACCTCTGTCAGCTTTCTAATTTCACCCGTCAATCAAATCAGGGAAGGGGCAGTGAAGAACAAGCAATAGTATGCAAAGCAATGACAAAAGAAAAATCCTTGACAGTATAGATGTACAAACAAGAGGCCCAGTTATAACATCTCTCAATCAAATTTGTAGTTTAAGCCAAATACTAATGTTCTAAAGACACCTGCACCAACTCAAAAGTCTGATAATACCATGCTGATGTTTGAAATGCATCCATTCTTGATAATACACAGAAACAGCAATGGAAAATATGAATCTTCTACTTTTCCATCAGATTCAGATATATTCTTTTTTGGGAAAAAGAAAATCATAAATACAAATCAGTAAAAGAATTACACCATACAATTGTTTCCTAAAACCATTTCATAAAAAGAAACACTTAGCTAAAGAACTTTGGTGAAATCTAACAATTCTGATCAGCTTATAATTTTTTTCACACTGTATACAGCCCATTGATACATAAACACTAGTCTCCAGAAACAAATTTTGCTCTCACATACACTGAGGGTAAGTTGCTTGATGTGCATGATCTCTTGTGCTAAGTCTGCACAATGTCCATTTCAAGAAATTAATCACAGGCTGAAATCGAACAAACTTGTAAGAAAGCATCCTGTTCCCATCTGTATGACAAAAGGAATAGATTCTCCACACTGTTGAAAAATATTGTTTACTACACTATTTTTTTCCCCTCTTTCGATAAGCGTTTTACAGTTCCGTGTGAGGCAGTCTGATGCAAACCAAAAATTCCAGACTCTGAACTCAGTGCTTTCTAGGCTAAAGCAAAATATTTAAACATTTTTTGCTTGTTTCTTCTAAATGATTGGATATTTTTATACCAACCATCTATCGATGTTGATGACGTTTCTTGCTAAGCCATCAAATTCGGTCGAAGATCACCACAGCCATTTCACATACTACTAATAATACATTGCAATACAGATTATCATGCAAACCTACCCACAACACCACCTGCCCTAGCACTATACTCAAATACAATAGAAATAGTTCAAATACAGAACTGGGATAGAAACTAACCATAACCTCTACACTAATTCACCCAGACAACTTATTAACTGAGCTACTCATGAAAATCCCATCTGGTCTGCCCTGGTAATATCCTAAGATAGTACAGATAAAGCTTACTGCATCAAAGCCGGGAAAGAAACCAACCATACCCATGCCTACCAACCCAGACTACTGAAAACCATAAATCCTGAGCAAATCCATTCAGTACACAATCTGCCCCAGCACTAAGCCCATAAATGGTAGAAAAGTTTTGCTATAGAGCTAGCATATAAAACATAACCACACTTAGCAACCCAGACCACTTATCAGCTTGTAATAAGTATCCAATAGAAAAAAGCTGAAAATTAGAATGCACAGCAGGGTGCATATCAAATCTTTTTCTTATTCTCCCATTTAGACTTTACCTGACATCTTTGCTAGAGACTCGTGTGCAATGATCACACCAATAATAATTGGTGAGGCTCATGCCTAATTAATGACAACTATACATATGAGGAACTTATCACCTAATCCAAATCACAGATTAATGGGAAAGAGAAAGGTGGTACGATAGATAGATGGTTATTGCACTATCAAAAATACTAATACATATCAAAGTTTTTAAGATGATTTTGAGAAAGATATTATTTAATATTACTAAATGATCAATGACCGACAAGTCTTACCAGACCAGATTAATTACAAACAATCAACACACTTTAAAGAAACTCGAGCAAATAACAAGCAAACCAAAAAATTCCAATCACTCAATTTTGATTATCAAGCATGCACTTAAAAGAATGCTGGGCAGGTCTGTGTTCTTGTAGATTTTGACATTACCCTTCGTGTGGCACTCAATGTTTGCAAAACTGCACTAGAACCAGGACCTCCACTTGGTAACTGAAGATGAGCGGCTGAGGATTTTGTCTTGATAGTCTCTTCATTATCTAAAAACATATGAGCATGAAAGCATACATATTATCATTTGTATATCCATCTACAGCCCAACAGAAACTGCACTAGATATGACAAGGCATGACTCAAATTCCACTTACCTACAAGATGGAAAACCCCAGAAGTATTTCCGGAAATCTTTAGGTCTTCAGTGCTGTACAAAGAGAAAAATGTCAAAAACCCCAAAAGTTAAAAGAAGGGGGAGAAAAAGGAAAGGAAAAAAGAAAAGAAAAAGGAGAGAGTTATATTCTTACCATGAAAGGAAGAAGAATAAAAAGGAGAGTTTTTATACCCTCTTAAGAATATCAGGAAGCACTGATACTAATATGGACCACAGGTATGATACTATAGGGATACAAAAAAAATGACAAATCTTAAAAACTAGAATATGAAAATTAGTTTATTAAAAAAATATTTAAAGTTTACTTTATTTAACTCCAATTGTGTGTCCTTAGTATCATATATATTTTGTTCACCTTCTTTTCCAAAGTGTGATTGCTTAAGGACCAATGTGACTGCTTAATCTTTCTTAGTTTTTTGTTCAATTTACTATTTGAACATCAAAGAACCATCAAATTCCCTTAAGATTCAATCTTTTATTCACCTTATCCTACCTTAAACCCTTCAACATCATACTCTATTCCGCAATCCTACCTAAACCATGACACATAATTTCTAGCCATAAATTTTCATCCCTAGCTAAGAAACAAACACACATGTATCACATCTTGCCATATATTTCCTGGCCAAGGGCTAATTGCATTTATAAAGCCTCCCTTTCATGAAGTCTCATCCCCTATGTACATCAGCTACCACCATGAGAAAGAGAGAGAGAGATTATCGTGATGTTGATTGTGTGGCTACCAGAGGTTCAATCAGTGTCACGGTGATGCAACAGTGGCTGAGATGTGGGGATGGGCAGTACTAAGCTTTTGTTAATTTTTTTATAATAAAGCCATTGGTCATACCCCTTCTAGTGTCCCGACTGTATCCCTCTCTTGTATCCAAAATTCAAAATATTTATTTAATTTCCAGACATGTTTCCGACCTTCTCTGAGCCATACCCATGTCCAATGTGTCAGACACTTATACTCTAGGGATTTTGGATTATCAGTGCTTCTAAGATTAAGAGCAAGAGGTAAAAAAATGTAAAAGGAGATACCGTGTCTGCTATAACTTTATACAAAAACTCTTTTATGTTACCTGCTCAAAGATTGCGGGGTCTCCTTCATGGTAGACTTCGTTTCTGAGGCTAAATGCCAGGAAAGAGTTTTTGATGCAGAAGTACCTACTTAAAACACAATATGATAAGTAATTCAGAATTCACTAAATGCCAAATAATAAGTTATGTCAAAACCAACACAGGAAGCTCCAAAGCAAGATGGCCCTGCTGAAAAACTATGGAGTACATGCCTGAAGGGTAAAGACGAGCTCTAGCCTGAAAATGATTTTGCCTAGCATCAGTCTGAATGTGCGGACTGAAATGTACCTTCTTATTGACAGAATCTAGCATGGAGGTGAAGGCCCAAAATTAGGAAAAAGATAAGTTAGAAAACTCATCACACTAATTACAAATTCTAGAAGAAACTAATCATAGTTTGTTACTTGGTAAAATGTAGTGCTTATGATGTCTCGGGATGAATGCCAACAACTGCTGCTGTCTGATTCCTTCTTTCTCCGTGTATGTTTGACACGTTAGAAGTTTCTGATATTAGGAAATCATGTTGGTTCAGCTCTGACCATTCAATATTCTCTCAATAATAGTGTTCCAGTCAGACTAATGCAAGGAATTTACCTGATTTAGGCAAGACACATTCAGCTCCATGGTTGAGACTTCTAATGTTTGCTGCTCAAGTAGGTCTGTTAACTTGTAAGCGACGGTGCCAAGGTGATCAACAGCATTGACCAGGGCTCGAACGGCATAATCTTTCAGGTTATCCAGTACCCTAATGCACAATTATCAAAATGTTTGTCTCAGCAAAGAAAGGATGCACATGATCCAAACTCCATCTAACAGTTATGACAAGTTCTTGTTCATGTTTTTGTAATTGGCTCAAAATTTAAAATAAACACTTGAAAAAAGCACACTCTTAAATTACAACATACCCCATCAAACACAAATAGTCAAAACTATCAAAATGATTTGTTTGTCTCAGCAAATAAAGGATGCACATGATCCAAACTCCATCTTACAGTTATGACAAGTTCTTGTTCATGTTTTTGTAATTAGCTCAAAACTTAAAATAAGCACTTGAAAAAAGCACACCCTTACAACATATACCATCAAACACAAATAGTCAAAACTAGTCATAGTCCACCCTCCAGACATTATTTATGCCATGTTTTCATTTATTGCAACCTCTATAAATTAATATATTATTTATTTTCTTTCAAAAAACTTAAGAAGCCTTGTCTTCCATGTCCAGACTACTTGGGTGTTCTATATAAGTGTCAAACTCCATCCTAAAATCCTAAAATTCTATCTGATTTGCAAAAATTTCCAAAACATTTCTCAAGTTTATGTCTGTTACACCAAAATAAATCAAATGCTTTAATTTATGTCCCTTTATTTATTTTTATAGCATTGTTTCTTTTAAGAAGCACACACTGTAGGGTCTCACTCTTCGATGTATGTAAAAACTTTCGCCAAATGCATATTTTGAAAAGCCTTGAGTAGACATTATACACAATATAAGTTTTTATTAGATTCTGCAAAGTGCTTATTTGACTTCCCAACTACTTATAGAATAATATCATAGAATCCGGTCATATTCTCCAACTAGGAATCTAGTCCAGGAATAATACTGGTTCTTTATCGTGCAAATCTTTATGATCAAATGGTCATTGGTTTCTCTCATAAAATTATAGCAGTGTGGAAATGATATAAGCTCCCACAATAACTCAGTAATGAAATAAAATTTTACAATAAGTTCATTAAGTGAAGTATGGCAATGAAATGGTAGTCTTACATTTGTTTCTGCTCACTGTGAAGATAGGACTTCTCACAATATTCTGCAGCAGAATATAGTTGAGGTCTTAAGTTCTTAAGTTCCTGAAATAACCGCACATGAAACAAATTTGAATCAAAGCAACAACTTGCTTCAAACAACACAGCCACATTGGCAGAAGAGAAATTATTATAACTTATTAGAATACTAACATAAGCAAAAAAAAAAAAAACATTTTAGCAATAGAAGTCAAAGAAATCACTGAAAATAATTAATTGGATGAAAGTTTTTTGACAAAATTACATTAACATTACATTGACATTTGTAATATAAATAGGTAGGGCTTAACACATAGCATATTAAAAAGAGTATGCATATATATCATGAGTTGAATTGTAAAGACTATGAGTTTCCTGACTCATGTATAGAGAGATTGAAAAATGCTTGGCATTGGTAAACTCAATGTGGGGAAATTGCGCCACATAGAAATATCAAAATGTAATAACAAATCTTTTGGGTAGAGAAATACCTTTGAGAGACTCCTTGAGTAGTTAATATACTATATAGAGACACCACTTAGTCCAAAAGGTTTAAGCCTTATGGGCATGACCATATGAGCTCAACTATGTTATATTAACCACATTAATATCCAATATAGGACTCACTACTTAACCAACTACATGACTCATGTGAATATCACAACAAATCTCCCCCCTTCACATGTGAGTCTTCTACGAAATCTCTTGTGGCACTTCAGTTAGTCTCCCCCTTGAACGGAAGCCTTTTTCTTGACAATCCAATTGTCATGCATCAACAACAACAATAGTGTGCCCTTTACTCAATCATGCTTGAGGTGAACATGGGAGTCTTCCTTACACAACTATGGGAGTCACCAACACGCATGTAGTAGAATCTTTATTCAACCATATGGGTGAGAAAACAAGGGAGTCTTCCTTGTTCTACTTGGCGGGATCCACTAACAAACACTTGCCTTCGACACACACCTAGTAGAACCTTTACTCAACCATGGATGAGAGAGAAAGCATGGGAGTCTTACTCATTCTACCTGGTGGGACCCACTAACGAACACTTCTCCTTGAACCATTGCCTCTAATACCACTTGTTGGAGGAGAGAAACACCTTGGGAAGACTTCGCCAGTAATTAATATAACATATAGAGACACCTCATGACCCAAAAGACTTAAAGCATTATAGGTATGAGCTCAACTATGTTACATTAACCACTCATTCTTCTCATTAATATCTAATGGGGGATTTCACTACTTAACCAACCACACTACTCACACATTAATATCGCAACAAATCTAACAGCCTTTCTTGGACAAAAAGGAACTACTAAAAGTGTAATACCAAACAAGTCCTTGTGAAACCAATGCACAAGATCAAGGGATCACCTTTTGAAAACCATAGTGTTATCTCTCCTTTCTATGTACTTTTTCTAGAAAATTATTATTTGCATGTAATTTTCCAAGTACATTCAAAACTTTCAACAAAAAAACAATTCTTCTAATATCCTTGAAAGGAATATTTCATACATTAATATATAAATAGGCCTTATCTAGTGAAAATTTTAAATAACATCAAGAGGTTGAAGGTTCCAATTATAAAATAATACTACAAGTCCGTTTGGTTAACCCACGTTTGCGTCTGCATTTGCTTTGTTCTGCGCTTTTGGCTTTAAGTCTAGTGCCTGTTGCACTGTTCATGGAACTTGAACAGTGCAATCAGGCCAATGAATAGTAACCAATATATATATATTTTATTGTTTTTAGTTTTCAGCAAAATAAGCGGTATCTAAATGTACACTACAATGCAAGAAAAATTCATCCAAATCTATGGAGAAAATTTATCGGATTTGGGTTTATTAGTCCTGCAATTCTAGTTCACTCACCCTCATCTCTTCTTGAGTTTGTGCGCTATCTCTGGCTCTCCATGGGTGCATTCTTCACTTATGACACTCATCTATCTTAACCATGATAATATTATGGATAATATAGCAGCTACGCACCAAAAAGCATGTCTAATTTCAAAGTTTCTTTCAAAAGATCACAGCAAGTTCACAACACTCTAGAAGCAGTTTTTTCTTCACTTGTTTCACATAGTGCAACAATCAGTAACTTCCTTTTCAAAATTTCCCTTATCCATGACTTATTATCAACCAATGAAAATGGCCACCTTGGGAAATTATACCCATTAATATCCAATATTAGCCCATCTGCCTCCAAAGTCTTTCCGAAATTGCTTACAATATATTTAAATATACTCCCAGTGGACCCAGTCTACAACTTATCCCTTTAAAGCTGCGCCCCATATTTAAAACTGTGATATGCATGTGTCTTACACCTTTATACCATTTTCTCTTCAATAACAAACCTATGCTCTTCATTTCCCTTGTTGATTTTAAACAATATTTTTGCAAAAACTAGCATTATGGGGCTAATCATCCGTCCCATATATGCAAGGAAAACTTTATAGCTCATGCTAAGTGCCAAAATAACCATTCAATCTTCTTAATTTCCACCAATATTAGTACAACATGCTCATTATTTTAATCCATAACAAAAAAAAAAAAAAAAACAGACTTAGCAATGAAATATCACAGCAGCAACTCACACTAGGCATTCCCCAACTATCTACCTATCAAAAAAACTCACACCAAGCATTGATTGTACAACACACACACACAAAAACAATGCACAAAGTGGGATCAAGAACCCTCTAAAAGGTAAAGGAACATCTTCAATTGCTTTAAAAATGAAAAACGTGCGTCCATTTCAAAACTTAGGTATGGTACCTTAGGATTTTTTTTTTTTTTTTTTTTTTGAGAAGAAAGAAAACACAATTTTTGCTTCATTGGACTAAACAGTAATGTGTTTGAATTAAGGTATTGTTACTAAGTTTTACCCAACCTTTAGACACATGAAAACAAAATCTAGACCATGAAATGGACCCTCCCAATCTAACACTAAGAAAACAAAACAACAACTGTTAACTATATGACTCTCAGTTGAGTTGAGTTATTTTCCACATTATCAACCCCTTTTTTTTTCCTTATTAGCCAAACATACAGTTAAAAAGCCCTCTATGTATGTATGTATGTATGTAAATAAATAAATTACACAAAAAATCTAACCATAAAGAATGCCAAACACAATAAAATTGATCAAATTGACAACATAAACTCAGATCTGACTGAGAGAGAGAGAGAGAGAGAGAGAGAGAGAGAGTGAAGAACCTGCAAAGCTTTGACGAAGTTTTTGCTGCGCTCCATGGAGACCTCGTCGAAGGTCATGGCTGGATTGACCGCCCTCGATTGCTCCACTTCCATTACTGTTTCAGTACTAATTTCCGACCCTATCATCAATTCCAGACTCAATTACATTATATATATATATATATATATATGTAAGCAAGAATAAAATAAGGATTAGATTTGGGATTAGGTGGTGGTGGGAGTGGGAGAGCTAATAGTAATAGTAATAATAAAGGAAGTGGTTTTATTAATGTAACTTCTAAAAGAACTCAGAGAGAGAGAGAGAGAGAGAGAGAGTGAGGTAGAAGCAAACTTTGGCAAATGCGGTTTAAAGGAGTTAATTGCACGCGAAAATGAAATGACAGTCTCAGACTGTGTGCGCATTTATTATTGTGCGTTGCGTGGTGGGTAGGTAGTAGAGACAGTAGGTGCTTCCACTTCAGACGGTGCGGTGGGTTCTCATTTCTCAAACCAACGGCAGCTATCGTCGCTCTCCGAGTTTGTAATGTCTTTAAAAGACCAAATTGCCCCTATTATATGAGGTCGAAGATTTGGGTGGGTTTTTCTTTTTTACTCAGCCCAAATGGCCAAATTGGCCATTTACCATTAATTTTCGAAATAATTGGCACAAAAACACTGTTTCGGAAATAAACAGCAATCTATCGTCTTTTTAAGTACTCGAGTTTGGTAAACTCAAGTACTGTGTTTTATAACTCCACCGTGGCATGGCTGACATGGCATTTGGGATTTAAAATTCCAAACAGTACTCGAGCTCAAGAAGCTCGAGTATTGTGTACCCGAGTCCACTAAGCTCGAGTATGGCTGGGGTTAAAATTTCAAACAGTACTCGAGCTTCCTGAACTCGAGTACTGTGTATCCGAGTATGTCTGAAGTAAATTTCAGTTTTATTTCACTCTCACTCTCACTTCTCACTTTCACTTCACACTCTCACTCACCAGAACACACTCTCACTCTCATTCACACACCCTCACTCTCCTTCACACCTAAACATACAAAGCCCAAACCCTCAGACCATCGTCGGCAGAAAATCCGTCGGCGGCAGAAGCTCTCGTCGGCGACCTCTCACTCAGCTCTCTCACTGTCTCGCAGTAAGGTCAGTTTTTTAGTGTTAGGGTTACGTCTTTCATTTGAAATTTGAATGGATTCATAATATTCCTCTATGGAGTATACTTGGTTTCCGCCTCCTCCTAGTTGGATAAAATTGAATTTTGATGCTGCAATTAGAGAAGGAAAAACTTCAGTGGCAGTAGTGGCTAGAGATCAGGAAGGTTTTTGTGTTGCTGCATGGGCAGAGCAAAAGATTCCAGGCAGCCCGATATTTGGAGAGGCTAGTGCAGCCTTGTTGGCTATTCAAAGAGCAGCTGAGGCAGGTTTTAAGAATGTTGTGTTAGAAGGTGATGCTTGGAATGTTATTGAGCCCCTTCGAAATTAAGTGGCAGCGCCTCATTGGAGCATTAAGTCTGTGGTGGAGGATATTTTGTATTTAGCTAAAGGCTTTGATAATGTAAAATTTTCTTTTGTTTTTAGGGAAGGTAATGTAGCAGCTCATCTTTTAGCTGGATGGGCTACCCTTTTGAATTGGAATGGGCCAGTTCCCATCTCTAACCTGTCTCCTTTGATTAGTCAAGTTATGGATCGAGATGGTCATCGGCCCATTCCGGATTGTATCTCTGTTGTTTGCCTGAAATAAAATATTCATTCAGCAAAAAAAAAAAAAAAAAAGTAGAGTTAAATGCTAAATCTATTATTGATGTGTTGCCCTCTCTAGATTCGTTTCAGACAGTACTTCTTTCGAGAAGTAAATAGAAGTGCTGACAAGATAGCCAGGATGAGAGCAGTCCAAGAGTCATTTTAATATTTTTAGATGTCCGCCTGTGGACCTTTCTAGTATCGTTATTGATGAGTTTAACGGCCTGTACTTGAACAAGATGTGCCTTAGACTATGATTTGTTCCTTAAGTTTCTTCGTAATGAAATCCTCTTTTTAGCTGTGTTCCTAAAAGATGTAACATGGCATCACTGAGTTTTCGCTAGAAGACACATCAGCTTGTGATGCATAGTGCTATATAACGTACTTATATATAAGTGATAAAGCTTCCTATTTACATCAATAGAATTCATATAGTGATTTTATTCCAAAAACTAATAACAATAATAAAAATCGTAAATGTTTGTGTGCACTCGTGCATTTTTTTTTTTTAATTTGATAAATGGACAATTATAGAGAGGTGTAGTTAGGAATTTTTACTTAGAGGACTGAATTATATATTCATATGTTTATCATAATTCATAAATGTATTATATACAAAATGATTAAATTTAAAATATAATAATATATCTAAACTCAAATGAGTGTACAAAAATTTTCTAATTTGCTATAAAAATGTACCAAACTTAAAATTAAAATTAAAAAAAAACTTGGCATCTCCTATAAAAGTTTTGCTCAACGTTGATCCTTCATTAAATAAAATTTATTCATTATGAATTCTATAGGGAAATTCTTAGCAATTTCTTTTTCAATTCTTTTTTTATTTAAAAAAGAATAAATCTTATGTCTATGGCAGCCTAAATTCTCTTCTAAAAACAAATTAATGTTAGCACAACTTATCAAACAACTAGATCCAAATAGTAAAAGAAAAATCAGCTAGAGAAAAAGATCAAATTTGTGGGGGGAAAAAACCTCGTAAGTTTGAACAGTGCACTATGTACATTGCACTTTAACAATTGAATACACAAAAAACACAATACAATCTTGTATATTTATAAAATATAATAAGAAAGGACACAAGCCAGCTAGGCATATATTTTAGGATTTGGTAAAAACACAATACATTTTTCATCCTTTCATTTTTCTCTCCAACCAAACAAAAGAGTTTTCCACCCTCCTACTTTTCCACCCCTCCAACCAAACACATAAGAAGGAAAACTAAATATTTTTCATCCTCTCATAACTTTCCATACTTCCACTTTTCCACTCCTCCATTCAAATGGACCTTTAACGTAGCAGGGGGACCGTGTCCACTTGGTCACTTTCTCCCCAAATGGACCCGTCTCTGCCACAAGTTGTCATTTTGATTGAAGTTTTGACCATGGAGATATGGTCGGTCAAATATCTGACTGACTAGTAAACTACCAAATTATTTATTTATTTATTAATGCAAGTCATACCTACAAAATAGGCCTGCGGGACTTAACAAAGTACGGACTTAACGAAGTACCTCCAAAATGATATACTAGTAGGGCCAAATTGGCCGTTTACCATTAATTTTCGAAATAATTGGCACAAAAACACTGTTTCGGAAATAAACAGCAATCTACCATCTTTTTAAGTACTCGAGTTTGGTGAACTCGAGTACTGTGTTTTCTAACTCCACCGTGGCATGGCTGACATGGCATTTGGGATTTAAAATTCCAAACAGTACTCGAGCTCAGGAAGCTCGAGTACTGTGTACCCGAATCCACTAAGCTCGAGTACTGTGTATCCGACTATGTCTGAAGTAAATTTCAGTTTTATTTCACTCTCACTTCTCACTTTCACTTCACACTCTCACTCTCATTCACACACCCTCACTCTCCTTCACACCTAAACATACAAAGGCCAAACCCTCACACCATCGTCGGCAGAAAATCCGTCGGCGGCAGAAGCTCTCGTCGGCGACCTCTCACTCAGCTCTCTCACTGTCTCGCAGTAAGGTCAGTTTTTTAGTGTTAGGGTTACGTCTTTCATTTGAAATTTGAATGGATTCATAATTAGAAATATTGAAAAAAAAAAAAAAAAAAAAAAAAAAAAAAAAAAAGTTCTTATTTCTGAAATTTTAATGGATTCAAAACACAGAGCTGAAATTTTAATGGATTCGAAATTAGAAATATTGAAAAAAAAAAGTACTTTTCCTATTTTCTTATTTTTAATTATTTTGGGGCCTGAGAAGCAAGATTCTTATATATTTAAGCTTAATATATTTGGGTTATTTCAAATTTGGAAGAAAGATAAATGTAAGACTCAAAAGTACTTTTCCTAGAAATAGAGGTGGAATTGTTATGGTTGCTTGGAGTTTAAATTATCTATTTTAAAAGACACTTTAAAGTTGTGTTGTCACTTGAAAATTATTTCATTTCTTTGAGAGTTATAGAAATACTGAGATTGTGAATATTGACCTCGACTGTTATTGCAAGACTTGTTCTTTGAATACTTTTCAGTTCAATACTTTTGAATATTGACCTTGACTGTTTTAACACACCCACTTCAATACTTTTCAACTACACTAGATTAAATCTGGCTTTGAATTCTAAGCAATAACATTTTCGTAAGCGCCCTTCCAAAAAAAACAAACAAACTAACAAGTAGACGTTTACATGGTGATGATCCACTTGATCACATGACTGAGCTCTGTACAGAAACACCTGCTAAAGAATGAGAAACCACGTTAAGAGCTAGGGAAAATTTTTATAACATGCATTATAGTACTAAAATTTCAGCGGTTAAAATACAAGAAAAGATAGTATTCTAAAAGAGGAAATTTGGTTAAAGATAAGGGTGGTTCCTATTAATGAAATGATGAGGGGGAGTCACTTAAGATGATCATGTTTAGAGGAGAATGATTAATGTATTAGTGAGAAAAAGTGAATGATTCAAGTTGAAGGAACAATAAAAAGGTAGAGAGAAAAAAAAANTTGGAGGATATTAAACCACGTGATTTCATTGTTAGTTTAGGTAGGAAAATTAGTTTAAAAAGAGAAGTAAATTTTCTAAAAATTATTGAAAACTATCACAAACTGCAATGAAATTGGGTAAAAATTCTACTTGCAACCATCTAGTGATTGGCCATGCATAATTTTACAAAGTAAGCTCATTATTTAATTAATCAAAGTTTAAGCAGCAAATATATAAAAAAAAAATATTATTATTCTTAATTCACAAGAGTGAGCCAGAAGAGATGCATCTAGTGTGCTAAGCAGAAGTGCAATGCCAATGTGGTCCATCAGAAAAGGATTAGAGATTGACTCAAACACTATTTTCTATGTTCATATTATTAATACCAATCACACCAGAAGCATCTGGCATGTCAAGGTTGACCAATTAAGCATTAGTCATGTAGGTGGATACCACAGACATGTTTATGTCACTTTCTACCTGATGATTTTCTTCTTGAGACCTTTTACTCCTGTATTTTTTTATATCTTTTTTGACAAATTTCCAGAGTTTTTACAAATCATTAAAGCCTAAGACCTGCTGGGCTTTATGCTTTAAGAGGAAGGGTGGGCTTGACTGAAATGGGAGTAAAATGACAACATAACAAACACCTTTTCAAGGAATGAAAGAAACATCACCCCAAAAAAAAAAAAAGTTATTTATTTTTTCTTTTTAACCTACTAAGATAAAACAAGTTGAATATCTGAAACCTATATTGGAAAAAACTAGTTATGAAAATTAAAATAACTTGACAGTGATGCTGAGTTGTAAATAGAGAATTTGGCAAAAAATTAAAGACCTCGAGGCATTGGGGTCTGTGATACTTGATGATGGCTGTGGATCCATTTTAATCCGCTGATGCCAACTGTTGAAGCTACCTGACCTCCACAATTTCTCCCTCCCCAAAGTATTGAATCTGAACCTAAAAACAACAGGGGAATTAATCAATCCCAGTCAGCAGGCATATAGTTTCAACCAAAGTCCAAGTAGATTCCAATTTCATGTTGCTGAGACTTTGTGTCAGTTAAAAGGTATACAAACAATAATTGGAATGAATAGTTCTGATGGGAAAATGTAATATAATATCACTACTACAATAATGTGTGTCAGCAATCAATTTGTCCAATCTTGAAATTTTAATGTTGTGATACACAACCATGAATTATACGGGCTCTGGTAAGTGATAACCTTACAGACAAGTATATCTATAAATAGTTTCAAAGACCAACTGGAAATGCATGTGCTTAAAGGATTTTAGGCCTTGTAAGCATGTCTTGGAATCCATCTCTTAAAGGAGAGAACATCTATAGCAGAGTGTCCAACTTCAGCATGAGCCTTATGCCCCAGCTACTTCATCCATTTCCTGTTCCACTGGTCCAGAGAGCTTTTTCCATCCATCAGGTCCCACATAACAAACTGATAAAAAGAACAAGATTATACTGTGATCATGGATGTGTGGTGTTCAGAGAGAGAGAGGAGAGAGAGTACCGCTACCAACTCCACCACTGGCACCATCATGGGATGTTGCATGATAAATAGACCTTCTAGCCAATTCTGTAGCTTCTTTAATTGACATATCACACCGGTAGCTGGTGTAAGCAGCAGAGCCCATAGAAAACAGAAAATACAAATAAGAACATTTGACTCAGAAATAAATCTGGCACAAACTACAAGCTAATGGAAAAAGAAAGGGGCGGGAAAGGGGGAGAGAAAAAAAGCAGGGGTCAATTTGACTCAAAGCACATGGACTATGGAAAAATAGGATAAGCGTAGGCATAGACTTCTTTTTTGTTTTTTTTGGTGATGTTTCCTTCAACTTGTTTTTTGGCATTGCACTTCCTCTTAGCACACTAGATGCATCTCTTCTCTCACTCTTGTGAATTAAGAATAATAATATTTTTTATATATTTGCTGTTCAAACTTTGATTAATTAAATAATGAGCTTACTATGCATGGCCAATCAATAGATGGTTGCAAGTAGAATTTTTACCCAATTTCATTGCAGTTTGTGATAGTTTTCAATAATTTTTAGAAATTTAACTTCTCTTTTTAAACTAATGTTCCTACCTAAACTAACAATGAAATCATGTGGTTTAATATCCTCCAATTATGGCAAGGTTGGCATCAAAAAGGTTGTTGTACATAGTTTCTTGATTCATGGTGATTTTTGTATGGATTTCAATCCAAGAAATTCCAATCCAAGAATGTTTCCTAGGTTCAAATAGTTAGTTGAATTCTGGTCGTATATATGTGTGTGTGTGTGTGTGTGTGTGTGTGTGTGTGTTTCAATTTATGCTTATTATGTTGGGGTTATTGGTTAGTGTACAGAAAACAATGATAGATTGCTTGGAGTTCTGTACTATCCAAGAAAAGATCAAAGCTTAAAGCCACATAGGTAAAAGAAATGGAATCAGGCCTTCAAGACCATGCAAATTTTGGATTGATGTTGCTATCTTGTACCATGAAAATTAAGGTCCTTTAGCTTGTATGTGCAACGTTTAAGTTTAAACTCTTTTACCAAGCTCAAGTGATAGCCCAACAGTAATGGCATTCTTTGTACTGCACTATATGTTTGTGGTTCGAATTCCGTCCCTCCCCTTCCCTACCTATTAAAAAAATGTTTAGATTTCTTTATGTTTTTCTTTCCTTTTATACTTATATTTAGTTATATTCACTTGGTAAGCCAGCATATAACTTACCAAGAAATCAGGTGGTTTCCATCAAAAATCCATAATGCTCGTGAAATATTGATGCCTGAAAATATTGGGAGTTGCAATTTGATGGCATTTATGGAAAGGTTGAGAATTCTTACGTATTACAATAGGGAAATTTGATTTTTAGGACAAAAGGTTTAGAATGTGAAAGATTTTTATAATTGTGTCTTCATAATAGAGGGAAGTGCCAAATTTGTAGTCAATAACTAGAGTAAAATACTACTGGGTTTCATGGTTGGTGTGCTAAATTCAATCTCTAATCCTTATATTTTTTGTTAGGTGATGACAAAGAAATTATAAATTATACTATTTAACTCCAACCAACACAAAAACAAAAGTCCACAACTACTTAACTATTGTGCAATGTGGTGTCAAATGATCCTGCATTCTCACCACTACATTTACACAATCACATACAGCACTGCTCCACAATTATCCTTTTTTTTTTCTTGACAAGTAGCACTAGTCCACAATTATTATCACTCATTTTATTGGATTATTTACTATTATAATTTTCCCAAAAGACACAGTCCATACAAAAAAAGGAAACCTTCATTAGTGCCTTCACTCATTATTAATTACCCAAACTAAAATGCATAATGACATTTATGCTAAGATATTGCAACCTTAGTGTATAAGTATAAAAACATTCCATCAATGCATATAGAAGGCATAGCTCAACAAACCTCCAAATCCTGCAGGACCTTCTGAGGGTAATTGTGCATAACTAAGATTATAAAACTCCTTTGTTTGATAATTGTACAGATAACCTGCAATGAAGTACCAAAACATGCTTAGATAAAGTAGAACACATAACTAACCCAATTATTGACTCTATTCATGCTTATATTATCAATGTGCAATAATAATTCAAAACAGATGGATCAAATCCAACCAACCATCAAAGGTTTGATTAAAGAGTTAGCATTCATTTACCTCACTGTGTACAATTCAATTCAAGCATGCTTCACTCTAACCACCGGTCATCAAAGACATTTAGAAGGAACTAAAGCATTCAATTGTGATTCTTTAGGCAATTCCTTTGAATCTATTATATAATTAGGTTCTCCTCTTTCTAAAACAATTTTCATATTACTTACAAAAAAGAAAAGAAGGAATTAACACAGCTAAGATAGGTCAATCAAAATGTATAAAACTGCCACCAACCATACACAAGTTCAATAATTTAAATATAAAGTGAAAGTCATCATCATCATAAGCATAATAATTTGAAGTTTTGAACTGGTGCAATCAAAGATATTTAGGAGGAACTCAAGCGTTCAATTGTGAGAGTGTAGGCAATTCCTTTGATTCGTAGCAATGTTTAAGAATAAGTCAGAAGTTAGAACTTCTACAATCATCATTAAAAAAATGGTAAAATTTTACATTTAAAAGGATGCCACGGTTCAAACTTAGCGTACCTAGTCCGCGAGACCACCACTCGTCGGTACCTCGTTCCGCTTAGGGCATGTTCTTCGGTTATGCCCCTCTTGGTCACACAACCCGCATTGCACCTTCTTCCCCCCCTCCTTCCATGGCGTGGTTCTCGGCCGTCTCCCACCCTCGTCCATCTCATTCCTAATTCGTGTTGAGACAGGGTGACCTTTTTCTTGAATCAATCGAGGGTTAGGGAGGACTTTTCGAGTTTCTTCATGATCCGGCCATGATAATCTATCTTTCAACACAGGGAAAACAGGAGCATAGCTCCGAAACAGTGCGTCAATGCTATAGCATGGGTCAATGTACTGCTCTGCATCATGTTGATACCTAATACAAACTGCAATAACATGTGAACATGGTATCTTGTACATTTTCCATTTCTGACATGTGCAAGTTCTTTGCAACAGATTAACTCCATGTGTGTGATCCCCACATCCAGCAGTCCCTGGATTATGCGATGTATCTACTTGATATGATTGTTGTTGCGCGCTCAATCTCGTCACCCTGTGCTGCTCTGCCTTTGCCTTATTTCTCATGAAGATATCCAAGGCATATTTAGTCCATTTTTGTCCCGAATTCAACTGCACTATGCTCTTATTGCGACGATCATCGAAGTAAGCATTTAGTTTGAACCATGTGTATTTCACCATTGCCGTAATGGGCAGGCTACGAGCACCCTTTAGAACACCATTGAAGCACTCGGACACGTTTGTAGTCATCGCCCCATAACGGTAACCCTCGTCAAAAGTTAGAGTCCATTTCTCTTTAGGCACATCCTTCAGATATCGATGTGCATCCCGGTTGACATTCTCAATTAAATCGAAAGTGGCATTGAATTTTTGCTCCTGGGTAGTAGTTGCTGCCCTCCATACTAGATTCTTTAAAGTTTCATTGGTCCATCTACTGTTGACGTTACTGCATAGATGACGAAGGCAGTAACGATGTTCTGTCATGGGAGGCCGTAGGGAAAAGTCTTGATTAGTGTCTCTGAAGATAGCTTGTATCCCAGGGTGTCTGTCAGATATGACACACAGGTGTCTTCGGTCGGTAACATACGTTCTTATACAACCCAAGAACCAACCCCAAGTCTCTGTGCTCTCGCTCTCGACAACGGCGAAGGCTAGTGGATAAATCTTATTATTAGCATCTGTCGCCATTGCAATCATCAATTTTCCTTTATATTTTCCATAGAGGGGGGTTGCATCAATGCTAATCACAGGCCTACACTTCTTCTTGAACCCAACAATACATGGACGAAACGCCCAAAATACAGACTTGAATGTACAGGTTCCCCGTTCATAATTATCATCTACTAGTAACTTATACTGTGTACCCGGACTTGCATCCTGAAGTCCTGCCAAAAAACGCGGCAATTCTGCATAAGACTCCTTAAAATCGCCGTATATAGCTGCAACGGCCTTTTGTTTGGCATCCCATACCTTGTATGTGAACCATAATGATTATGTTAGAAATGAATACAAGTTAAATAATTATAGTTGAAGAAAACAAATCAGGACTTGTAAGGCAATAACCTGAAGATAATATTAGGTCTTTTTCAATTTCAATTTTCATAATATTAGGTCTTCATGGGTTGTGGGGAAAAAATATTGTGCTTATACTTCACATAAAACTGATGTCTCTACATTGTATTGAAAAAAGAATGCAAGTTGCTAGAATACCTTGTAGTGAGATACTTCGTGTTTTAAGTCTGCCAAAGCAACGTGGCGTAAGTTCTTTATCTTATACGCAGGGTCTTCTCGTATATAGCGCTCAAGTACGTATGCTAGAAATGCTGAATCAATCATCCGACCATCATGAGCATTCTGAATTTTGTCACATGTGTGGGGGCCCTTGAATTTTGCGATCTTCCAGACATTGTCTCTCTTGTAACAAATCGCACGGATTGACCATGGACATGAATCATCCTCACAACTCACCATAAGCCTCTCTAAGTCTGAATGCTCAGTTTTGAAGCTAAAATTCTCTCGCACTGCATACCAGGTTAATGCATGTCGCACTGCCAATTTAGTTGCGAATACCATCCCTTTCAGTGGCTGCTCCGCAGGTGTCCAACTTGATACTTCCGCTTGCATAACCGGTGATGGATCAAACATATTATCCCAAGTGTTTTTGGTAAACCATTCCGGCGTAGGATCGGGACCGGGGCATGTGTCTCTATTCTCTTCTACAACCACATCTTCAATATGATCAACATCCTCATGTTCACCCATGGTATCTAGAAACTCTTCGAAGTCATCCCTAGTAACATCAATATGGGTTGCATCCTCAGCAACTCCGTAATCATCTTCATTTTGGACTGTGCCCCCATGCTCATCATGAGATAAATGCTCTCCTTAAGTTGAGTTCACTCCAGGAAATGGCTGCCATGGTTCATTGCCATACCCATCTCCTGTATTCTCTGCACACCCTTGATAAGACCGTAATGGTATTGACTCGATGTGCTCATCTATAGTTCCATCCAACACAATATGTTGTGAACCCTCTCCAGCCACTACTATGGTGGGCTCAACAGTGACATAGAGCTCCGAAGCAACAAATCCTTTCACCACCATTTGTTCAATAACTTCCCACATCATCTTCACTTCGGTGCCACCCAATAACTGTAGTGACTTGTAGACAACCTGGGTGCCTACAACCAGTTGAGGTGCTCGATACACGATGAAAATGTTATGCCTAGACTGGTCTAACCCCATCGCCTTCAATATTCTTCGTTTCAAATTCATAAGGCCTATCCCACGCTTCACCTTAACACATTTTTGCTTTTGGTTTGAGCCTTGGTATGACAACCCATTTAACTCATGATAATACATCTCCCCATCGTAGTACACATAGAAAAAGTGAAAATCCATCACCGACCTGTTATTAACAATATTAAAAGTTGTCATAATCTATAAATAGTTACATAAATTTGGCGTATGATAAAAACAATTTCTATTCAAACTCAACCTCCTTGACTATGTGTATAACATATAAATAATTGAATCTCGATCATAATGTGCACTTAACCATATATATATTTTATACACATATAAAATAATAAAATGTCAACAACCATTTCGACTTTATTTTATTAAGCCAATTTCTTTGCTGAGAAATGAATTCATATTATATGCAAGTTTCATAGGTAAGGTAAGTATGAGAAGGAAATATTATATTAAGAAACTGTACGGTAGGAAAAGGGAAAAATATACCAAACCATATATGCCCCCACTTGATAGACAGAAAAAAGGAATTTACGTAATTTATAAGTTTATATTAATTGCATATTATTATTTTGTTTTTTACTTTATCTACAAAAATAGTTAATGTTATTAGCATTTTATTCGAATTTTTTTTTTCTGTTTATCTTAAACATATAAGTTCACATTAGTGAAGTACATTCCTCAAATTTCTAACCTTGAACGAGTAAATGCTAATATGATTTATGTTTTCATTTCTTTCTTTATGTTATAGCTAGAACCATATCAGCAGTTGTAATTGCAAAACTCATTAGATGAAACCCATGCATACAAATCTCAAACGAACACAATCTAAACAGCATTGAAGTCATTTAACCCATGCATAAAAATCTAAAAAAGCATTTAATAGTTACCTCTATCTACTGGTCACAAGAGAGTTGACCCACCGGTGAAATGGATAGCACGTTCGTTGATGGAGACTGACAAAGCTCAAAGACCAGAAGGTGACCAAACAGTTTATGCTGAAAAGATATGGACTCGCACATGGAGTTGGAGAGGTCTGTACTGAAAATAGATTAATACTGATGCGGTGACATATTGTTAAAAGGTACTCGAGCTCAAAGAACTCGAGTACCATTAACTATGCATTTACTCCACCGGTTGGACTGTTTGTGTAGTTGGGTAAGTAGTTGGGTAATTAAGTGGGGCACTAGGTACTCGAGCCCAGTGAACTCGAGTACTGTGTAAAGTACCCAAGCCCACTGAGTATGCTCGGTGATCCTTTTAAAAAGTCCACATTTTTTTAAAAATTGGTACCCAAGCCCACTGAACTCGGGTATGGCTCGGTGTCTCTTTTAAAAAAGTCCACATTTTTTGAAAAATTAGTACTCGAGCCCAGTGAACTCGAGTACTGTGTAAAGTACCCAAGCCCACTGAACTCGGGTAGGCTCGGTGATCCTTTTAAAAAGTCCACATTTTTTTAAAAATTAGTACCCGAGTTCAGTGAACTCGAGTACTGTTTGAAGTACCCGAGTCCACTGAATTCGGGTATGGCTCGGTGTCTCTTTGGAAAAGTCCAGATTTTTTAAAAATGGTACTCGAGTTCAGTGAACTCGAGTACTGTTTGAAGTACCCGAGCCCACTGAACTCGGGTATGGCTCGGTGTCTCTTTGGAAAAAGTCCAGATTTTTTAAAAATGGTACCCGAGTTCAGTGAACTCGAGTACTGTTTGAAGTACTCGAGCCCACTGAACTCGAGTATCGCTCGGTGTCTCTTTGGAAAAAGTCCACATTTTTTAAAAATGGTACCCGTGTTCAGTGAACTCGAGTACTGTTTGAAGTACCCGAGCCCAGTGAACTCGGGTATGGCTCGGGTTCTCTTTGGAAAAAGTCCAGATTTTTTTAAAATGGTACCCGAGTTCAGTGAACTCGAGTACTGTTTGAAGTACCCGAGCCCACTGAACTCGGGTATGGCTCGGGTTGTCTTTGGAAAAAGACCACATTTTTTAAAAATGGTACCCGACTTCAGTAAACTCGAGTACTGTTTGAAGTACCCGAGTCCACTGAACTCGGGTATGGCTCGGGTTCTCTTTGGAAAAAGTCCTAAAATGGTACCCGAGTTCAGTGAACTCGAGTACTGTTTGAAGTACCCGAGCCCACTGAACTCGATATTAAACCAACTTTGAGCAAGTCTAAATAAGACTAAATACAATGTTTTGATCATGGTTTGCCAACATTACAAATTAGAGTTCTAAATACATAAAATCCTAAGACCTTAGAACCTAACAACTTGTAGACAACCTGGGTGCCTACAACCAGTTGAGGTGCTCGATACACGATGGAAATGTTATGCCTAGACTGGTCTAACCCCATCGCCTTCAATATTCTTCGTTTCAAATTCATAAGGCCTATCCCACGCTT
The DNA here is from genome assembly GCF_002906115.3 of Quercus suber. NCBI lineage: Eukaryota > Viridiplantae > Streptophyta > Magnoliopsida > Fagales > Fagaceae > Quercus > Quercus suber. The sequence continues at coordinate 1,100,335 of NW_027069638.1, forward strand.
CACCTTAACACATTTTTGCTTTTGGTTTGAGCCTTGGTATGACAACCCATTTAACTCATGATAATACGTCTCTCCATCGTAGTACACATAGAAAAAGTGAAAATCCATCACCGACCTGTTATTAACAATATTAAAAGTTGTCATAATCTATAAATAGTTACATAAATTTGGCGTATGATAAAAACAATTTCTATTCAAACTCAACCTCCTTGACTATGTGTATAACATATAAATAATTGAATCTCAATCATAATGTGCACTTAACCATATATATATTTTATACACATATAAAATAATAAAATGTCAACAACCATTTTGACTTTATTTTATTAAGCCAATTTCTTTGCTGAGAAATGAATTCATATTATATGCAAGTTTCATAGGTAAGGTAAGTAAGAGAAGGAAAGATTATATTAAGAAACTGTAAGGTAGGAAAAGGGAAAAATATACCAAACCATATATGCCCCCACTTGATAGACAGAAAAAAGGAATTTACGTAATTTATAAGTTTATATTAATTGCATATTATTATTTTGTTTTTTACTTTATCTACAAAAATAGTTAATGTTATTAGCATTTTATTCGAAAATTTTTTTTTTTTTCTGTTTACCTTAAACATATAAGTTCACATTAGTGAAGTACAATCCTCAAATTTCTAACCTTGAACGAGTAAATGCTAATATGATTTATGTTTTCATTTCTTTCTTTATGTTATAGCCAGAACCATATCAGCAGTTGTAATTGCAAAACTCATTAGATGAAACCCATGCATACAAATCTCAAACGAACACAATCTAAACAGCATTGAAGTCATTTAACCCATGCATAAAAATCTAAAAAAGCATTTAATAGTTACCTCTATCTACTGGTCACAAGAGAGTTGACCCACCGGTGAAATGGATAGCACGTTCGTTGATTGAGACTGACACAGCTCAAAGACCAGAAGGTGACCAAACAGTTTATGCTGAAAAGATATGGACTCACACATGGAGTTGGAGAGCTCTGTACTGAAAATAGATTAATGCTGACGGGGTGACATATTGTTAAAAGGTACTCGAGCTCAAAGAACTCGAGTACCATTAACTATGCATTTACTCCACCGGTTGGACCATTTATGTAGTTGGGTAAGTAGTTGGGTAATTAAGTGTGGCGCCAGGTACTCGAGCCCAACAAACACGAGTACTGTGTAAAGTACCCAAGCCCACTGAACTTGGGTAGGCTCGGTGTTCCTTTTAAGAAGTCCACATTTTTTTAAAAATCGGTACCCGAGCCCACTGAACTCGAGTACTGTTTAAAGTACCCGAGCCCAATGAACTCAGGTATGGCTCCTTTCACATTTTTTTAAAAATGGGTACCCGAGCCCACTGAACTCGAGTACCGTTTAAAGTACCCGAGCCCAGTGAACTCAGGTAGGGCTCGGTGTCTCTTTTTAAAGTCCACATTTTTTTTAAAAATGGTACCCGAGCCCACCAAACTCGAGTACCGTTTCAAGTACCCGAGTCCAGTGAACGCGAGTACCGTTTAAAGTAGCCCACTTATATGGCTCGGTGTCTTTTAAGTCCACATTTTTTAAAATTGGTACCCGAGTCCAGTGAACTCAAGTACTGTTTGAAGTACCCGAGCCCGTATGGCTCGGTGTCTCTTTGAAAAAAGTCCACATTTTTTTAAAATATTGGTACCCGAGCCCATTGAACTCGAGTACTGTTTGAAGTACCCGAGCTCAGGAAACTCGGGTACGGCTCGGTGTCTCTTACAAAAAAGTCCACATTTTTTAAAATTGGTACCCAAGTCCAGTGAACTCGAGTACTGTTTGAAGTACTCGAGCCCACTAAACTCGGGTATGGCTCGGTGTCTCTTTGAAAAAGGTCCACATTTTTTTAAAAATTGGTACCTGATTCCATTGAACTCGAGTACTGTTTGAAGTACCTGAGCTCATGAAACTCGGGTATGGCTCGGTGTCTCTTTCAAAAAAACATTTTTTTTAAAAATCGGTACCCGAGTTCAGTGAACTCGAGTACTGTTTGAAGTACCCGAGCCCACTGAACTCGGGTAGCTCGGTGTCTCTTTTAAAATAAGTCCACGTTTTTTAAAAATTGGTACCCGAGTCCAATGAACTCGAGGCCAGTGGAGTCAGTACTGTTTGTCGTACCCGAGCCCACTGAACTCGGGTATGCGCACACAGTCCAAATGAAATGTTAGTCGGATATCCTTTACTTGTATTTTATCAGTCTGCCACCAAATCCAAACAGCCATCAAACCAGTGGAATTTTTGTAAAAAACTCAATCAAACTGTGTAGCATTAGAATTAGTTCTAACTACAACCAAATAAAAGTGCCAAAAGCCAGCAATCTAAAAGATTAATGAAGCAAATATCTGAAATAAATTGCTACTCAATTCTAGCCTAAGTCATGTAATCTTTTATCCAGCCTATGAGGTTTTATTTAAAAAGATAAAAGATTCTTCAATGGTGCTCAATCTGTACAATAACTCCAGTGAAATGTAATCACTCTTCCTTTGCATTTTTCGTCATCATCTTTTTTGCCAACAACGCTAACCTGGGAAATTAAATAGCTAAAAAGTGAAGAAGAAAAATTAATTTGCATGTGACATGGCACAACAAATTGTTAGTGACACGATAGCAAAATTAAGTACAAAAGATTCCATTGTTTATACTTTAGTATTCAATAATTACAACAATAGAAAGGAAAGATTCAAACTTGGATTACAACAAATTGATCACTAAATTATAAAACTCTTATTTTGACAGTCCGCTGTATTCCTATAACAACTTAGGAATGTATTGTTTTACAATGTTTTTAGAAATGTAGTGATTGGTCGCTTCACTAGGATGGATGCAATCAAAAAATAAGTATCGTGAATCCCTCTCACATGTTGGAGTAATTGAATTACAAGGGGTTCCGGCCTTCACGTACCCGGTACCACAGCACCCTTTCGAAGTTTCAACAAAGCCTAGTGGGCAACACACTCTATATTATAAGTTGTCCATATGAAATACTAAACAAAATAGCTATATGTATAAGTTTGCTCTCATGAGAAGAAGGCCAAGCACTGTAGCAACTCTAACCGTAAAATTTAGAATTACCAGTTCTGGGTTGGATCAACTTACCATACTTTTGTGGATTATTGATCATGTTTATCACCCGCTGATTGATATCTGCATAGGCAAATTTACTCCCTGGAAGAACTGCCTGTAACTTGGATAATAGATTCACCAGCTTGTGATTATAACTTTGAGAATCTGCATTTAGATGCTCTATGCATTTTCTATTTATTGGTTTCGGGTACTTCAAGGTTATCTGGATGGGCAAGCAGCCCATTGTAGGAAGACCAACTACCATCATTTTACGGCATCCAAGGTCATATAGTTGCTGCAAGTTTACATGTCCAAGAAAGACAATATAATCAATATTTTTATACTGGTAGATAATCAACATTCAACCAAAATTTAAGCTAGTGCATGTAAAATAAAATATCAAACCTACCCTATTACACTACTGATACATAGGAAACAACAACCAACACAAAACATGTCCTACCCATACTGCTCATAGTGTTCCTTCCATTTTTCCATGCAGGCTTCAGGGACTTCAACATCAAAACATGGAAGTTTCCAAACTTCTGAATGGTGCACAGAAAACATATTACAATGCTTGTTACATGATGCTCTCTGAATGGCACAAGAAAAGAAAGGAACTAACTTCTATCAAAAGAATCCTCACCTTTCATGGAATGATCTTCTGTTTGATATTTATTAACCGTATCAGAAATTAAACCCAAAATTGATGTTGAATTGAAAGAATTATCCCTATCCATGTAATGTGGAAACAATTCAACCTTCAGTTCTCTTGGAACTTCAATCTGCAAATAATAATTACAATAATTACAAATTTCTAGATAGAATCAGTCACTACAAGGCAACTTGGGAGATCAAGAATCAATAACACAAAATAGGAATTATGGTCGTTAATTATAATGACCTCAACCCATTCAAAATAAAATCCCCCTAACCACAATGGAATACTCCACTCCAACTTTCAAGCACCATATTCCATTTAATGACCATCCAACAAAAAAAAATTCCAAGGCAAATCACCATTGTTTTTAATCTACTAAAATTCCAAAAAAGGAATCTGAGCAAGCAGGTAGACGTCAACGGCAAGGAGGCCGTCAATCTAGTCAGCGTCCCACATCTGGTCGGCGTCAGACACCTGTACCCACATCTGGTCGGCGTCAGACACCCTTACCCACACCTGCTCGGCGTCAGACACCTACTCGGCGTTAGACCCCTGCTCGGCGTCAGACACCCGTGCCCACATCTAGTCAGCGTCAGACACCTGTGCCCACATCTAGTCGGCGTCACACACCCGTGCATGACCACACCATGGAGGAAGCAAGTGAGACAACAGATGAGATGTGTTTGTACATTGGTTATGACTTGGGCTCCATGGCGCACGATGATGCGGGTCCATCCCATACATTTGCCCATGGGGACACATCTCGGCCCCCATCCATGAGGAGTGATGATACTTGCCCACCCACATCCCCTACTACATCTCCATTGCCCACGGGCACTGCCCCCGTAGATGTACATGGTAGAGATGAGATGAGATTCATGCCCACCCCTGGTGCTGTCCCTCCTGAGTTTGTGCATACCGAGTTCATCCAGGCACAGATACCCGCCCCCCCACCAGAGGCTTCACACATTCAGGATTGGTCGCGAAGGCCGCAACGGACACGGACACATCCTCCTAATTGTGGGACTGGACATGGAACGATACTTCGATTCAATACTGATTACATATACATCTCTTTATAGTTAAATGATTTGCATATTAGTATTTGCTTGTGTTCTTTTCAGGCAAGGTGAGACCAGTCAAGGAACCAGTGAGGAGAAGAAAACGGGAATGATTTTCGATGGCCAAGAATAACTTATGTAAGTTATTTTTCAGTTGCACAACTGTATTACACTCTCCTTTATTTTGTCAGCAAAACTTTTGTCTACTATATTAAGTTGCTCTAAAAGGGAAGAACAAAGTGAGAATGATTGATTAGAAAACCGTTAAACTTGACACTGTCAAAGTAACTCCTATTATCTGCTTTATTTTATTTAACTAGTTGTTACTTATCTAAATAAAGAAATGTAAAAAATAATTCAACTAGTTGCAGCATCAGTTGAAGTGTTGTTTTTATGATTATACTTTCATGTTTGCAAGAAAAGGCTGCTGTGAATGGATTGAAACTGGCTAAAGATTCAGGTTTGTGAGTTGTTTCTAAGTGCTTAAAGGATAACCTAAACATTTCCTTGTCATTTTGGATAAAGATAGATTAGTTATACTTTACAATTGGTTTCTTACACAGAGGCAAAAGGAGGAACTCCATAAGAGAATAATTCAATTACAAAAGCAACTGGATGCAAAACAAGCATTGGAATTGGAAATTGAGAGATTGAGAGGGTCATTAAATGTCATGAAGCACATGGGAGACGATGGAGATGTGGAAATTCTGGAAAAAGTGGATACAATACTCAAACAGTTGCGAGATAAAGGAGAACTTGAAGATTTAGAAGCTTTGAACCAAACATTAATAGTAAAGGAGCGCAAGAGCAATGATGAGCTGCAAGAAGCTCGAAAAGAATTAGTTAATGTAAGTGTTTTGCCTCTTCATGCACAATATGTATATGTAATATTGTTTTTGTCAATGTACTCATAAAAAGAAGTATACTAATTTGGATTATATGTTAGATTGTCTAAAAACTGCCCTTAAATTTCATAATGCACTCTCATACATGGCTGGATCTGAGAATGCTATTCTGTCCTTTGTATTGCATGTCTATTTATTGTTACCGGATGACTCTTCCGTTTCATTCTGATTTTCTATAAATGAGTCATTGGATTGTTACCCTTTTCCGTAGGTGAACTGTATAGTTAAGATTTGGATGGATATACTAATCAAGTTCTCTTCTACCTCCTGCAGATGATTCAAAGAAAACAAACCACTTACAAGTACTTGATGGGGCCAAGGAGAGACTTCACCTATTCAAAGCAAATCTACTGGAAGAAGGTTCTTTTGATTCTGCTGTTGAGGGCTGTGATGGGGTTTTCCACACTGCATCTCCCTTCTATCATAATGTCACAGACCCAGAGGTTCATCCCATTTTACTATTCTTTAAATGCTTAATAATAGTAAATGTTTAAATTATGGTTTATTGATGGAATTGGTTGAAGATTTTATTCGTACTTTTCAGATTCCTTTTTTGGAATTTTAGTANTCGAGTATTCTATAGGATTGTTAGGTGTGCCTTTGATGTTGTTAGGTGTCACACTGAAACTAAAGAATTCATCCATGTTATGGACCTCTTGAAGATCTAAGTCTATGAAACTGTTAACGTAACGCTCGTTAGCCATCAAATTAGAGCAAGGATAAGGCTCTAATACCAACTAATGTGGGTCGAAAGTCGCAAGAAATAGAACACATTTATCTTAAGAAAATAACCTTTGAATCCACAAAGAAATTTATTAAAACCACCAAAAAGGAAAAGGAAAAGGAAAAGGAAAAACCTTTGTGAAAGTTTATAGATCAAATTCATAATAGTCTGAATGCTGAGAAGGCTTAGTTTATGACAAAGAAATGCTAGGTCAAGTAGAAGACCCTTTGGAAACCCTAGAAAAGTACGGTGAACATGAAATTAGGCATAACAAAGGAAAAATCACTAAAAAATTCTTAAATATATCCTAATTAACATCCTAACATAAAAAAACTCAATTTTGACTAAAATACTTCTAAAAGCTCTTTAAAACAAAGAAATAAAACCTTTTTCTAAAAATTTCTGAAAATTACAAAGAAACATTAAAAATTAATTAAAAAAAAAAGTTTACCTGCATATTTTGATCTTCATCACCTAGTGTGCCTTCCATTATGGAGTTGATCACTGCATGTGATTTAAAGCTTTGCCTGAAACTATTTGTCTCTTATAAGTTCATAGTTTGTTGTGATTATACCATATATGCCAATTTTAGTGTTACCTGAAACCCTTCTTTATCTTTCTACCTATCTGAGAGAGAGAGAGAGAGAGAGAGAGAGAGAGAGAGAGAGAGAGAGAGAGAGAGAGAGAGTATGCTAGCAAGCTTAGAAAGAAATTGGGTAAAGTGTTGGGATATTGGGATTTCTCAGGTTGAGTACCCCTCTACATGGTAAGTTGCACAACAGAAACAGCTGATGTGGATATTACATATAGTTGTTCCATTATAGATGACTCGTGCACCAATTCCTGATGTAAAGTGGCTGTAGATTCTGCCTTAACCAAGAAAGAGTTTATACGATGTTTGGCTGAAATAAAACAAGAACAGGCTGCCAATTAAATTTTATATCAAGTTTCTTCGTTAGAGTAGAATTTCCTTGGACATTTGAAACATAAATAAAAAGAAGAAAATCCTCAATGAGATTGAAAAAGAAATATTTTTACTCTTCCCACGGCTAGCACTTGGAATAAGTTTGCATTTGATGGTAAATAAGACGAGAATTTCCATTGTGGAGAGGATGTTGTTCTTTCAATTGCTTTCTGAACGTTTTGGATGCATCCACTAGGATATAACCAAAATATTTGTAGGAGCTTATGATTTAAGTTGTAATTTTCTATTATACTTTCAACTGGTCTTTGTTCTGCTGATAAGATAGTGATTTTGGTAAGAGTTTCTGAAATTTCTTTTGTTTGGTTGTTGTCCCTGACAGATGTCAGTAGAGTTATGATTGCTGAATGTATGATGTAAATATGTCATTGGTGTGTAAAGCATAGTGTGAAAATCTTTGTAACACCTTGGTTGATGACCGTTAAGCTCGCAATAGTCATGGAAAGCAACTTGCTTACAACTCACTATTTCTAGATTTGGGATTCCAATTCATAACATTGTGCCTGAACATGACTTTTCCACAACTTTTGCATCTTAGTGCACAAACTCAAGTGTAAGATAGAATGACCCTTGCTTATTGTGATATAAGTTCGATGCATACTGCCACAATACAAATCAATTTATTTATTTTTACCTGTAGAAGTAGTTATATTTGATTCTACATTAATCACCTTTAATTTATGCCAGATATGGACCCACATAGAGCGGGACCCTCTATACAGGATGTCTTGACGAGGCAGGATGTGCATCGTTCAAGTTTGCTTTGGGATGCTCCTTTGCCAGGCGAGGTATGCACTTGTCCAAAATCGTTGTCAATATATGTAGTAGAAAGATTTTTGGCATTTAAGTTTGAACCGTAATTATTACGTGCTTAGTGAATGCTATTATTAATACTAAGTTGCTCTGTTTGCAGGAAGTGCCAGGTGTACTGACTTGTCGTCACCGAGACAAAGGTTTGCTTGAAGGTCTGTTTGAAGGTGGGTTAGACCCACGTATCGCTGCTCATATCACGGATGCAGGATTAGATGGACTACTTCGGGTCCCAAATATAGACATTGACCATAGCTTGATCACGGCTTTGGTGGAGAGATAGCGGCCGGAGACACACTCATTCCACTTGCCCCTCGGTGAGATGACCATCACGCTGCAAGACATAGAGGTACCCATATGGGTGATTGGAGTGAACTATGTGCTAACTTGCTAGGGCATAGGCCGCCGAGAGAACTTCGTGGAGTTAAGAACACCGGAGTGATGGAAGGGCCGAGGATAAAAGCCAAATGGCTTGAGGATCGGTTTAGCAACCCTCTCCCGGCTGATGCTAGTGAGGAGCTTGTGCAGCAGTATGCTCGGTTTTACATACTGGAGATGTTGGCTGGTATATTGTTTATGGACAAGTCTGGCGAACGGCACTCAGTTATGTATTTGCAATTTTTCAATCCAATTAGCAATGGAAAGAGATATAGTTGGGGTAGTGCAGCACTAAGTTGGCTATATAGACACCTCTGTAAGGCATCAGAGAAGGAAGCCAAGCAGATTGGCGGTGCCGTGCTATTGGTGCAGTTGTGGGCATGGGAGAGGTTTCCACACATATGTCCTGTGATGAGGCATCCACACCAGGCATTGCCCCCAGGTCCACTTGCTATCAGGTATGTAGGATCTTAGATAGTTACCGTTTTACATTTTTGTATTATCTTTTTGCACGGGAATTATGTAAGTAACTAATATGAAGCTTATGTCTGTGTTGTTTGGTAGATGGAAAGGGGCTAAGATAACAACTGAACATCCAATGCACGTCCTACGCGCCTATCGTTTGTCACTCACTTCGCTACGGCCAAATCAGGTATTGTGCCTTACAAGTGGAAATCGCTTTGGCATGTAGTTGTCGTACTTACAAGTGGGAATGAATAAACATTCTTTATTTCAGAGTTAAACATTGTTGCCATGTATTGTTCACATTCGTTACACATTTTTTCTAATTATATTGTTAATATGGTTGTTTACATCTATTGGATCATTGCAGATTGTCTGGGAGCCATACAGAAATTATTTGGGTTCCCTGCCCGCATATTGTACGGCAGGCCAACGCATATGGAGGTCTATCGTGCCGCTCATACATTTTTGGGTGGTTGAAGGCCATCACCCAGAACGTGTTCTCTGACAGTTTGGGATGAAGCAAGACGTACCGATCAATGTCGATACTTCAACTGAACTTCACAAGATAACACTTCAGGGCAAGCACGAAAAAAACTGGGCTGATGAACATAGAACACATATTGCTAAATGGGCGGCGCATGCCACAATTGCCGAAGCATCGCCATTTCATGGGGAGATGAGCTACAATGACGATTATATGGTGTGGTTTCGTCCTCGCACTGTTCGCCATATTACGAGAGAGACCTCGTACTGGGATACTTTGGTAAGTTTTCAAACATTGTTTCGTTATAAATGTACCTCGCTTCGCATAGTTTAGTTCAACCTACTAACACTATTCTTGTATACTTGTGACAGGTTGAATCACAGTTGAGGATTATGGAGAAGTGCGAACCAGGGTCTGAGATCTACAACGACTGTATTAATGCCTTGCGAGCTGTTGAAGAGCTCGGTCGGTTGACATTGGACGATGCACGCACTGCGAGCAACACAAGTGAACCGGCTGTAGGGCGTGGTCGGCAAGCAGGTAGACGTCAACGGCAAGGAGGCCGTCAATCTAGTCAGCGTCCCACATCTGGTCGGCGTCAGACACCTGTACCCACATCTGGTCGGCGTCAGACACCCTTACCCACACCTGCTCGGCGTCAGACACCTACTCGGCGTTAGACCCCTGCTCGGCGTCAGACACCCGTGCCCACATCTAGTCAGCGTCAGACACCTGTGCCCACATCTAGTCGGCGTCACACACCCGTGCATGACCACACCATGGAGGAAGCAAGTGAGACAACAGATGAGATGTGTTTGTACATTGGTTATGACTTGGGCTCCATGGCGCACGATGATGCGGGTCCATCCCATACATTTGCCCATGGGGACACATCTCGGCCCCCATCCATGAGGAGTGATGATACTTGCCCACCCACATCCCCTACTACATCTCCATTGCCCACGGGCACTGCCCCCGTAGATGTACATGGTAGAGATGAGATGAGATTCATGCCCACCCCTGGTGCTGTCCCTCCTGAGTTTGTGCATACCGAGTTCATCCAGGCACAGATACCCGCCCCCCACCAGAGGCTTCACACATTCAGGATTGGTCGCGAAGGCCGCAACGGACACGGACACATCCTCCTAATTGTGGGACTGGACATGGAACGATACTTCGATTCAATACTGATTACATATACATCTCTTTATAGTTAAATGATTTGCATATTAGTATTTGCTTGTGTTCTTTTCAGGCAAGGTGAGACCAGTCAAGGAACCAGTGAGGAGAAGAAAACGGGAATGATTTTCGATGGCCAAGAATAACTTATGTAAGTTATTTTTCAGTTGCACAACTGTATTACACTCTCCTTTATTTTGTCAGCAAAACTTTTGTCTACTATATTAAGTTGCTCTAAAAGGGAAGAACAAAGTGAGAATGATTGATTAGAAAACCGTTAAACTTGACACTGTCAAAGTAACTCCTATTATCTGCTTTATTTTATTTAACTAGTGACTTAACAACTATTTCTTGAAAATTAAGCTATTTTTTTCAACCCATTATAGCTAACTATTTCTTTAAAATTAAGCTTGGAGCAATTTTTTCCAACCCATTATATGGTCATGTGACTAAATTTACATATGGATTGTCTCTTCATTCACTACATCATGAGCTGAAGCAAGATAGCTCCAAGCCAGTTTGGAGTTGGAGCCAAACTTTTTCCTTAATAAAACAATCCATAATCTCCAAAGAAATCAATCTTGTAACAAATGCTTATTAATTTATCCACAGTTCTACAAGTACGAAATAAGATATTTATTACTCATGCATGCATAAATTAATTACCCCTACAAAACTTATTTTATTCTTTAAACTGCGAAAACAACAATTTGACAAATCTCAGTATCCATTTGACAAACCAGCGAAAACAACAATAGCTATCCATTTGACAAACCAGTAGTTGCAATTGCAGTTTAAAATTTCAACATATATATATATATATACTAGCTATTTAAACTGCAATCTTATAACAAACTTATTTATTATATGTGTCGTATACAATAATTCAATCAAAACAAAGCTTGTAAACTTCACAGTTTTTAATCCACATTTCTATTATATTCATGATACATGATAATACATCATATACGCAAGTCATAGAACCAATACATTTAGCATTTAGGCCTTTCTGATGATGTTCCTTCTTTCTTCCAAACTGTTTTAGTCCCTCTATGTTGGGTTGTAGAAACAAAATCAAGTCCTAGAAACTAAATTTGCATTACAAACCCACAACAAAGTCTACAGAAATAGAAAATAAAGACAAACCCAAAACAAATCATTGAAAATACTATGAAACAAAACGCACAAACAAATGAACAAAACCCCAACAAAACCCACAATAAATCAAATGAAACCGAAGAAAACTCACAAAAAAAAAAAAAATTCAAATGAAACCCACATCTCAGAGCCTATATGGATTCAGATTTAGTAGAAATAAAGGATTAGAGAGGTCAACGAAGAAGAGAAAAGTTAGAGTGACGAACCTGTGTTGCCGTGAGAAATGGAGAAGAAGAAAAGCTTCTGGTGCCCAAGAACAGAGCGAGAGCGAGACTGAGAGGGAGATGATAGCGAGATTGAGAGGGAGATAGCGAGACTGAGAGCGAGAGCTCGCCGACGAAGTCTTCTGCCGCCGCCGGGTTCTCCGCCGCCGAGGGTGTGAGGGTTTGGTTTGGGCTTTAGGGGAGAGTGTGTGAGTGAGAGTGTGTGAGTGAGAGTCTGTTCTGTGAGTGAGTGAAAGTTAAAAGTGAAAGTTGGAAGTGAGAGTAGGAAAATAAGGTTCCGCACGGTACTCGAGCTTCCTGAGCTCGAGTACTGTTTAGAATTTTAAATCCCAAATGCCATGTCAGCCATGCCACGGTGGAGTTAGAAAACACAGTACTCGAGTTCACCAAACTCGAGTACTTAAAAAGATGGTAGATTGTTGTTTATTTCCGAAACAGTGTTTTTGTGCCAATTATTTCAAAAATTAATGGTAAACGGCCAATTTGGCCATACTAGTAGTATATAATTGTCAGTATGAATCAGGCTTATTAGTCCAAATGGTAGCTCTTCATGCACCGAGTGCACTGGGGTCCATGTGGTCAGGTCGAACTGCAAGGGGCAGTGTATAAGTTTAGGATTTTCAACCATTTCAAAAAAAAAAGTTTTGTGATATCACCCTTATCCCCTTACCAACCAAATTATGATTAATTTTCTAACATCTACCATTGTAATCAAATTGCAAGGACTTGAACCACGTAATTTGGTTTCATCCATTTTGTGTCTGGTGAACATTTTGCTGGCCCATTATCATTCAGGCAAAAAAGAGCTTTGTTAGAAGCTCTTGGGAATTGGTGAAGGCTCATGGGCCATTGTCCGTGCGATCATAGGCCATAGCCCAAAGAGCCACGCCAAGACAAAGAACCATTATCATTTCCTTAAAAAAAAAAAAAAAAAAAACTATAACACGTGCACTGTTCCACTTGCATCACCGCTGGCATGATCATCATGATCCATTAATTATCTATAAATGTCATTTTCCTTTTGTCGTCTAAAACCTACCACCTGATGATCTTTAGCACCCACCAAAAAAATATCCTGATTTTTCTCAGCTTGTCCAATATAATATACAAATTACAAAATACAAAACAAGTTGCTAAAAACCAAGTTAACACCAAAACACACACAGGTCTGACCAGCACCACCGTCTTGCACCCAAACCTAACCAGTTTTCCTCTCATCCTCCGCCTCCTCCTCCTTAGGCTCAGGTCCTCTGAATCTGAATCTAATTCCCTAATTAAATTTGATACTCAATCAACATCCTCTAACCATATCATAAAACCTTTTTTTTTTAAATTAAAATTTAATATAAAGAGTAAAAACACCAACCCCACCACCCTATTTTCATTTTCTATATAAAAAAAAAATTTATATATTTATTTTTATTAATAGAAAAGATACCTTGATTCTATTTCTTTCAGACCCTCACAAGTCACTAGGCCACAACTTTAAAATGCTTTTCTATTCTCTCCCTCCTGCTCCAGAACTTGACTTTAAAGTTCTCTCTCTCTTTTTTTAAAAATAGAGACTGATTTTTTAAATAATTTTTTTTTTCTGTGGGTCCGTACGGTTTGATTGACAATATCTATCTATCATTAGGGTTATCATAATAAAATCATCGTCAATGGAGATGAGGAAATTGGATTTGTGTTTGGGAACGAGGATCCTGGTGGTTTTGGCGGTGTGGGTAAGGCTAACGTGCGCCGCCAATGAATTTTCTAGTTCCAGTACTAGTTCTAGTTCTAGGGCTTTGCTATTTTGTGCTAAGGAGTCCGTTGCCGATTCGATTCTAGGGTTTCGGGATTCCAATTGCCCCTTGTACGCTGATGTTCGATCCCTTGGCTCCGTTGCTGTTACCGAGGTACGTGTTTCTGCAATTTTTCCATTTCATTTTCTCCTAGGTTAATTTTGTTTGGGGGAGGAAATGAAATGTTTGGTGAATTTTTAGCATCTGATGTGTTTTGTTTGTGTTATTTAGGATTTTTTTGTTGTTGTTGGTAATATTGATGAAATTCATGATTAGATTATAGCTTTGTTAGGATGTGGATTTGGAATGATCAGATGTAAGATTTTATTTTCAAATTCGTAACATCACAATTCTTCAAAACTTAAATCCTTTGTGTGTTGTTAAATTCATATGTTACAATTTATTCTAGTAATTGAATTTTAAACACTTTCTAGAGTTTGGGATTTTAGAGTCAACAACTCAGCCAGGAGTGTTGGAAAATTCTGGGAATTTTATGGTGCTATTGGGAGTTGAAGAATTGTAATGTTTGATCTTGCACTTTGTAGACATTGCTTCAGAAAGAATAAATTTACCAGCTCTTCAGTGGTTATTGTTGAATATAGTTTCATAAGGCTTAAATATTATTGCAACTTAAATAAATTGGATAGGTGACTGAGTAGGTATTGGCTTGTGTCATGTAACAACTTTATTGCTGGTAATAGAAAGGATAACAATTGTTGCATTGTAAGTTTGCTCATGCTCTTTGGAGTGAAGTTTTTCTGATGTTTGGGGTTCAATGGGTGATGCCGAACACAGTTGCTTCTCTTCTATTTGCATGGAGCAATTATTTGGGGAATTTTTCTTCAAATGTTTCGAATATGATACCGGTTTGTCTTATGTGGTTAATCTAGAGGGAACGTAATTCGCGTACGTTTGAAGATATATAGACTGGTGGATCTTGTGAAGTCTTTGCTTGTTGGGATTGTCTTTGAGTGATCTCGTATTTGGGGTTTTACACATTGTACTTCCATGTCTGACTTCTTAATTTCTGTTAGCTATTCGCCTTGATTTGTTTGTATTCATTTCAAGTGCAGTGTGTTTACCATCGTAAAAACAGTATACTTTTCTAATCAATAAAATTTATATTACCTATATAAAAAAAAAAAAGGGATAAACAATGATTAATCGATTATTACTTTAAATGTGGCAACATGCCCAATAGGGATAATGCTTATTGTTGTTATGTTTTTTTATATGTCACCGCAGACATGGTAAATATATGGATCCTAACAACAGTACATGATCTTTTCTTTCTTTTATATATTTGTTTATAAGATTAACAACAGTACATAATCAAATTGAGAAGTTGCTTTGGTTTTGTAAGTCTTTTGGTATTATTCTAAAGGATATTTTATACTTTGCTATTGTGAAGGGAGATGAGGTTTCACTTCAAAGGGCACTAAATATAGTTCACATGAACAGTCATGAATATGTAGCTGTGCTGTTCTATGCATCATGGTGCCCTTTCTCCAGGACTTTTAGACCAAGCTTTTCTATCCTGTCTTCTTTGTATCCCTCCATCCCCCATTTCGCAATCGAAGAATCAGCTGTCAGGCCAAGGTTTGTATATCACTAATTTTCCTTAAGGTTTGCTTATAATGATCTTATCATATTGAAAGTTGACAATGACATTGGTTGAGTTCCTGCAGCATACTTTCAAAGTATGGAGTTCATGGGTTTCCTACCCTTTTTCTTTTGAACTCCACAATGCGTGTTCGTTATCATGGCTCCCGGACATTCGGTTCTCTAGTTGCTTTCTATAGTGACGTGACTGGTAAGGCATTTACTTTTGCTTATTTGCTGTGGCCTTCTGTTTTGAATTCCCATCTCAAACAGTCTCTGTCTACAATGAATTAATACAGCTAGTTGTAGATTAGAACCCTCTATAATGTTGTTAAAATTGTGCTTAGACGTGCTTAAAATGTGATGTTTTAAGCTTTCTATGAGTAAAATTATTATCATAGAAAAAATTTACTATATAAAATTTTTAAGAAATTCAAATAATTGATGCTACATTCGAATTTACAAGCTTCTTACAAATGTAGTGCTATTGCACTATCCATTTGAGTTTATAGAAAAAATATATTACAACTTTGAGTTTATTTACTTTTTTCAACTATTTGTCATGAATCTTTTTATGAGAAGTCATTATACATCATATTTGAAAAACATGTTTTCACTTCAATCAGGCATGCACTTGTGTTTTATGCCTAGGCTCCAAATTCCAAAGGCCTTTATGCTTTAGTGCGATTGATGCTTTTACCTACACTGGGTCCAAGCAAAAAATAGGTCTATTCAAATTTTAGTCAAAAACTGGCACGAGAACTAGAACCAGTTTTGATCAGTTTTCTTTAAAATTTTGATTACTTCCACACAAAACAAAAAGGTGCATTACATGCATTTTTTCAACTAATAACAAAATGGAATAAGCTATTTATTTAACTTAAGAATATTAGGCCCATTAAAAGTTAGCCTGTGGCCCCATGCATTCAATGCTCAAATACTTAAAGGAGTTTGCCATTTATAAAGGAAAAGGTATGACAGCTTCTGTTATTTTCCTCTATGTGACTTATAATACTTTTTGTTAAACCTCTCCATTGAGCAAAAAAAAAAAAACCCCATATTGATAGAGAAAGAATCATGGCATCTTCTTCATTCTTTCAATATAGGAGTTGCAATACTTCTTTTTAAAACATTTTCTATTCATGTTTTTCAACGTGTGACTTGCATATCATTTAATTACTTATGACGTCATCTGGTTTAACTCCAATTCAATCTTAAGACCTTGAACCTCTCCCTTTTCTGGTCCTTTTAACAGTCCAAGTTTGGTTATTGAAGGGTTTTTTAAATTCCTCATTTGCAAATTAATTATTCCTTATATGTCATTGAACTTAATTAGGGATTTTTGAATTGTTAGTTGTGGATATATATATATATATATATATTTTTTTTCAGTTTTAGTTAGTGAAATCATGGGTTATTTCTTTGTGTAGGCCAATAGTTGAAATGTCTCCCCTTATTTATTTCCCCACTTGCTTTATTGAAAATTGTATGTGTATACATGAGAAATTATAAGATCCATATGGTGAACAAGTGATGCGGTCTACCATTTCACTAAAAAATTGCCACTTGTTTAAAATCGTTAGTTAGAAAATTTTTTTAAACAGAAATTAATTACTGACTCAACAATTTTAAACAAGTGGAAGTTTTTTAATGGAATGATAGACAAGTGACGTGGTCCACCAGAGAACTATAATTTCTCGTGTATACATGCATGGGAGATGGAGAGAGAGTTGGCAGGGGAGGGGGGTTTTTAAGATTACATGTGGTATCAACCATGCCATTGATCTGCATTAGCATGCAGAATGCATCCTTTTTCCTCTGCTATTATTTTTATTTTTTAATAAACGTTTACCATTCTCTCCGTGCATCTATTCTTTTTTACATAATCTTATTGAAGTGTATTCTGTGCAATTTTTATTGAATTTAATGCATGGTTTTAGGCATTAAGACTGTATCATTGGATCAAGTATCCCTTGACAAAGTTGGGCGTCCATCAAACAATGAGACGCATGATAACAGTGAGCAGGAAAGCTGTCCATTCTCATGGGCAAGGTCTCCAGAGAAACTGTTTCGGCAGGAGACATATTTGGCTTTGGCAACCGCATTTGTTCTTCTGAGATTGCTATATTTCATTTTTCCAACTCTACTTTTCTGTGCTCAATATACTTGGAAAAAACACGTTCAAAATGTGAGATTAGGGAGTTTATGGGAGCATCCTTCAGCCTATCTGAAGCGTACAATACATTTATTCAATTCTCTAAAAGAGCCTTGCAAGAGAAGCAATTTGCAGGAGGGAGCAATGAATGCCAGGGCTTGGGCTTCCAAGTCCCTTGCCACAGTTTCTATCGGTGATGCGAGCACCAGCCGGGATTTGCCCGGAAGTTAATGTAGATGACCTTTCATTATTACCAGATTGGAGACTTGAATTTTCTTTTAAAAGCGTTTGGCTTCAAATTCTATTTGCCAGTTCTTTTATTTCAGATAATCATCGCTACACCCATGATTCTCAGCTGGGTTGGATGTCTTTGTGATGAAGCTGAAATATGTTACTGTATCTTGTTGTTGTAGTTTTCTGTTTCTCATTTGTTTATATGAATTAGAGTACACTTTATCCTTGAAAAGGTTAAAATTTTAGTCCGCAATTTGTGAATAGTTCATTATTAATAGACTCAATTTCCAATTTTGTATCAGTTATTGGTGAGTCCATCTGTCTTTATAATTACTGAGTTGTAGCGTTCAAAACTATTTACAATATGGAATTGGAATGTTGCAACCAATTTTTATGGCTGGATCACATCAGAGTATGAAGGTTGATATTAGGAAAAATTAGCTACGGCGTTTTGGGGTTCAATCCTTCAAAATGGGAATGTTATAACTTTTATCATTCTATTGCTGGTCTTTCTTTTGTTTTTTTGTACTTTATTTTCTTGGGGAGGTGGGGATGGATCTAAACTTGTTTTATAGTGGAATTCATAATTAGATAAATACATCAAACGTTTCCATTAAAATTCTCCCTTAAGAACAAAATTATAATAAATAGCTACTCCAACTAAATTCAGATTTTTGGAGGAATTATCCGGGTACAGTAGCAAGCATATCACTTTCTAGGTTCAACTAATGACCTAGAGCAAATTGCAAAAAGCTATGGGCAAGCAACACGCATTGTGGCCAACCTCCATCACAGGAATTGGCCAAGCGAGATTACTCAAGCCAGCTGTTACCCTAATCTCCTACGCAAAATATACATCAAGCAGGTACTCCTTACTCCACTATATTTCTATTTTACAGTCAACTCATCAAAACCGCGAACTCACGTCTGCATAGACAAGGCAAAGGACATTTCATGAGCATCAAGCAAAGCTTTCCTTCAGAAACTAGAGTCAAAAAGTAATTTAAAAAAGAAAGCACAATTAGATACTACCTCAATTGGGTTAGCTAAGAGAGTCACACACTAGTCAACGTCCCCAGTGGCAGCATCTTTCTTCACTATCTGCCAAACATATATAGAATACCTTCAGAAAGCCATAGTTCAGAAAAACATAAAACATATCAAAAAAATTTCCCCTACAAAAAGGAGCATCTATTATTCTTCTTGTCAGTGACTATGGAATAATCAATTTGTCATGTGCCAGCTTCACAAACATGTAACTCCTAACATTTCATCAGCTCTTACCAAGTTTAAACTAGTAAATTATAACATATTTGTCATAAAATTGTAAACCATGTCACCAATAAATTACATGACTTTTTCGGTTGACAATCCAATCAAAGTCTTCCAAAGCATCAGAAAAATCCTTGGCTCTATGTACTGTATAAAACATTTATTAGTCCCCCCCCATGCATTATATCCACTTCAACCTCAAGCCATGCAAATTGCAAATATGCAGCAACAAGCCCATTAAATGGGTTCAAGAGGAGATATTCTACACACAGATACTTCTGATGAGCATGGGCAGTAAGAACCTTGTCCTATTAAAGAGTTGACCATGGAATACCAATGACATGGAAAACCTCACTGACAGCTACATTCATCCGCTTACCAACAAATGTAGGTAATCCAAGTTCTCATAGACTGATTAAAAAATAGGAATTTTACGCCTTTCAAACAGAACTGATTCTATTATATAAACATGACTTCATTGAACAATCTGGATTGCTAATCAATACCTGTGATATGTATTCTTTAATCCTGTCATTAACTGGTGCATCTAAAGCCCTCTCAGCAAGTTCATAGAATAAAGTACTACCTTCAGGTCCATTAACTTTGTCCTTCTGCAAATATCTGCAAAGAGAAACAAGAATGGGGATAAAAACAACTGTATGTCTGTTGTCATTTAAGAGCACCATAAATGACCAATCAAAGAAACATAATAACTAAAAACTCTACCCTATCAGACAATTCTAACCTTTGCTGGACAAGTGCCTCCAATGCCTGTTTGACGTTTCCAAGAACCGGATGGATTTCATCACTATCAGAAAATCCCATCCGTCTCAAATGATGCCAAAGATTCTCTGCAACGTTTCACAAATAGTGAGCTTCCATTTGTTAGGAAATCATGAGAAAAAAGATAAATTTAGAAGGAATTTCCCTCATAATTTTTAAGTGAGAATCATAAGCCACCAACAGCCTCTTGAGGTGATGTTTACAATCTGATCTGTCGTAATTAGACAAGCATCCCACTTAATTCCTATAAAGTGAGAGTCCACCAAGCAGATGGTCTGGATCCTCAAAAAGAAGAAAGTTTTAACCATGAATTTTCCCGAAAGATAGGCTGTTTCCAACAGAAATATTCTTCCTTCTTGGTGTGCTTTCTAAAGTTTATTATCTTAGAACAATTTAAGCAGAGACCATACCTTCCGGAATTTTGCCACCTGCTAGATGTACAACACCAAGTATGACGAAAGTGAAACCAGTGAGATGTGTTGTATTTACATCCTCAACATATTTCCTATATACATCAGCGGGTAATTGACTTATAAGGATATAGGATTTTGCATCTGCAACACCTGGAGCAAGGAATTAATGTAACTACATTAGAGCCCATATAGATAGAATATATTTAAAAACAATTAAAAAAATAACCAAGGGACTAGATCTCTTGGCACTGCACACCATCTCAGATGGTTGGGAAAAACATGTTGAGATAACTGCAAGAGTCTTTGTTCTTCCTCATTGAAACATATGAACAAGTTATTTAGAGTTAGAGGTTCAATTGGTGAACATGTTTTTTAGTGCCTCTTGCAAATATTTTCTCCACATTCACAATATTATAATTTCAACTATACAGGTAAGGAGACAGCAGTCAAAGGTTACCTCAGTGGTTGTTGCAGCTTCTGGCTGCAAGGTGGTGATCATAGTGACTGAATGAACAACATTACAGTAACTAGAGAAGAAAGTGAGATTTGTGAAAATAAACAAACTGGTTTTACTAAGTTGACTATCCAACAGATCATGAATCTACTCTGGGTAGCTGCTCAAGTAGTGGTGAGAGAAGAGAGAAAGGTAAAGCAGAAATGAGGAGTTATAGGAGATGCATTAGAGGGAAGGGAGGAGTATTCAACCCCTCCAGATATTAAATGAATTGGTTAATCTGGAAACTAAGGGGGGACAGAATGACCACTTTAAACGAAGGGAGTTGAAGGCTAAATTGAGTACTTTGCATATTCCTATTGTTTGCCAGGTGGAAATAAGAGTTAAAGAGGAGAATGTATCTAGAGTCAAAGATATTATTACTCCAAGAAGTTGGAGAGTTTAAAGCTCAGATTGTAAATGGGGCATGGTTCTAGCGAGTGATTTTCACGTGGCAAGGAATAATGAGGAAAGAATGGGTAGTAAAGAGCTTTCATTATATGATCATCAATTTGGGCAGTGTTTGTATAATATTGAAGTCATGGATCGTCCTTTTATTGGGTGCTTTTACAAAAGGTGCAATAAAAGAGAATAATAATTTTTTTGGAACAAAGTCTCTCCAAACTACTTTGGAGAGACTCTTCAAGCTTCTCATATATTTCTTTTTTGGATGTGAATTTTGAAAATCTAATTATTGAATTTCATGTTCCTTATGTTCGTAACATGCAAATCATATTTACTATTCGATCAATACACTTATTTTTTATACACAATTTTAGAAGACAAAAACTTAAAATTTTAACATTTGTTTGATGACATAGCAATTGATTTTTTGATTTTCTTAAAATTTTGTAAGCATAAAGGATATAATAAGAACATACAATCCAACGGTTAAATTTTCAAAATTCCCACTCAATATAAAGATAAATGAGAAGTTTCTTCAAACTAGTTTGGAGAGAAACTTTGTTCATTTTTTTGCGAGGAATCTGGATCAGGCTATGGGCAGTGAGCACTGCTTTTCTGAATTTGGGCAGGCAGTGGAGGAAATTTTAGCCCCAAGGATCTCAGATCACTCTCCTGCTTTAATTTCCATCGGGGAGAACAGGAATTATGGGTCTAAACCTTTCAAGTTCTTCAATTTCTTGGCTTATAACAATAAATTTTTAGATTGGGTGAAACAAGAATGGGCTATTGAGGTTCAAGGGCTCTCAATGTTCAGATTGTATTGTAACTAAAATAAGTGAAGCAAGCTCTAAAGAGGATCAGTAAGGAAGCTCATGGAGACATTACACAGAGTTGCTTGTGCAAGAATAAGGCTTGAAAGTGTTCAAAAATGTTAATTTCCTAGGCAGAATGAGTTAGTTGTTAAAGAAAGGGAATGCATGCATGAGTATGTGTCTGTAAGGGGGGCTGAGGAGGCTTTTATGAACCAAAAATAAAGAATTAGTTGGTTAAATTTGGGAGACAATAATACAGCTTTCTTTCATAGAGCTGTGAAAATCAGAATCTTTAGAAACTCTATTCTGTGTTTGTATGATAATGAAGGCGAAAAGACAGTGGATCCTCAGCAAGAAATAAAGATGGCAGTAGAATTCTATCAAAACCTACTTGGTGTTTCTAAAGGACAGCAGCCACAAGAGGTAATTAGTAAAAACCAGATAGTGATGGACTTCCAGATTGTATCTAGGCGTGAGGAGAATTTGCTAAAGGATGATTCAGATATGGAAATTCAGCAGACCTTGTTTTCTATGGATAATGAGAAGGATCCAGCCTGATGACTTCAAAACCTAGTTTTTCAAGGCATGGTCTATTATCCAAGTTGATGTGGTGAAAGCTATCCAGCCCTTCTTTACTTCAGGTAAGTTGCTTGGAGAAATGAATGCCACTATCCTTATCTTAGTACCTAAAGTATGTAATCCATCAAATATGGGTGATTTTAGGCCTAATTCATGCCGCAACATCATTTACAAATGCATCACAAAAATATTAGCAAATAACCTAAGGCATGTTAGAAATAATTAATCAGCCCTAACCAAACTGCATTTGTACCAGGTAGAAGTATAGTTGAGAATGTGTTGTTAGCACAAGAAATGGTCAAGACTTACCATAGAAAGGGCCTTGGCAAGTGTACTATGAAGGTAGATCTGAAAAAATGACTGACTCAGTAGAGTGGAAGTTTAGTTTGCTTTGTCATTGTGTTGTTGGCTTTCCCAAGAGAAATGCTGCATCAGTTAAAAAATGTATTACAACACCTAAATTTTCTGTGGCTATTATTGGAGGCTTGGCTGGCTACTTCAAAGGAAGTAAAGGTCTTAAACGAGGGAATCCTTTGTCTCCTTACTTGTTTGTGCTAGCAATGGAGGCATTTACTAGACCACCATGGATAAGAGAGTTGAAATCTCAAAGCTTCAAGCTTCACCCTTAATGTGGCAGGCTACAGCTTATCAATCTTTGCTTTGCTGACAACATAATGAATTTACATTTGCTTATTTGTCTAGTCCAATTGGTCAGAAAAGTGCCGGATGAATTTAAGGCTGTCTGAGTTGTAAGCTAATGAATAGCGTTAAACAGAGAATTTTTAGTTCTCTCCACTTCAATGAAGGTACCTCTTTATCAAGATTTTCGACCTCTAATTGATAGAATTACAGCTAGAATGAGCTCCTGGATGTCAAAAAAGTTGTCCTTTGCAGGAAGATTACAGCTTCTTCAGTCGGTTTTGTACAACATACAAATTTTTTGGGTTGGGATGTTCACACCACCTAAAAAGGTCATTACGACTGCTGAACAAAAGTTCAACAAAATTTTGAGGAATGGTCCTGATAAAGCAGCAAATAATGCCAATATTCGTTGGAAAAAATATTTGTGTTCTTAAGGAGGGTGGGTTAGGCTTGAAGGAGATTAGGAGATTGAGAAGTGGAATAAGGTGGCTTGTTTGAAACACATCTAGAACTTTTTGCTCAAACAGTTCAATTTGGGTGGCATGGGTGGGTCATAACAACATATTGAAGGATTCGGTGTGTCAAAGCATCCCAAGATGGTACCTGGGGATGGAGAAGATTAATTAAGTTAAGGGGCTTGGCAGTTGGCACCACAATTTCTGAAATTTGTTGTTGGAGATGGTTCCTAACTTCCCATATCTTCCTTTGGC
Source organism: Quercus suber (assembly GCF_002906115.3). NCBI lineage: Eukaryota > Viridiplantae > Streptophyta > Magnoliopsida > Fagales > Fagaceae > Quercus > Quercus suber. The sequence continues at coordinate 1,124,344 of NW_027069638.1, forward strand.
ATGTGATTGGTGGCACCCAGATGGGATTCTATATGAAAAATATGGCTGTAGAGTCATTTACAATGATGCTACTAGTATGGATGCAAAGCTGTCTAATGAGATGAGGAATAATGGAGATTAGAGATGGAAACCTGCAAAATCAAATGAGATTGTAGCAATTCAAAACAAACTCTGCTTGGTTGAGATTGGTGCTGAAAATCAACCCATGTGGCTGCTCTCAAAAACAGGTAAATTCAATTTTGCCATGACCTGGTGTGAAGTTAGATTGAAAAAGCCAGAAATTTCATGGAGAAAACTGACTTGGTTTCCTATAACTAAATCAAAGCATGATTTCATTGGATGGGTTGTGTTTAAAAAAAATACTTCCCCCTCATGATAGGCTCCTTCAATGGGGCTACATGGGAATTCAGATTGTGTTTTCTGTAGAAAAGTCTTGGAAAGTAGAGATCATTTGTTTTTTGAATGCTTGCTGATATGGAGAGAGGTGATGAGATGCTACCTTCTTAGAAATCCTTAGTGTTATTGGGATGCTGTAATCAACTGGGGATTGTAGAATTCGAAGCACAATAATCTTAAGACAGTGTTATGCAAGCTAGGCTGGGAGGCAGTCACATATCATGTTTGGATCCAGCGTAATGCCAGAATCCATGCTGAGAATCTCAAGACTGGAAAGTCCATTATCCAGGCAGTAAAACGGGAAGTTAGGGCTCAGGTCCAATCTAAAGGAGGCTTCAAAAAAACTATATGTAGCAAGATCCTATGCTGTAAATAGGGAATATCTTCCTCAGTTCTTAAAGTAGTTTAGGATTCTGTTAGTAGAGGTTGGGCTTTGGTGCAATGATAAGTGTCTTTCACCAAAAGCAATAGGTCGCAGGTTCAAGTCCTAGAATCAACCTCTCCAAAACAAATTGAGGGTAAGGCTACCTACCATGACCTCTCCTAAACCCCGCAAAAAGTGGGAGCTTTGTGCACTAGGTATGAGAGAACATTGCTATAACTAAATTTCACTATCACTACCTCAAAATGCTTGGTTTCCATTTCGGTTGTAGACAGGTCACTCAAGGTGTTGGAAATAAACATGGGGGTGGAAAGGAAATTGAAACCTCTTATGGCAAATGCCTATTAAAGGGTAGTCAAAGGTGGCAGTTCTTAAAACGATTAATAAATAAGAAATAGAAATGACAGACCACTGTATTGTCAGCCAAACAACTTATTGGTGAAATCTACAATAGAACAAATTATGATCTGGTAATCTAACTTTGTGTAACGTGGCTTAAAATAATGGATCAAACCGTACTTCCTCTTTTGCAAGAAGTCAAAACTCAAATCCTGTTATATGTCCACATATACGTACAGGTATATCAGTATATGTGTGTCTGTTAATATATAAATTAAGTTCAAATTACAACTAATGTAACAGTTTCACAATGTTACATCACTTTGTAACATCTCTGGGATCAATATTTCAATGAACCAATCATTGGATTATATGACCTTCACATGTATATCATGCTTGCCAAATACCAACATAATCAAAGATTAAGAACATCTAAAAATTGTTTAGAATTATGGGTTTTTTATATTTTAAAAACATACTGAATAAATAAATTTTACATTAGCATATAACATCATATTGACATAAAATTCAGCATGCATGAATGTATATCAAGTCAGGAGCATAAAATCTAGTGTTAGTCTTGACAAAATATTAATTTTTTATTGTTAGGTGTCTTGACAAAACATTAATTCTTTTATTAAAAAGTTAAGTGATGTAACATCACAAAGTATAACCTGGCCAGCAAGCTCTAGTTTAACTGGCACCTCCTTCCCTAGCAAGTACTAGGTGGAGGGTGAGGTTATAAATTCAAAACCAACTAAGTGCATGTGTAACTTAACTATCCTCCATCCCCCACCCACCCCCCCAAAAAAAAAGGTGCCTCTGTAACTTAGTAACGAGTTGAGTAAGCTCTCCCTCTTAATTGGGCACCCAGAATTTTGGTGGGTTTTGAAAAGGACATAGCGGATTACTCTGCAACAAGTTTGTCCTTTTCCTGGAAGAATATTGTTTACACATTAGAACAAATATATTTTCTAATTCAAAGACATGACAATCATTAAATGGAAGTGAAATGCAAAACTACACCTCTTTTGAATATCAAATTGAGAGAAATCTTCTCTAGCACTGGCCATCCTACAGAAGAAAAACATAGGGCAAGAATTACATCAAAGCACCAAAACAAGTACACAGAAAGATGCCATGTTGGATATAAATGGGGTAAAAAACAATACCCTATTTGAAAATGTTTTGCCATTATGAATTTCAGAGTAAATGCCATGACAAATCCACGATTGGTTTCAAATCCAGCTCATGTTTTATCATGCACAATCTAAAACATAACAAACTAAACAAGCAGACCAACTGATAAGCACTGCCCAACTGCAAATAGGATTAGAAGAAACACAACAATTCAATGTAGGCCCTCAAATTTTAAACCATAGTCCTTTTCGTGCTGCATTGAAGGAAAAACTAATTAAGTAGGATCCAGGTTGAGATCCTCAATCCTCATGTCTAGGCCATTGAAAAAGGATATGCCTAGCTTGATGCTTGCTATTACTCGAAGAAAAAAGTTGTAAAGCGAGTCTTATGACCAGTTATTCGTTTTGGTCTGAGAAGGTAGAAAAGCACAAGATCACACCACCAATTGGTTTCGGATGTAACTTTCTACCTAGAAGTAAGGTGCCATCATTAACTTTAAAGAAGTTATCGTGATACTTCGGCAGGAGGGGGTGCTGTTGATGAGCTTAAAATGCAGGATGCTAAAAGTTCATTTGATGAGAATAGTATTGACAGGAATACTACGATTGTAGCAAATGAATCATCTGGTGAAATCCCGGTGTGAGAATCAAGATTCTGATGTGCGATCAGTGCTTTTTACAATATCAATATTATAACATCAAATTCAACAGGAATTGCAAAACAATTCAGCGGCATGAACCTATCAGTATTTCCTTATTAAGAACTTCCCAAGATCAGTTTCTTATGAAGCCACCAGCATTTTATTAACATGTATTTTAATAGCTTCCACAAGAATGTTAAATATTTATAAAATACAAACACATACTTATCAAAAAAATTTAAAAAAATATAAACACACCATCGAAGCACAAATTTAACAGACCCTTCTCCTAATCTATTACCAATGTGTGTTTTTTTTTTTTTTTTGATTGAATCAAGAATCTTTATTGAAAGAGCTGGAGAACCAGCAACAAAACAGAACCACAGAGCCCAAACCAGCAACAATACAGACAAGGCTCTTAAAAGGGAGACCAACAACAACAAAAACCAAAGGACCTCAAATAAGCCCCAGCCAGACAAAGCAACACAACCTTCAAACCTGCAGAACCATAACAGAACTACAACACACCAAAAAAAAAAAAAAAAANGCTGGAGAACCAGCAACAAAACAGAACCACAGAGCCCAAACCAGCAACAATACAGACAAGGCTCTTAAAAGGGAGACCAACAACAACAAACCAAAAGGAACCTCAAATAAGCCCCAGCCAGACAAAGCAACACAACCTTCAAACCTGCAGAACCATAACAGAACTACAACACAAAAAAAAAAAAAAAAAAAACCAACTAACAAAAGCACTACCAACACTCAACAGCAGATAGCCAACAAAGCAAACAACAAACAACTTCATAAAGCTAAAGGGAGGCCTAGGCAGCATCCTTAAGCAAAATAGGGTTTCTCTGAAGAACAGAATCTGTGAATCCAAACCTACACAGCAGAGTTTCTGATTAAAATCGGTACTAGGGAACACACTACCCCCTTCAACTCGAATCTTTGACTCGCTTTCTGATAAGCCCCACAGTCTGATCTTCTTTTTAAATCAATCCTTGAAAAACGATTGCATTTCTCTGAGTCCAAATGCGGCAAAACAGCTGCACTAAGCCCCAGTTTACCACATACAGATTTCAAGGATTTTCCTTTCCATTGTTTTTCTGCCCAGTCAACAACATCATCATCCCAATCATCCCCTATGAATTCTTGGTAGCACCAATAATTAACCCTCTTCTAAATTCTACTGACGCAAAGCAAATCAACTGCTAGTCCTCTGCTCACTAATCTCTCTTTTGTAAACAATCTGTTCTTTATTGCCAACCAAGATATAAAAAGACAACGTTCTTTATTAGCATTGTGTTTGGATGTAGTAATTGATTTTTTTCATAGGAAAATCTAAAAATGAAGGGGTTTACCATAATCCATCATTTAAAATCCAAACAATTGCAAATTTCATTGTTTGGCATAGATAAAGAAATTACACTCATCTAAACTAACAATGAAAAAATAAATCAAACAAAACAACAATAATTAATTGCTTTATAATCGTTATAAAGCAATTATAACGATTGAGACTAGAGATTTTACCTGATCGTTAGACAAACCAGAGAGAGTTGGCAGAACCTTTTAGCCTGAGCAAATGAAGCCCTGTAGTTTTTGTGCGTTTTGGTTTTGACAAGTGAAATGAATAAAGAAGGAATTCAAATTATCTGAGTTCTCTGTCTGAAACCCTAATCTCCGTCGCGGATCATATGGCGGGAAAAATAAGCATATATTTACATCCTTCTAATCATATTATGCCACGTCAGATATTTTTAAAGTTAAGAAATAATAGACCTCTTCACACGCAATTCTATCCTACGAAACAAAAATTAAAATTAGAAAACTAAAAATTTACTACAGTCCTTCGAGTTTCCAGTTTCGACCCACCAAACACACCGACGGGTCCAATTTTGAAACCTCGAACTTCAACTTTACTTTTGACACCAAATTCAACATGCACTGCACTCTCACCAGTTCGCACCCTAATTTTGGGTCTTTTCAATTCGGTGGTATCGACTAAGGAGAAGGTCAAAGAATGAGCGAAGTGGTGGTGGTAGGCGATTAGATCATGAGGGTTGTCCTTTTTTTCCTTTTTTTTCTAATGTAATTTTTTTTTAATACCATTGTTTTGTTTGATATAATTGCATGTGAAGATGTATATTAGTAAAATTTAAAATATTTGATGGGGCATAATGTAATTGGAGAATATAAATGAATGGTTCTACACTTTGTATTTATTAAATTAAGGAATGATTACACTTTACCCACCTGTTGTTTGCCTCTAATTTGATGTACTTACCTGTGGTTTCAATTTTGATACTTTATCTATCTGTAATTCTCACCGTTACTGTGACCCACCTCTCCCTCAGTCGTTACTCTAACACAGAATATGTAAAAAAAAAACCCCAAACGAATTAAAACACTATCACTCCCAAAACTCACTCACTAACATGAAGAACATATACCCAGAAAACTAATACAAATTAAATCAAGCAATACGTACAAACCACAGATCTATCAAAATACAACTAAAAACACAAGAGAAATAAGATCAAAAAGTGGTATTGACCTCTCTCTCAATTCACACAAATCTTAAACATGAAAAACATAGACCCAAAAAAATCAAACTCAAATCAACCTCCACAAATATATATTTGCCTTGTTGTCTCTCTTTCATCACAATGGTTACTAATTTGTTCAAAGAAAAAAAAAATCAATGGCCGACCACTCACACCTGTTCTTCTTCAACAGTCTCTCTCCAAACTCCAAACCCAGCCATGACCGACCACTCACAGCTCATCTCCGCCGCTTCAACACAACCTCAGATGGTGGTTCTTAAGCTCGAACCTCCCTCTCATCGGAATCTCTATCTTAACCCGATCTTAGCCTAAACACCTCTCTCTCTCTCTCTTCGATCTTTCAGAATCTAAAAGAATTGAAGCTTCCAAGCTCCTTTGCGGCAAACCCCAGCCACCACCATCTCTCCACTTCTCTACCCGGTCTTTCCGAACCTAACTCTCAAACTCACTCTTCAATCTACCACAGTGGTGTGGAGGCCCTGCACAATCAGACAGGAATGTTATAACTTTTATCATTCTATTGCTGGTCTTTCTTTTGTTTTTTTGTACTTTATTTTCTTGGGGAGGTGGGGATGGATCTAAACTTGTTTTATAGTGGAATTCATAATTAGATAAATACATCAAACGTTTCCATTAAAATTCTCCCTTAAGAACAAAATTATAATAAATAGCTACTCCAACTAAATTCAGATTTTTGGAGGAATTATCCGGGTACAGTAGCAAGCATATCACTTTCTAGGTTCAACTAATGACCTAGAGCAAATTGCAAAAAGCTATGGGCAAGCAACACGCATTGTGGCCAACCTCCATCACAGGAATTGGCCAAGCGAGATTACTCAAGCCAGCTGTTACCCTAATCTCCTACGCAAAATATACATCAAGCAGGTACTCCTTACTCCACTATATTTCTATTTTACAGTCAACTCATCAAAACCGCGAACTCACGTCTGCATAGACAAGGCAAAGGACATTTCATGAGCATCAAGCAAAGCTTTCCTTCAGAAACTAGAGTCAAAAAGTAATTTAAAAAAGAAAGCACAATTAGATACTACCTCAATTGGGTTAGAGAGTCAGACACTAGTCAACGTCCCCAGTGGCAGCATCTTTCTTCACTATCTGCCAAACATATATAGAATACCTTCAGAAAGCCATAGTTCAGAAAAACATAAAACATATCAAAAAAATTTCCCCTACAAAAAGGAGCATCTATTATTCTTCTTGTCAGTGACTAAGGAATAATCAATTTGTCATGTGCCAGCTTCACAAACATGTAACTCATAACATTTCATCAGCTCTTACCAAGTTTAAACTAGTAAATTATAACATAATTGTCATAAAATTATAAACCATATCACCCATAAATTACATGACTTTTTCGGTTGACAATCCAATCAAAGTCTTCCAAAGCATCAGAAAAATCCTTGGCTCTATGTACTGTATAAAACATTTATTAGTCCCCATGCATTATATCCACTTCAACCTCAAGCCATGCAAATTGCAAATATGCAGCAACAAGCCCATTAAATGGGTTCAAGAGGAGATATTCTACACACAGATACTTCTGATGAGCATGGGCAGTAAGAACCTTGTCCTATTAAAGAGTTGACCATGGAATACCAATGACATGGAAAACCTCACTGACAGCTACATTCATCCGCTTACCAACAAATGTAGGTAATCCAAGTTCTCATAGACTGATTAAAAAATAGGAATTTTACGCATTTCAAACAGAACTGATTCTATTATATAAACATGACTTCACTGAACAATCTGGATTGCTAATCAATACCTGTGATATGTATTCTTTAATCCTGTCATTAACCGGTGCATCTAAAGCCCTCTCAGCAAGTTCATAGAATAAAGTACTACCTTCAGGTCCATTAACTTTGTCCTTCTGCAAATATCTGCAAAGAGAAACAAGAATGGGGATAAAAACAACTGTTTTTCTGTTGTCATTTAAGAGCACCATAAACGACCAGTCAAAGAAACATTATAACTAAAAACTCTACCCTATCAGACAATTCTAACCTTTGCTGGACAAGTGCCTCCAATGCCTGTTTGACGTTTCCAAGAACCGGATGGATTTCATCACTATCAGAAAATCCCATCCGTCTCAAATGATGCCAAAGATTCTCTGCAATGTTTCACAAATAGTGAGCTTCCATTTGTTAGGAAATCATGAGAAAAAAGATAAATTTAGAAGGAATTTTTTCCCTCATAATTTTTAAGTGAGAATCATAAGCCACCAACAGCCTCTTGAGGTGATGTTTACAATCTGATCTGTAGTAATTAGACAAGCATCCCACTTAATTCCTATAAAGTGAGAGTCCACCAAGCAGATGGTCTGGATCCTCAAAAAGATGAAAGTTTTAACCATGAATTTTCCTGAAAGATAGGCTGTTTCCAACAGAAATATTCTTCCTTCTTGGTGTGCTTTCTAAAGTTTATTATCTTAGAACAATTTAAGCAGAGACCATACCTTCCGGAATTTTGCCACCTGCTAGATGTACAACACCAAGCATGACGAAAGTGAAACCAGTGAGATGTGTTGTATTTACATCCTCAACATATTTCCTATATACATCAGCGGGTAATTGACTTATAAGGATATAGGATTTTGCATCTGCAACACCTGGAACAAGGAATTAATGTAACTACATTAGAGCCCATATAGATAGAATATATTTAAAAACAATTAAAAAAATAACCAAGGGACTAGATCTCTTGGCACTGCACACCATCTCAGATGGTTGGGAAAAACATGTCGAGATAACTGCAAGATTCTTTGTTCTTCCTCATTGAAACATATGAACAAGTTATTTAGAGTTAGAGGTTCAATTGGTGAACATGTTTTTAGTGCCTCTTGCAAATATTTTCTCCACATTCACAATATTATAATTTCAACTATACGGGTAAGGAGACAGCAGTCAAAGGTTACCTCAGTGGTTGTTGCAGCTTCTGGCTGCAAGGTGGTGATCATAGTGACTGAATGAACAACATTACAGTAACTAGAGAAGAAAGTGAGATTTGTGAAAATAAACAAACTGGTTTTACTAAGTTGACTATCCAACAGATCATGAATCTACTCTGGGTAGCTGCTCAAGTAGTGGTGAGAGAAGAGAGAAAGGTAAAGCAGAAATTAGGAGTTATAGGAGATGGATTAGAGGGAAGGGAGGAGTATTCAACCCCTCCAGATATTAAATGAATTGGTTAATCTGGAAACTAAGGGGGGACAGAATGACCACTTTAAACGAAGGGAGTTGAAGGCTAAATTGAGTACTTTGCATATTCCTATTGTTTGCCTGGTGGAAATAAGAGTTAAAGAGGAGAATGTATCTAGAGTCAAAGATATTATTACTCCAAGAAGTTGGAGAGTTTAAAGCTCAGATTGTAAACGAGGCATGGTTCTAGCGAGTGATTTTCATGTGGCAAGCAATAATGAGGAAAGAATGGGTAGTAAAGAGCTTTCATTATATGATCATCAATTTGGGCAGTGTTTGTATAATATTGAAGTCATGGATCGTCCTTTTATTGGGTGCTTTTACAAAAGGTGCAATGAAAGAGAATAATAATTTTTTTGGAACAAAGTCTCTCCAAACTACTTTGGAGAGACTCTTCAAGCTTCTCATATATTTCTTTTTTGGATGTGAATTTTGAAAATCTAATTATTGAATTTCATGTTCCTTATGTTCGTAACATGCAAATCATATTTACTATTCGATCAATACACTTATTTTTTATACACAATTTTAGATCACAAAAACTTAAAATTTTAACATTTGTTTGATTACATAGCAATTGATTTTTGATTTTCTTGAAATTTTGTAAGCATAAAGGATAAAATAAGAACATACAATCCAACGGTTAGATTTTCAAAATTTCCACTCAATATAAAGATAAATGAGGAGTTTCTTCAAACTAGTTTGGAGAGAAACTTTGTTCATTTTTTTGCGAGGAATCTGGATCAGGCTATGGGCAGTGAGCACTGCTTTTCTGAATTTGGGCAGGCAGTGGAGGAAATTTTAGCCCCAAGGATCTCAGATCACTCTCCTGATTTAATTTCCATCGGGGAGAACAGGAATTATGGGTCTAAACCTTTCAAGTTCTTCAATTTCTTGGCTTATAACAATAAATTTTTAGATTGGGTGAAACAAGAATGGGCTATTGAGGTTCAAGGGCTCTCAATGTTCAGGTTGTATTGTAACTAAAATAAGTGAAGCAAGCTCTAAAGAGGATCAGTAAGGAAGCTTATGGAGGCATTACACAGAGTTGCTTGTGCAAGAATAAGGCTTGAAAGTGTTCAAAACTGTTAATTTCCTAGGCAGAATGAGCTAGTTGTTAAAGAAAGGGAATGCATGCATGAGTATGTGTCTGTAAGGGGGGCTGAGGGGGCTTTTATGAACCAAAAATAAAGAATTAGTTGGTTAAATTTGGGAGACAATAATACAGCTTTCTTTCATAGAGCTGTGAAAATCAGAATCTTTAGAAACTCTATTCTGTGTTTGTATGATAATGAAGGCGAAAAGACAGTGGATCCTCAGCAAGTAATAAAGATGGCAGTAGAATTCTATCAAAACCTACTTGGTGTTTCTAAAGGACAGCAGCCACAAGAGGTAATTAGTAAAAACCAGATAGTGATGGACTTCCAGATTGTATCTAGGCGTGAGGAGAATTTGCGAAAGGATGATTCAGATATGGAAATTCAGCAGACCTTGTTTTCTATGGATAATGAGAAGGATCCAGCCTGATGACTTCAAAACCTAGTTTTTCAAGGCATGGTCTATTATTCAAGTTGATGTGGTGAAAGCTATCCAGCCCTTTTTTACTTTAGGTAAGTTGCTTGGAGAAATGAATGCCACTATCCTTATCTTAGTACCTAAAGTATGTAATCCATCAAATATGGGCGATTTTAGGCCTAATTCATGCCGCAACATCATTTACAAATGCATCACAAAAATATTAGCAAATAACCTAAGGCATGCTAGAATTAATTAATCAGCCCTAACCAAACTGCATTTGTAGCAGGTAGAAGTATAGTTGAGAATGTGTTGTTTGCACAAGAAATAGTCAAGACTTACCATAGAAAGGGTCTTGGCAAGTGTACTATTAAGGTAGATCTGAAAAAATGACTGACTCAGTAGAGTGGAAGTTTAGTTTGCTTTGTCATTGTGTTGTTGGCTTTCCCAAGAGAAATGCTGCATCAGTTAAAAAATGTATTACAACACCTAAATTTTCTGTGGCTATTATTGGAGGCTTGGCTGGCTACTTCAAAGGAAGTAAAGGTCTTAAACGAGGGAATCCTTTGTCTCCTTACTTGTTTGTGCTAGGAATGGAGGCATTTACTAGAACACCATGGATAAGAGAGTTGAAATCTCAAAGCTTCAAGCTTCACCCTTAATGTGGCAGGCTACAGCTTATCAATCTTTGCTTTGCTGACAACCTAATGAATTTACATTTGCTTATTTGTCTAGTCCAATTGGTCAGAAAAGTGCCGGATGAATTTAAGGCTGTCTGAGTTGTAAGCTAATGAATAGCGTTAAACAGCGAATTTTTAGTTCTCTCCACTTCAATGAAGGTACCTCTTTATCAAGATTTTCGACCTCTAATTGATAGAATTACAGCTAGAATGAGCTCCTGGATGTCAAAAAAGTTGTCCTTTGCAGGAAGATTACAGCTTCTTCAGTCGGTTTTGTACAACATACAAATTTTTTGGGTTGGGATGTTCACACCACCTAAAAAGGTCATTACGACTGCTGAACAAAAGTTCAACAAATTTTTGAGGAATGGTCCTGATAAAGCAGCAAATAATGCCAATATTCCTTGGAAAAAATATTTGTGTTCTTAAGGAGGGTGGGTTAGGCTTGAAGGAGATTAGGAGATTGAGAAGTGGAATAAGGTGGCTTGTTTGAAACACATCTAGAACTTTTTGCTCAAACAGGTTCAATTTGGGTGGCATGGGTGGGTCATAACAACATATTGAAGGATTCGGTGTGTCAAAGCATCCCAAGATGGTACCTAGGGATGGAGAAGATTAATTTCCCAAGATGGTACCTAGGGATGGAGAAGATTAATTAAGTTAAGGGGCTTGGCAGTTGGCGCCACAATATCTGAAATTTGTTGTTGGAGATGGTTCCCAACTTCCCATATCTTCCTTTGGCATGTGATTGGTGGCACCCAGATGGGATTCTATATGAAAAATATGGCTGTAGAGTCATTTACAATGATGCTACTAGTATGGATGCAAAGCTGTCTAATGAGATGAGGAATAATGGAGATTAGAGATGGAAACCTGCAAAATCAAATGAGATTGTAGCAATTCAAAACAAACTCCGCTTGGTTGAGATTGGTGGTGAAAATCAACCCATGTGGCTGCTCTCAAAAACAGGTAAATTCAATTTTGCCATGACCTGGTGTGAAGTTAGATTGAAAAAGCCAGAAATTTCATGGAGAAAACCGACTCGGTTTCCTATAACTACATCAAAGCATGATTTCATTGGATGGGTTGTGTTTAAAAAAAATACTTCCCCCTCATGATAGGCTCCTTCAATGGGGCTACATGGGAATTCAGATTGTGTTTTCTGTAGAAAGGTCTTGGAAAGTAGAGATCATTTTTTTTTTGAATGCTTGCTGATATGGAGAGAGGTGATGAGATGCTACCTTCTTAGAAATCCTTAGTGTTATTGGGATGCTGTAATCAACTGGGGATTGTAGAATTCGAAGCACAATAATCTTAAGACAATGTTATGCAAGCTAGGCTGGGAGGCAGTCACATATCATGTTTGGATCCAGCGTAATGCCAGAATCCATGCTGAGAATCTCAAGACTGGAAAGTCCATTATCCAGGCAGTAAAATGGGAAGTTAGGGCTCAGGTCCAATCTAAAGGAGGCTTCAAAAAAACTATATGTAGCAAGATCCTATGCTGTAAATAGGAAATATCTTCCTCAGTTCTTAAAGTAGTTTAGGATTCTGTTAGTAGAGGTTGGGCTTTGGTGCGATGATAAGTGTCTTTCACCAAAAGCAATAGGTCGCAGGTTCAAGTCCTAGAACCAGCCTCTCCAAAACAAATTGAGGGTAAGGCTACCTACCATGACCTTTCTTAAACCCCGCAAAAAGTGGGAGCTTTGTGTACTAGGTATGAGAGAACATTGCTATAACTAAATTTCACTATCACTCCCTCAAAATGCTTGGTTTCCATTTCGGTTGTAGACAGGTCACTCAAGGTGTTGGAAATAAACATGGGGGTGGAAAGGAAATTGAAACCTCTTATGGCAAATGCCTATTAAAGGGTATCCAAAGGTGGCAGTTCCTAAAACGATTAATAAATAAGAAATAGAAATGACAGACCAGTGTATTGTCAGCCAAACAACTTATTGGTGAAATCTACAATAGAACAAATTATGATCTGGTAATCTAACTTTGTGTAACTTGGCTTAAAATAATGGATCAAACTGTACTTCCTCTTTTGCAAGAAGTCAAAACTCAAATTCTGTTATATGTCCACATATACGTGCAGGTATATCAGTATATGTGTGTCTGTTAATATATAAATTAAGTTCAAATTAGAACTAATGTAACAGTTTCACAATGTTACATCACTTAGTAACATCTCTGGGATCAATATTTCAATGAACCAATCATTGGATTATATGACCTTCGCATATATATCATGCTTGCCAAATACCAACATAATCAAAGATTAAGAACATCTAAAAATTGCTTAGAATTATGGGTTTTTTATATTTTAAAAACATACTGAATAAATAAATTTTACATTAGCATATAACATCATATTGACATAAAATTCAGCATGCATGAATGTATATCAAGTCAGGAGCATAAAATCCAGTGTTAGTCTTGACAAAATATTAATTTTTTATAGATAGGTGTCTTGACAAAACATTAATACTTTTATTAAAAAGTTAAGTGATGTAACATCACAAAGTATAACCTGGCCAGCAAGCTCTAGTTTAACTGGCACCTCCTTCCCTAGCAAGTACTAGGTGGAGGGTGAGGTTATAAATTCAAGACCAACTAAGTGCATGTGTAACTTAACTATCCTCCATCCCCCACCCACCCCCAAAAAAAAAAAGGTGCCTCTGTAACAGGTAACCATGGGCTTGTACTCATAGCAAAACATGGCAAACATGTGATTGCTAACTCTGTTATAGAAACTAGTAAGTCGAGTGACTTGTGATCAATGTGAAACAAACGTGTATATCTAGTGCAAACTGGAGCCCTACACCTTGTGCACACTCCAGAAAATAATACGCTTTATCATAAATTTTAAGGTGATAGTTTCTCACTTTGCTGGGAAGAGCGCCCTTGGTTTGTTGATGAAGGACGAGATCTTTGTAGCTCCCTCATCTCATAGCCAAAAATGCTTGAGAGCCTTTCTTTAGCCTCATTAATCACAACAGCAGGAAGAGCACGCTGACGATAGTTTTTAGTAACGAGTTGAGTAAGCTCATCCCTCTTAATTGGGCACCCAGAATTTTGGTGGGTTTTGAAAAGGACATAGCGGATTACTTCTGCAACAAGTTTGTCCTTTTCCTGAGAAGAATATTGTTTACACATTAGAACAAATATATTTTCTAATTCAAAGACATGACAATCATTAAATGGAAGTGAAATGCAAAACTACACCTCTTTTGAAATATCAAATTGAGAGAAATCTTCTCTAGCACTGGCCATCCTACAGAAAGAAAAACAAGTAGGCAAGAATTACATCAATGCACCAAAACAAGTACACAAGAAGAGATGCCATATTGGAGTATAAATGGGGTAAAAAACAATACCCTATTTGAAAATTTTTGCCATTATGAATTTTCAGAGTAAATGCCATGACAAATCCACGATTGGTTTCAAATCCAGCTCATGTTTTATACATGCACAATCTAAAACATAACAAACTAAACAAACAGACCAACTGATAAGCACTGCCCAATTGCAAATAGGATTAAGAAACACAACAATTCAATGTAGGCCTCAAATTTTAAACCATAGTCCTTTTCGTGCTGCATTGAAGGAAAAACTAATTAAGTAGGATCCAGGTTGAGATCCTCAATCCTCATGTCTAGGCCATTGTAAAAAGGATATGCCTAGCTTGATGCTTGCTATTACTCGAAGAAAAAAGTTGTAAAGCGAGTCTTATGACCAGTTATTCGTTTTGGTCTGAGAAGGTAGAAAAGCACAAGATCACACCACCAATTTGGTTCGGATGTAACTTTCTACCTTGAAGTAAGGTGCCATCATTAACTTTATCAAGAAGTTATCATGATACTTCGGCAGGGAGGGTTGCTGTTGATGAGCTTAAAATGCAGGATGCTAAAAGTTCATTTGATGAGAATAGTATTGACAGGAATACTACGATTGTAGCAAATGAATCATCTGGTGAAATCCCAGTGTGAGAATCAAGATTCTGATTGTGCGATCAGTGCTTTTATACAATATCAATTATTATAACATCAAATTCAACAGGAATTGCAAAACAATTCAGCGGCATGAACCTTATCAGTATTTCCTTATTAAGAACTTCCCAAAGATCAGTTCTTATGAAGCCACCAGCATTTTATTAACATGTATTTTAATAGCTTCCACAAAGAATGTTAAATATTTATAAAATACAAACACATACTTATCAAAAAAATTTATAAAAAATATAAACACACATCGAAGCACAAATTTAACAGACCCTTCTCCTAATCTATTAGCAATGTGTGTTTTTTTTTTTTTTTGATAATCAAGAATCTTTATTGAAAGAGCTGGAGAACCAGCAACAAAACAGAACCACAGAGCCCAAACCAGCAACAATACAGACAAGGCTCTTAAAAGGGAGACCAACAACAACAAACCAAAAGAACCTCAAATAAGCCCCAGCCAGACAAAGCAACACAACCTTCAAACCTGCAGAACCATAACAGAACTACAACACCCAAAAAAAAAAAAAAAAAAAACCAACTAACAAAAGCACTACCAACACTCAACAGCAGATAGCCAACAAAGCAAACAACAAACAACTTCATAAAGCTAAAGGGAGGCCTAGGCAGCATCCTTAAGCGAAATAGGGTTTCTCTGAAGAACAGAATCTGTGAATCCAAACCTACACAGCAGAGTTTCTGATTAAAATGGGTACTAGGGAACACACTACCCCCTTCAACTCGAATCTTTGACTCGCTTTCTGATAAGCCCCACAGTCTGATTTTCTTTTTAAATCAATCCTCGAAAAACGATTGCATTTCTCTGACTCCAAATGCGGTAAACAGCTGCACTAAGCCCCAGTTTACCACATACAGATTTCAAGGATTTTCCTTTCCATTGTTTTTCTGCCCAGTCAACAACATCATCATCCCAATCATCCCCTATGAATTCTTGGTAGCACCAATAATTAACCCTCTTCTAAATTCTACTGACGCAAAGCAAATCAACTGCTAGTCCTCCGCTCACTAATCTCTCTTTTGTAAACAATCTGTTCTTTATTGCCAACCAAGATATAAAAACACAACGTTCTTTATTAGCATTGTGTTTGGATGTAGTAATTGATTTTTTTCATAGGAAAATCTAAAAATGAAGGGGTTTACAATAATCCATCATTTAAAATCCAAACAATTGCAAATTTCATTGTTTGGCATAGATAAAGAAATTACGCTCATCTAAACTAACAACGAAAAAATAAATCAAACAAAACAACAATAATTAATTGCTTTATAATCGTTATAAAGCACTTATAACGATTGAGACTAGAGATTTTTACCTGATCGTTAGACAAACCAGAGAGAGTTGGCAGAACCTTTTAGCCTGAGCAAATGAAGCCCCTGTAGTTTTTGTGCGTTTTGGTTTTGGTAAGTGAAATGAATAAAGAAGGAATTCAAATTATCTGAGTTCTCTGTCTGAAACCCTAATCTCCGGCGCGGATCATATGGCGGGAAAAATAAGCATATGTTTACATCCTTCTAATCATATTATGCCACGTCAGATATTTTTAAAGTTAAGAAATAATAGACCTCTTCACACGCAATTCTATCCTACGAAACAAAAATTAAAATTAGAAAACTAAAAATTTACTACAGTCCTTCGAGTTTCGAGTTTCGACCCACCAAACACACCGACGGGTCCAATTTTGAAACCTCGAACTTCAACTTTACTTTTGACACCAAATTCAACATGCACTCAGGGGTGTCAATGTTCAACCCAACCCGCGAACACGACACAAACCCGACACGGGTTTTTTCGGGTTAGGGTTGGGCCTTAATGGGTTTGGGTCATAAACGGGTCAACTCGAAAGCGACACGATAAGAAACAGGTCATAAACGGGTCAACCCGCGTAACTCGCAATAGACACGTTTGACACGCCAATTTATTTGTGTCAACCTGAAATGACTCACTTAACATAACCCGTTTAACTCATATAATAAATAAATATTTATCTTATTTTAGATTTGTCAAATATCTTTTATATCCAACATATATTTTAAATTAAAAAAAAAAGTGAGTAATTATAAAAATTTACAAGAGATATAATTGAAAATTGAAACTTTACAGATCTTAGAACTACTAATACTTTTTTATTTTTCTTTTTTGGCATAGAACTTACACAAATAAAATTGGATGAGCTTGTGAAAGATGTTATGAATTTGGACATCAATAAAGAATCTATGGATGATAATCGTGGTTATAGTCAGGATTAGTCTACTGTTTGCTCAAATTCTTTCAATATTGATACTTAGCATTTGGCGAGTTCCAAGAATATTATATATTTGTTGAACTATGTTATTTTATTTTTTTGAAACTTTGTTATTTTGAATTTAGGTTGAAGTGTATGCACTTCTTTTGGAGTGTGAAGAACTTATTTCTAGATGAATGTTATATTTTTGTTGAACTATATTATTTTGAATGTGGGTTGAAGACTTGAAGTGTATGTACTGCTTTTTGGGATGTAAAAAAAATTATTTCTAGATGGATGTTATATTTAATATTATACAGGTTGAAATGAGTTGTGTTACATTCATGTTAACCCAACACGACTTGTTTATTAAGCGTGTTAAATGGGTTAGGTCAGGTCAACCCGTCTTATTAACAGGTCGGGTTAGGGTTGAAGGATCATGACACGATTATTAAATGGGTCGGGTTAGGGTTGAGTCATTTAGTCGAATACTTCTATCTTGACACGACACGAACCCGACATACTAACCCGAATTGACACCCCTACATGCACTGCACTCTCACCAGTTCGCACCCTAATTTTGGGTCTTTTCAATTTGGTGGTATCGACTAAGGAGAAGGTCAAAGAATGAGCAAAGTGGTGGTGGTAAGTGATTAGATCAAGAGGGTTGTCCTTTTTTTCCTTTTTTTTCTAATGTAATTTTTTTTAATACCATTGTTTTGTTTGATATAATTGCATGTGAAGATGTACATTAGTAAAATTTAAAATATTTGATGGGGAATAATATAATTGGAGAATATAAATGAATGGTTCTACACTTTGTATTTATTAAATTAAGGAATGATTATACTTTACCCACCTGTTGTTTGCCTCTAATTTGATGTACCTACCCGTGGTTTCAATTTTGACACTTTATCTACCTGTAATTCTCACCGTTACTGTGCTGTGACCCACCTCTCCCTCAGCCGTTACTCTAACACAGAATATGTAAAAAAAAAAACCCCAAACGAATTAAAACACTATCACTCCCAAAACTCACTCACTAACATGAAGAACATACACCCAGAAAACTAATACAAATTAAATCAAGCAATACGTACAAACCACAGATCTATCAAAATACAACTAAAAACACAAGAGAAACAAGATCAAAAAGTGGTATTGACCTCTCTCTCAATTCACACAAATTTTAAACATGAAAAACATAGACCCAGAAAAATCAAACTCAAATCAACCTCCACAAATATATATTTGCCTTGTTGTCTCTCTTTCATCACAATGGTTACTAATTTGTTCAAAGAAAAAAAAAATCAATGGCTGACCACTTACACCGTTCTTCTTCAACAGTCTCTCTCCAAACTCCAAACCCAGCCATGGCCGACCACTCACAGCTCATCTCCGCCGCTTCAACACAACCTCAGATGGTGGTTCTCAAGCTCGAACCTCCCTCTCATCGGAATCTCTATCTTAACCCGATCTTAGCCTAAACACCTCTCTCTCTCTTCGATCTTTCAGAATCTAAAAGAATTGAAGCTTCCAAGCTCCTTTGCGGCAAACCCCAGCCACCACCATCTCTCCACTTCTCTACCCGGTCTTTCCGAACCTAACTCTCAAACTCACTCTTCAATCTACCACAGTGGTGTGGAGGCCCTGCACAATCAGACGTAGGCTCGTTGTAGGAAATCGTTGACTAATCTGGTGGCGGATTTGGTGATTCCATGGGTTTTGGGTTGTTGTTTAGTTTTGAAATTTTCACTTTACTTCTATTATACCCAACAAATTAAGTAATTTTTATTCTACTGTTTACGATGTTGTGATTTTTTTCTAGTGGGTTTGTTGTTTGGCTTTGAAACCTTCCTCTCTCATATCTCTATTCCCTTGGTCAAGCTTTGCCGATCCTCCCATTGGGTGCTACTAATGTATATACAGTGGCTTTGTGTAAGTGAGATCTTGGATGTTGAAAATCAAAACTTTAGAAATTAAGTGCTAGAAATTGTTGATCCTCCCTGTTGTCATGTTGTAAATTGTGTTATGCTTTGATTTTAATAAATTTCTTAGTTTAGGCACAAAAAAATAAGTATAAGGAAGAAGACGAAGAACTCTCTCTCTCGTGGTTTTGCTTCATTTGATTTATATTAGTTTTCTGGGTGTATGTTCTTCATGTTTGTGAATGATGAGAAACCAATACCATTTTTTAATTATTGTTTTTCTCTTCTTCTTTTTTTCTTGTTTTGGGAGGAGAGAGACATAAAATGGGTGTAAAAAGACTTATTTACCCCTCTTTTTTAACAGAGGTGGGTTACGGCACAGTAATAGTGAGAATCACAGGTGGGTAAAGTGTCAAAATTGAAATCACAGGTAGGCACATTGAATTAGAGGCAAACCACAAGTGGGTAAAGTGTAATTATCCCTTAAATTAAATTTGTCCATTTAATTTTATTTCGACTACTAGCTGAGTCTAAATTCATTAGCAAGCTATATTATGTGGTTCAATTTTGTTTATTTTCTTATTAAAAAATTTAAACAAAAAAATTATGTGTAGGGTCTCAATTTTCAGACTAAGCCCAAAAATGAATGGGATCTTGGCCCAGTGGACCCAGTACAATGAATTTGTAGAGAGTGGGTCAAAGAGTTAGGCTTTAGTGCATGGATAACAGTTAGAATGGGTTTTTATGTTGATCAAACAGAAATGAACTGAGTTTATCAAAGAAAGCTTGTCATTGGCACAATCTGAGGAGCTCTACTTTTGTATATATTGAGTGACAATGGTTGCAAGAGTTCTTGAGATGTTCATCATGCTTTCTCTCCCTTTTTCCCAACCGCCCCCTTCTACGGTGGGTTTCTCCTCTTATATAGTCCTCTTTAAACGATCTTGACCTTCCACCCGTTGATCATCCAAGCCTATACTTGAATACCTGTCCCATCAGGCGTCCTCTCTGGTGTTCTGTGAGTTGCGGTAACCGAGGTAGCACTGTTCAGGAGTCATTTCCTCATCAATGCAACCAGAATATTAGTTGTGGGCATTTAATGCGAAGGTGATAGTTTCTCCTTGGATTGCTCCTCCACCATGCTCCCATGGCTGGTTTATTATACTCGTCCTTCTTTTTGGAATGCTCTGGGAGGCTGCCTTAGGTGGTGTGCCGCTCTTCCCTTCTATGATCTTGGTTGACTGAGGACAGGATCGTCCTCGGCGATGTTCCTCGGCAATTTGGGCATTTTTCGTTTGTCCTCGGACATTCCTTCTTCCTCGGCGTGGGCCTTGAGCTCAGTATAAAATGGGCCGGGGTTGCCAAATTCTTTGGCCCCACATTATGTTATATGATTCAGTTTTGTTTATTTTCTTATTAAAAAATTTAAACAAAAAAATTTGTTTAGCCCAAAAATATCAATCTTTGTCATTGACTGACAAGCTTAATTAATTAATAAATCTACAATTTAACCAATGAGCCATTGGTTCAACTAATGAACCAGTGAACCAATTCTTTAACCAAATCAACTTTCAGTGTCGTTTTGATAACTATGGAAGAGAGTGGATGATGATTTTTGTGCGTAAAGTAAGATAAAAAATTTTAAAAAAATAAAGAAAATTAAGAATTTTAATGAAATGTAATTTAAATTTTATAATTTAATGTAAAGTGTTTTAAAAAGTAAATTTAGATTCTTATACTTAAATGTACAATATTTTATACCGGAGCTGATGTGAATGCTAACAGAGAAAGCAAAAGTAGCATTATTAGCATAAACTAAAAATGGACCTCAAAGTTTGTGATTGGTGGCAGAGTGTCTATTTGAAAATTACTTATTTTTTTATGGTTTATTTATATAATGTGAGAAACATAAAGCTAAAAACCATTAAAAAAAAAAACTTAAAGTTAAAGTATTTGAAAAAAAAAGATGGAATAATGTTAGATTATTTATTAAAAAGTTGGTAGAACCCGCAAACAGCACATTTAAAAAAAAAAGAAAAAAAAGAAAAAAAAAAGAAAAGGAAAACTAGCTTATAATCCAATATCAAACACACATGCCACCCCCTCTCAAAAAGCACTAACTTTTCCCAATGATCTATATAAAATATCATCGACATAACTATACTAAATTTTAAACTTATTAACTGAATGGTCTATAAATAACACTTTTAAGGAATCTGATTTTGGATTTCAATTTTATCATTGAGAAGGGTATCATATGGTCCAAAAAAGAGTTTTTATAAGCTTAAAAAAAAAACACTCACATCAATGCTTCTATAATAAAATAAGGATCACGTTTTAGTCAATTAAATTCAAAATTCACCCACATCATATCATGCAAACTTAAGTAAAAATACATAATTGTTACAATAACTATAGATATATATGAGCATTGTTCGCATTTTATTTCAATATTTTAATTTATTTTCTCTCTCCTTTTGCTCTCATGTCTCCTCTCTCTCTCTCTATGAAGATAATAAAAAAAAAATGAAAATTGACTATTTAAATAAAATATAATATAGATTGGATAATCTGAAGTGATTATTTTTTTAAAATGGTTAGGTAATATATATATATATATATATAAGGATTTGTTATACTAAAATAAATACATTTTTTTGCATAAGTTAATGGAAATGGGTTGGTTGTGCTCGTGGGGAGTACATGTGTCATTCTAATACGCTGCCATGTCACCATTATGCATGATTTGTTGCAAGGATAAGTTATTGAGATAAAGATATTGCCTCACGTAGTAGTTATCATTAGACTTTTATAATTCAATTGTGTTGTTAGGATAATTTGATTGTTATTTGAATTAAGTTGTATTGGGATAGAGTCTATCTAGTGGTAGAACTCTAGCTGATAGGATTAGGAGTTATCTCATTTAATTTGAATTCCAATTCAATGTATTCAAGGAAGCCTGAAAGTGATTTGCCTCATTTACATATTTTTTTTAAATAAAATAAATTAGTCCAAATCATATAACACATCAGCACTCTATTGCAGTGAACTGCAATTTGTTTAAATAACTTAGTCGTATTCGAGACGACTACCCTCCTATAAATAAAGGGAGAGAAGGATATTTGGAATTAAATTTTGCTTGTCTCATATTATTTATATCGATGCTTGAATACATTGAATTGGAATTCAAATTAAATGAGATAACTCCTAATCCTATCAGCTAGAGTTCTACCACTAGATAGACTCTNTTATAAATATGAATTGTTTTTAGTTATACAAAAAAATGCTCATAAATATAAAATCATTCAAACTCTCTCTTCGTCTAATTTTATATATAGAGTAAAATATATGATTAGGTTTTTTATGGTTTATTTATTTTGGAATCCTTGTTTTTTACACTAAATTAACTCATTTGGCATAAAAATTAAAAAAAAAAAAAACTTTGATTGGTTAGGACATTTGATGCAAAATTAAATTCTAATTGAAATTCATTTTTTACACTGAATTAACTCACTTAGCACAATCCAATTTGAAATTTAATTGGATTTTCTCTCAACTTTATATATATATATATATATAAGCATTCTCTATTTATAATATAAAAAAAATAAAAAAATAAAAACTAATTTGGATTTTATTATTATTTATGTTTGATATAGAGAAGCTATTTTTAAGTTGTAATCAAAAGTAAATGTAGTTAAAGTATAAAATTTGTTTCATAATTTGATAGAATTTGAACTTTTACTTTCCAATTATGTGTGGGACAGAGGATTTGTAAGTAAAGAATAGAATAATTTTTTCTTAAAATAGTTTCAAACTTTGTCAAACTTTTTTTTTTTTTTATGAGATCAAACTTTTATATTTTTTAAAAATAGATCAAACTTTTATATTTATTAAAAATAAATACGTTATATAATGAAAAAGGTTTAATTACTGTTAACAAGTTTGATATTGTTTAAATTCCTAAAAAAAATAGTTTTTAAGTTGGTGAGAATTGTTTAAATTTAGTATAATACTAATACTAGAATTGTCTTTTTTTTTTTTCTACTACAGCTTGGAATGAAACATTTTTCCAAAAATTGTGTATATTAATTTAAAATTTTCTCAATATACTGTTATCGAATTTGAGTTCTATTTGTTATGCACATAGAGAGAGAATCCAGTTTGGAAATTAAATTGAATTTTCTTCCTTATAAGCATTATCATAATCTAAATTTCATCAGCAATTCTTTTAGTACGGACTTGACCATTGAGAAAAAGCTTGAAGAAATGATACTAAGTATTGCCAAACAATACCTCTTAAATGAAAAGGAATTATTACTCTTCTTCCTTCTTAATTCTTCCTTATAATAGTTAATTAATTTAAATCGTGGTCTTTAGAATATAATTTAATTAAGTTTTATTTGTTGGTTGTCTTTCCAATCTTGAAGAAATTGGAAATAGAAGGCATGGATAGCATGAATATGATTTGGCCCGACCAACTCAGTTCAGATTGCTTTGGCAAACTAGAAACACTAACCGTTTTAGGTTGCACAAATCTTACAAATATTGTTCCGCCCAATATGTTGAGAACGCTCCGAACCCTAAAAGAATTGAAGATAGAAAAATGTGGCTCCATAGAAGAGGTATTTGATATCCACGGGACAAATAATGTTGAAGAATCACGTGATATAGCAGCCGCTGAACTTATTTCCTTAACATTAAGAAATCTGGAAAAAATGAAGCACGTGTGGAGTATGGATCCTCAAGGAATAATCACCTTTGGGAAATTACGTAACATAGAAATTGAGGGATGAGTTAATTTAGTGTAAAAAACAAGGATTCCAAAATAAATAAACCATAAAAAACCTAATCATATATTTTACTCTATATATAAAATTAGACGAAGAGAGAGTTTGAATGATTTTATATTTATGAGCATTTTTTTGTATAACTAAAAACAATTCATATTTATAAGTCATTTATGTAATATACTATGACTATGTACGATCCATTATATATATATATATATATATTAACAATTGACATATTTTTTATACTATTTCTATTCAGATAATTTATATGCGAAGATATTGAATGTAACAAACTGTAATTGAACTGAGCGATTCCAGGCAATCATCCCTATTCAATTTGTGAGATTCTATTTGACTAATTTATTATTTTATTTTGTGTTGTATCTAATAGAATTTCATGGAAAATAATTTTGAATTGATATTGTAGTGTATGTAGTACCCAATAGTAATTTTCAAAATTATAATTTTAAGTAAAAATAATTAAAACCAAATAAAATAAACACAGACAAAAAAAGTTGGACAGCTGTAACTTGTAATTAGATCTAACCTTTTCAACGAAAAAGAGGGGTTGCAGAATAAGACTAGCATGATGGCCCAGCCCATTTGTTTCTTCGACACTTGACTTATTGGCACCAAATATTTTCAGTTTGTCGCATTTTTGAATGCCCAAGCCTTTCAATGACGGCCACTCTGAAGTGTGGTTTCTTGGATAAAAATTTTTGAGTTCAGGCATATTTTGAAGGCCTAGAGTGGTCAGTTGTGGGAATGCAAACAAAGTGGTTGTCTCTATTCCTTCATCTTTTGCTACGATTTCCTCCACCGATGCACAATCTTTTATCTCTAGCATCTCAAGTTGCATATGAGCCTTTGCCACAAATGTTGGAAAAACACTTTTTAGACTGGAACAACACTCAATTTTCATGGTACGTAATTTTCCAAAGGTGATTATTCCTTGAGGATTCATACTCCACACGTGCTTCACTTTTTTCAGATTTCTTAATGTCAAGGATATAAGTTCAGCGGCTACTATATCACGTGATTCTTCAACATTATTTGTCTCTTGGATATCAAATACCTCTTCTATGGAGCCACATTTTTCTATCTTCAATTCTTTTAGATTTCGGAGCGTTCCCAACATATTTGGCGGAACAATTTTTGATAGATTTGTGCAACCTGAAACGGTCAGTGTTTCTAGTTTGCCAAAGAAATCTGAAACGAGTTGGTCGGGCCAGATCATATTCATGCTATCCATGCCTTCTATTTCCAATTTCTTCAAGATCGGAAAGACAACCTGCAATTCTCACGTACACATTGAGTCAATAAATGAAACTTAATTAACAAAGAGGAAACTATTATACGGAAGAATTAAGAAGGAAGAAGAGTAATAATTCCTTTTCATTTAAGAGGTATTGTGTGGCAATACATAGTATCATTTCTTCAAGCTTTTTCTCAATGGTCGTGTACGTACTAAAATAATTGGTGATGAAATTTAGATTAGGATATTGCTTATAAGGATGAAAATTCAATTTAATTTCATAACCGTATTCTCTCTCTATATGCCTAACAAATAGAACTCAAATTCGATAACAGTATATTCAGAAAATTTTAAATTAATATGCACAATTTTTGGAAAAATGTTTCATTCCAAGCTGCAGTAGAAAATCAAAAGACAATTCTAGTATTAGTATTATACTAAATTTAAACTAGTTTTTAGAAAATTTGGCAAGTGTAAAAAGTATATAAAGATGTATCAAAGTCACAATATAATAGATAGATAATCAATTGAAAATACAGAAGACATAAACTAATTACATAAGTATGTTCTACTAAAAAAACATTTTATATGAGTACGTTCCATTTGTGTTTTATCTCGATTAGAGAATTTGGTTAATCTTCTGTAAAACTCTTGTTCATTGACCTTTTATTGTAATAATACTTATGATCATTTGGTGCAATTTTCAAAAAGAAAATGTGTCTTGATATCGACAATACATAGTCTAATCTTTTTTATTTATTTTTTAGGTTGTGGAAGACTTATCAACATTTAAAGAGTAAAATTTAAAATTAAATCTTAAACATACCTTCCCGTTGAAAAGTACACGAGAATCGACAACAGAAAGGAAGTCCTTTAACTTGAATAAATTCCTTAATTTCAGAGAATGGAGATTTGCAAACACAATGTTGTCGTCACTATTGACCTCAATTTCTTCTTGTCTTTCTATCGCAACTATTGCACTCACTATCTTGCAATCTTCTATTTTAATTTCCTGCTGGTGTGAAAAGCATCCAACCATAGATGAGGAGAAGACAAATTCCAACTTACAACAGCTGCTCACTCTTACTACTCTCAAGTTACAAAAGGTCTTCGTTGGAAGTTGCATGTAGCATATCCGCTCCAAATTGTTCACATTCCATAGATTAACTGACTCCAAACTAGGAAAGACAGAATCAAGAACCCCCATAGACTTGATAATATACTGAATTTCGTCATTGTCATTAACTGTGAGATGCTTCAAACTTTGAAAACCTTCCGATTCTAATAAGTAAAGAATATTTTTGACACCCTTCATTTTTTCCAAAACGAGAGTTTCACATTTCCTAAATAATACTTTATACCCATGGTCCGATTGAAAGCTTCTATTGAGATGTAAAATTCGTGAAGTTCCCGAAGTTTCATCCCCGAACCTAGCACTGCCTGTGCCTATTCTATAGCTTTCCAACCTTTCAAAAACTTTGGCGTCTGGTAGAATCTTTGCATTCTCAATACATATATGTAACTTTGTCAAGTGAGACAAATGGTCCAACTCTGAGACCATTGCATTAATAATTTCTGTGCTTTGTACTTCAACCTCCCATTTAACATCATTTGGCAAATATAATTCTTCTAACCCCGTCAGATTAGATAACACATTGGGTGGAATAAAGTGAAGTTTGGACCATTTTCCCAAATCTAGTAACTGAAGGTGAGTCAGCTGCCCTATCTCTTTTGGTAACCGTTCAGTATCATACAATGAAAGGCTAAGAGCTTTCAAATTCTTCAGTTCTCCAATTATGATTGCATTGTACCTCAAAATCGTCTAAACACAATGTTTGAAGGTTTTCAAGGGACGAAAGTGATGAAGGAAGTACTCCATACCAGCTTACAGATAACTTCAACACTTTGAGATCCTTTAACCCTTCAAAAAATGAATCTGGAATACGGTAACCCTCTTTTTGGCTGAACAACAAAAGTAACTCAAGCTTTGAACATTCAAACTGATTCGGAAGCTCTAAAACATCATCATTAATGTAAGGTAACGAAATTGCAACTGTATCTTTACGTTTAGACCGAGTTTGCAATTCATTAACAGTTCTTACAGTTAACATATGCCTTTCTTCAGCTGCAATATTAATGACGACGTCACGAATTACGTCATGCATTTTGACTGTTCCATTATAATTACCATCCAACAACAAGCTAGAACCTTTGAGTCTTTCAACCAATGAGTGCACCCTACATCTCGCACCCTCTACTGTATCCACGTTATCAAACAAGCCCAAACCCACTCCATATCTCAACAAATCTTCTACTATTATATTGTAATCCTCTCCATGTAGACTACAAAGCAACAATAATGACTTTGCTTCATTACTTTGTAAAAACTCATAACTCATCTTTATACTTTTGTACACCTTCTCATTCATTCCCTCGATCTCTCTTGGGCTAGACATCTTCAACTGATTGAGGAAATCTTTCCAAATACGTGGGTTTTTCTGATTTTTTAAGGCATTTGCAACTGTTGTAATGGCAATTGGTAATCCAGCACATTCTTCGACAATTTGAAGCATAGTTGGTTTAATTTCAGAGGTTTTAGCTAAATCACCAACTATCTTCTCAAACAAGTTTCTCGCTTCACCGTTTAAGAAAACTTTGACTTCGAACTGCTTTTGGGTATCCATACCATTGCATACTACATTATAAAATCTGGACGTCAACAATAACTTGCACCCCTTATTATCATCTCCAAAGGAAAAAATCCCAAGAGCTTCCAAGTCCAGGTACTTCCAAATGTCATCCAAAATTATAAGGACCCTATTCTCTTGTTTCAATCGCCTACGTAGTTGATCTCTTCTTACTACTTCACCCTCCTCAAGTTTTAGATCTAATTGCTTCGAAATTTCCGTTTGAATTTTTTTCAAGTCTGGATCATTGGATACAACTAAAAAGAGGTACTTGTCAAACAACTTTTCTTTCTCAGCTTGTTTTAGAACTTCTGTGACTAGCATAGTTTTCCCAACACCTCCCATACCGTGAACCCCAATCCTATTGATATTAGGATCTTTTAGTGCCTCTAGAACTCCAGTTATTGTTGGCTTTCTTGATTCAAAGGCCTCATACCCTCTATTTGATGTCACAGTCTCCACCACTTGTGTAGGCTCACGATAGCCAACGCTATTGCAATCGATCTTTGATATCTCATCCTTCAAATTCTTGGCTTCCGATGCTGCCTTGTCTGCCCTCTTGCTCACTTGATAACGGGACATCATCTTAAGATACCATCCCCTGTTATCATCTTCAAGGATTTTCTCTGCCCCTGCTATTACATCATCAGATTCGGTAAGCCGTCTCTTAACATCATCTTCAATTTTCATTAGATTCCTTCTTGCAGTATCAACTTCATGTTGCAGTCTATCTCTGGCCCCTCGCAGCTCCTCCAGTTGGGTTTTCAGATTATCAACCTTACTTTTGTAGCGAATCAGATAACCCAACAAACATCCAAGTGCTGCAAGCACACATCCAAGGACTGCTTCAAACACCCATTCGAAAATTTTCTCCTCGATTTGTTCTCGAAAATTCATTCTCACAGCTGGTGGTTGTCTAGGAAGGGGAAGAAATCAATAACAAACTTCTCTTCGATCAGGTTTTCTACGTGGATGGTGGACCGTGATGCATTATGAGAATTCTGAAAAAGGGAAAACATATATTAAAAAATAATAATAATAATAAAACAAAACAAAAACCAATTAAATTTTTTTTTTTTTTTTGAATCTATAAAATTCGTTTTATATTTTAGCAATCTTCTGGAGTTCATGGAATGTGGCATGTTATGGTAAACTATGAAACAATGGATTATTTCCCATAAGAGTGGATCCATCTACTTCATCGATTGGATGGCGCACTTTTTCATTTGATAATTTGTTATTTCCACGTTACCCACTTTTTACATGTGAGTTTTTACTTTTATGGACATACTCATAGTTGTCAAATTGAGCATCTTTTTTTGAATTGGTATAAGATTTTTATCAAAATAGTATATAATGGAGTAAATCATATTAACATTCTGTTAAATTGAAAAACAAAAATTATGCAAACACATTTTGAAAGAAATTTGTAATAGACGTAGGATAATGAAATAATGTCCAATTTTATCGTTAAAAATATAGTAGTGTTAACAAATCTAACTAAATATGTCAAATAAAAATATATGTATAAAATCCACGATTTAGTAAATTATCATGTAATTTTCAACCAACTAGCCACACATAAAGTAGATAATTTAAATTTCATGTTGGAATTG
Source organism: Quercus suber (assembly GCF_002906115.3). NCBI lineage: Eukaryota > Viridiplantae > Streptophyta > Magnoliopsida > Fagales > Fagaceae > Quercus > Quercus suber. The sequence goes on from NW_027069638.1 coordinate 1,153,750, forward strand.
ATCACAACCAAATATGAAGAACAAATATAAACAAAAATTATTAAAAAAAAAATTAAAAAAAAAAAGAGATTAACTTCAATCCCAAAGAAGACTCTTTTTTTTCTTTTTCTTTTTTTTTGGTTGAAAAATAGAAGAATAACTATGATGGAAACAAAATATGAATGAACAAACGACATATAGATGAAATGAATAAGAAAAGCTTTTGTTTATGTAGGTAACACAAAAGTTGTAAAGTGTTGGCCAATTTTGTGACAACGGATGTAATCAAATATCATGATCAGGTGCATTTCATTCCTTATTAAAGTTTGCCACAAACTACCATGAAGATGCTCAAACAATTGATTTAAGGAGAATGTCGCTCGAGCAAAAGTGGATCTTGTTCAAGCAAAAAAAAAAAAAAAAAAAGGATTCTCGCTAAAACAAAAGTGAGTTTCTTTCAAAACAAAAAATAATTCAACCCAAGACTTCGCTTGTCCATGCTCAAGTCTTGCTCAAGCAAGATCGTCAAACTTTGTTTTCTTGTTCCTATGTGAACCAGGATTTTTGCTTTGCCTTTTACCCCACATTTTGCACCTATACAAACCATGCTTTGCACGATTTTCCTTCAAGAAAAAGGCCACCACCCTCTATGCTATTTAGAGAATACCTTGTGCTTAAACTGAAAACCTTTTTCTTTGTTCGTCTCGTGATACAAAAGAAAAATCTGTTAGGTTCATATTTATAGAGTTTAGGCAATAATGAATAAAATTTTAAGTCTTGTTAAATCTATGGTGTGTGGTTTCAAGTCCAAGATGAATACCCAAGATCAGTCGACAAAATGGAAGTTTTTAGAATCTCAACACCAAACTCAACACTCATCAATGAATCAAGACAAGCTCAATAGAAGTCGATCGATAGAGAATCTAGAAATTAGTTTTTGCTATGGCATAATTTTAAGTTGCCTAAAAGTGCCTTTTAGGAACCCTAATTTGAGAGCCTATATAAAAGCCTATTATGCATGAATTTTCATAAGATTGTAGAGGTAAATACCCTAGGGCTTCAGAGAGAAAACCCTAGCCTCTACCTCCTTAACCTGTGAGTTCAAAAGTAAATAGAGAATCGTTATCCATGGTATTGTTACCATTACAGTACAAATCAAGGTTGAAGTCATAAAGTCATGCCAATGTTTCTGCAAAGATCAAATTTCCAAGGTGGTCATTAGAGTCAGAAATGGGAAGTTCATGAGAAGGAATTCAGAATAGAAGAGTCCAACTTAATTGGAGCTACGTATGGTCATATGAGTAAGTCACTACTAGAGGTAGCAATTTGGAACATGTGTAGGTTTCAATTGTAAGAAATTCGATTCTATTAGTGAATTTGTTCTTGTGGTTTAGGAACCTCATGGTGGTTCTCTCTTGGACTGTTTTCCTTAAGTTTTTCACTTTGTCACCATACTGTTGTGTTCTTTATTTACCACTTTTCTGCTTTAATTGGCGACTCATTAAATTTGTGGTAATTAAATGTTAATAATTGAATTATATAATTGGTTAAATTGTTTAAGTTGATTAATCTTGTTGTAAAATAAATAATGGGATCTAAATTCTCAAACACTTCCAAGTGAGGTTCACTATAGAAATATTTTCAAGAAGGTTCCTTGGAATGCCAAAGTTTCTGATTCATCTGAATGAAGGAGTTCATGGAGAAATTCGATTATAGATGTTTTGGGGCTATAGCAGTAAGAATGCAAGCGGGAAATTTGTAGATATTATAGCAGAGAGTCTAGTTGTACAAAGATTTTGTAAGTATAATATTGTATCTAATTTTTCTGTAGTGATTTTTGCTATGGGATTGGGTCCTTGAAGTGAGTTTTCTATTGAAGAAATTCTTCTTTGGTTGTCCACTTCGTTACCATATCTTGTGTCTTGGGTTGTTTTCTTTTAATCTGTTGCTTTTAGATTTGGTACTTGAGTACTATGGTTGGTTTGTTTATTTGTATTGAATACTAGTACTTTAAAACTAGTGTGATTGATCAACAAATCTATAAATTCTATTGTAAAAACATAAGGGTATTAACAAGTTTTTTAATTTCCTGAGTTTAGTTTCCTGAGTTTGATCCTTCATCTCTGTTGACATGAATAAATCCCAAATTCTTATGGTTTTCTCTTACTTTGAGGGATATAAATATGCCTACTGTAGGGTTTGTACAAGAGTATTCCTTAATTATTTAAATGATGAGAACATGACATTTGTTGCAATGAAATATAGAGAATTTCTCAAAGTTAGGAAGGTTAAGTAGAAGAACAAACCCCTAGACCTACTAGACAACCCAAGAGTGAAGCAATTGTAAACACCCCATTTGGCACTAGCTTAAAGACTGAAAAACTTTCTTCTTTATTCAATCATCTTATTATACCAAAGAGACTTTTGTTAGGTCCATATTTATTGAGGCAAATAATGAATAAAATTTTAAGTCTTGTTGTGTCTATGGTGCGTATTTTCAAGTCCAAGATGAAGACCCAATGTCAGTTGAAGAAATGAAAGTTTCTAGAATCTTGACACCAAAGTTGACACTCCCTCAATTGATCGAGACAAGCTCGATCGAAGTCAATTGATTGAGAATCTAGAAATCAATTTTTGTTGTGATGTATTTTATTTTAAGTTGGTTATAAAAGTGCCTTTTTGTAACCCTAATTTGGGAGCCTATACAAGGGATCATTATTTCATAAGATTGTAAAGCAAATACCATAAGGTTTTAGAGAGAAAACCCTAACTTCCACCTATCTAACTTGTGAGTTCGAAAGTAAATAGAGAATCATCATCCGTGGTGTTTTCCAATGGCTTGCAAATTCTTGATTAAGGCTTAAAAAGGGATCAGGTTGTTTCTCGATACTCGTAGGGTGATTAGGCAGAAAGTTGAGTTGGGGTGCAACCAGTGCAGAGACTAGGTATGGGGTTCAGGTTAGGCTTGAGCCTACTGACTCAAACCCGCCCCATGGCCCTTTTTCTTTATGGGTTGTATAAGTGAAAAGAAACTAGGGAACCGATCTTTATATTATCAAATTATTACAGGAATCAAATAAAGCAACAAATCAGAAAAAGGAAATGTAGAAGGTAGTACATACCTCTCTTTATGATAACAATTTATCAGTGAAGTAGGCAGAGGTTGTTTGCCCACTCGGAATGCGGAACAACTGAACAATAACAGTCAATTTGTTGAATGAGAATAAACACGAATGGAAGAGACTTATAATGTTAAATTCATTGTTATGCCTAAAGAAAAAGCAAAGCATGAAGGAAATATGTTAATAGTACTAGAAAAATTTTCAAGAAGGTTTCTTGGAATGCCAAAGGTTCTGATTCATGTAGACTGTAAAGTTGTGATTTTCAACTAGCTTGTGTTATCTTTAATTCCGTATCAAATTTGATTGTAATTTCTTCAATCATTTTCCCTGTATATATGTGGGTTTATTTATAAGAGATGAATGTGAGAGATTGGTGAAGAATCAAGCTTCAAAATATGAATTAGTGGAATTCGCAACTACCTCACGAGAAGCAACTCACGAAAAGGCCATGTGTGAAGCACATGACTGGAAGCGGAAAAGTCACGCCAAGCTGTCAAGTTCATGAGTGTTTCGTGAGAAGGGCCATCCTGCGAAGTACCCATGAAACTTTTTGTTTGGAAAAAAGTTAAGTTGTTTTACCAAATTTTTTACCCACATTATAAATACCCTTATTACCTACGAATTGTAAGGAGTGCTTTTCAGAGAGAAGACCTTAGCAAATACACTTGAGAGTTAGAGATTGTTATACCCATAATCATCTACACATTTCTTTGTGGTTTTCCTCAATTCCTAACTCTCCATCTCTAGATCCTTGAGAAATTGTTAGCCCAAGCACTTACCACACCAGATTTGAGTGTTAAGTGAGATTTTAGTGCTGTTGGGAAGTATTGGAAGGAGCTATTTAGTAGAGAATCCAATCAGGCTAAATTGTAGGATCCGAAAAGTTAGAGAAAACAAGACTCCGTGAAATCCGTTGGTGTTATATTGTGTTTGCATCTCTTTTCCCTACTCTTTAAGCTTTCATTTAATTGTTTATTGTGGTTGGATAAGGCTTAGAGTAGTGTTATCGATTAATTGCGCTTATTTACTCTTATTCTGCACTGAGTTTAAGTTAGAGTAAAAGCAATCTAGGCATAATTTTTAATTGAGGGTCTGAACAAGTTCTTGTGTTTTAGCACAAATCCGAGCTTTCATAGACGAAGAATTAATGGAAAAAATCTTATTAAAGACATTCTGGAGATTTTGGGGCTATTGCAGTAAGAATGCAAGGGGGAAATTTGTAGAAATTATAGCAAAGAATCTAGTTGTTCAAAGATTTATTGGAAAGTTGCATTGAGGTATGCCTATTGGAAAGTTTGCACAAGAGTTTTATTGTGTTCTTTAAATGATGAGAACATGTCATTCGTTGCCATGAAATATAGAGAAATTTTCAAAGTTAGGAAGGTTAAAAAGTATAACAAACCCCTAGACCTACTAGACAACCTAAGAGTGAAGCTAGTTGTAGACATTCCATTTGGCACTAGTTAATAATTTTTAATCCCCGACCCCAATGAGGATCTTAAAATATTTCAACTAAGGGTAATTGAAATATTTAAAATAGTCTAGAGGGAATCACAGCTCAAAATTGTTTAGGAAATAATGTTGAAAAAGATCTTTTCTTATTCTTTTGCCACTATCTTTTGACTCAAAGCAAATTACTGAATCAGGTTTTTGACATTGGAAATTAGACATCCAGTGTTTCAAAATGGACATAAGTGTTGCCCAATTGGGATGTATAATGAGTAAAATATGCCCATTTGAATTTGGGGCAACAATACTATTAGAAATTAGGGTTCTATGCAAAGTTGAGTGGACAAGCTCAGGGCTGCATATGCAGCCATAGAGTTTCATGTTTAGGCCCTAAACGCTTCAATCTTGTTGAGGGCACTGTCCAAATGTTTAGGAAGCTCTAGAACCCTTTATAAGGTCCCAAAAACCCTAGTTTTCACATACAAATACCAAAGTTTTAAATACCATTCTGTTCCGGCTAGAATGACCGGAATTTTTCGTTCTAGATGGTAATTTAGTGCAAATGATCCCCTTGTTTTGTTCCGTCCCAAATTTTGGCCCATACTGGCTTGATCTGGCATTCTGGAATAAATTTCATCATACCAGAAAAAATATGGATTTTAGAACAAAATTAAGAGTAGGTTTTCACTGAGTAGTTTCTTTTGGATTTGGTGGCGGGGAAGTCACAAAGGAGAAAGCTATGAAAAAAAATAAATAAATAAATAAAGATGAAGAAGTTGAGCCTAGAATATTTGATGGAGTCACTGTAAAAATTGAAAAATATGAGGAGTTATAGATCTGATAAGGATAAGAAGTCTGAGAATTTGAATGAACAAGGGAGAAAAAAAAGAGAAAAATAGGAGATGATATTTACCAATTACGTGGGAAGGATAGATAGGAAGTTTTTAGGAAGGTCCATCCTTTACAAATACCATCACATGTTTTCTTATTTACAAAACTTCCATTACATTACTTCATCAGTATAATGTTTTTAAACAAATCATTAAATAATCATTTTAAAAATTTTAGCTTAAAAACAATAAACACCAAGTAAACCTTATGTCGGGTCAAAAACTTCTTCTATTTCATTCCAGTAGTCAACTCGAAATAACCTCCAAAACATAGTTCAAAACCTTAATAAATATCCACATTACGCCTCAATTCCAAACCACTTTAAGGGAGAATGTCTTTTTGCCTCTATGATTTTAAAACTCTCTTGTTCTTCTCTAATCTCTCTCTCACCAGCACAGTTTTTTTTATCTTCCAAAACCTCTCTCTCTCTATTTCTTTTTGAAAGAATCCTTAGGTAATCCAATTTTGTTTTTTCCAATTTCTAAGAGTGTATTGAGGCAGAAACTTGTTTTTAACTTCATTTTTCAAAACCTTTATAAAAAATCTTTTGTTCTTGAGTTGTGATACCAAAGTTCAATTGCATTCTTCAATTCCTCTTGCAATCTTAAACCAAATTTGTGTTGCAATGCACTCAGAGTCTGGTTAAAGGTTTCAAACTAGATTGATAAGCAAGATGATTTTCTATTTCGTGGTTCTTTTACTTTGCTAGGAAGATCAACACAGTTCTAAATTTTATTTTAGATTGAGTGTTCTTATTTGATTTGGTTGATGTGACGATCTTTGTTTGCTGATGTTAAATTGACCATGATCTAGTTTTGTTTATTTTTAAGTGTTTTATTCATATTTTTTCTACAGTTCTACTTTTAAATTTTAAGGTTAGATAAATTTGGAAATGTAAAATTTTAGTTTCTATGTAAGGATGCGTAGGCATCATTGAGACTGCATAAGTAGGACTTCAATCCTATGCACGCATGATCAAGTATGCATATGCAACTCAAACCCAAATTAGGCAGAACGACATGTTTTGTTTGAATTAATTTAATCATAATCCTAAATGCCTCATCCATCATAGTTCACAAAAGAAATTATTCACTAAATAAACCAAGCTCTAATACCACTTGTTGGGGCTTTTTTATTTATTTTTTTTTAATTTATGAATTAACAATATCAATAGTTATTTTTAATCAATCCCTAAAAAATATTATGACCAGAACTACTAAGCCAATACATAAATCACATCTAAGAACTGAGACGTTCATGGGAGCAATTCCAAATAAATTCATTACTATAAAATCGATTACAATATTTTCTCAAGTTTATTCCAACTTGAGATCCTGATGAACTACAATAATATGCAATCTCTAGGAATTAACATGAACTAACTTAAGATCTTTACCCACTTTGAATAAAACTATTAGGGTCATATTTTGTGTAATTGGCTAATCTTTTGACAAAATGTACTTTACTTGTATTTTGGTAGATCTAAGATGGATTTAGTACTTCAAGAAACATGTTGTTCAAGTCAAGTATTAAAGACATAAAGATTGGTCCAAGAAAGAAGTGAAGAAAAGTTGTTCATTAAGTCTCGACAGATAGCTCGAGAGAAGTCTGCTATTGAGACTTAATGTGAAGCTCGATAGATAGCTCGACAGTAGCTTAATCTATCGAGAATTACGATTTCAGAATTTCTAGACCTGAAATTCGACCTAGCCTTGCACATTTATTTAGGGTTTCTTTTCTCATAACCTTAGACATATATAAGGTTTATTTTAAAAGCTGTTATACACGGATATAGAGACCAAGAGACTTATTTTTTTTGTGAGAAGCTACTGCGTTTATACGCTATAAGGTTTTGTATCCGAGTGCTTCTAGATCTTTATTATTGATAAGTGAAAAACTTTGCAGCCAACAACATCTGTTCAAATTGCTAGACTTAGTCACGTACTTAGGATTCGTGCAAAGGAATAGTCACAAATTGAAGGTTTGTGTATCAAGGAAAATAAGGCTACTACAAGATCAAGTCCAATTAGGTATTGGAGCGAAGATTCAACTTTAGGTTGGTATTTTGGGATAGGCCAAGGGTAGTTGATAGGATTCCTTATACTTGTAACCGCTTGATTGTTAATTAGTGAATTCTTAGGAGTAGTGGCCTTAAAATCACCCGGTGTGATTTTTGCCTTGTGAGGTTTTTCCCATTTGTCAACAAATCACCGTGTCTAATTTATTTTCCAATGTACTTAGTTTATTTGGTGATTTGTTGGTGCCTCCACAATATCATCTTGACACCTCCTCGATACAAGCTCTTCTATTGAGATTTTTGGGTTTCTGCTCGATACCTCTCGATAAATAGCCCGATTCATCGAGCCTATTTCCTTGGAGTCTTTGTCTGCTCAATAGCACCTTGATACCTTCCTTGATCTGTCTAGACTTTCTACCTTTGATACCTCTCGATCTATTGAGCTTTTGTTCTCAATAGAAGCTCGATACATCCTCAATCTATCGTGTTGCGTTTTCTATATATAGTTTGAGGTCCGACCCGGTTTTGTCATTTCTCAACTATTTTGATCTATCTCTCTCCCTCTCTCTCTCTCCTCTTATGACCTAAACTTCTCTCTCTCTCTCTAAAATCACTCATCCCATCTGGTTTTTGACCTAATCCAAGCCTCCTTCACTTGGTAAGTGTTCTCAATCTCTTCTTTTCCCTTTTCTTCATGTAGTCATGCATTTTTTTTACCTAAGTTTCAATTTTTGGGGAACTTTTGGAGTTTTTGTCAAAATTTTTAGGTTGGTTTTTGTTAAATTGATATCCTATGATCATGCATTGCATTCTATGCTCATTTTAACAATGTGTTCATGCATTCTAGGATTGTGAGCTTGTTTAAACAATATGAGTGTTGTTAGGTTGGATTGGGTTTCTACCCATGATGCTTTTTATCTATGCACGACACATGTTCATGCATTGCACATTCTTATTCCTTCTTTCTTGCACTTGAACGTTTTTGTTGTGTTTTTATTCTTCTCTCTGTCTCTCTCGTTTAGTCTCTTTGTCATGGCATCCAAAAAGTTCATACCTTCCAAAAACCAGATTCATTATGGTTCTTCTTCTTCTTCTTTTCCTCCTGACTCTATTCGGTTCCGTGATGAGAAGGCATGAGCTGACTTCTCGAAGAACTTTTCTGACCGGGCGATTCATTCGAAACGCCAAGTCATTCTATTTGACTTTCCAGACACTCCTCTACCCGGTGCTATTAGCTCTCAGGGATGGGTTTCTCTTTGTGAGAAACCCTTGAGGTGTCTTGACATGTTCATAAAGTTGTTTTACTCTAATATGTATGCCATCGATACCTTTGTGCCTCGGTTTACTCCGGTATTTTATGGTACACGTATCGTAGTTACCCCAGACTTCGTTTCCAAGGTACTACATGTCCCTAGGGTGGATCGTTCGGATTACCCTAGTCATCATCGTCTTACTTCCATCTCTAGAGACGAGTTGGCCTCACTCTTCTGTGAGAAGGCCATGTTGTGGGGAGGTATACTTAACTTCTCCACAACTGAGTTCACTAAGGGACTGCTATTCTTTAATATGGTAATGACCTTTGTTCTCACTCCATAGTCACACTATAGCACTATCACCGAGCCTCGTGCTCATTTTCTTCTTTCTTTTATGGAAGGTCTTTTTATAGACTTTCCTTCACACATGATAGAGTCTATCATAGACTGCTATCGTGACACAGCTACACATGATAAGCTCATCTTTCCTTCGGTTATCACGCATATCCTCACCCACATGCACATCACTGTCCTTCCCTCTCCTCATTTCTATGTCATGGGTGCCATTAGCAAGGAGTCTATTCAGCGGAGTATAGCGCAGCTTGCTACAAAGTGGCCGCAGGTGAAGCCTTCCGATGTAGCCCCAGCTGACCATGCAGCCCCCCTCCTCTCGACGCTCTTCCTCATCTACCCCTTCTTCCTTATCTCGGGCCATTGTCTCCTTTACTGATATCATGGAGTAGCTTCAGCACATGCATGCTGATTTTGGTAGTCATCTGGACCATTTATTCGATGAGATGTGTCAGGTGAACACTAGAATCGGTCGCATCGCTCGCCACTAGTCTCGGCTTGGTAGTTTTGCACCCTCACTTTCACCGGAGCTTGCTGAGGAGTCTTCTCATTCAGATGGTGGAGATGATGATGTTGATGCTTCTAGCTCAGAGTATGATGATGAGATGACGACATCTCAGTGATACACCTTTTGTCACTCATGACAAAAATGGAGAGTAGTTTTATAGATGAGAGTAGTCTAGGTGTAGGAGGAGAGCTAGCATAGGATATAGGATATACTAGATAAGAGGAGAGTTTTTTGTTTTGAAGTTTTTTTTTTTTTTTTAAATTTACCTAAAAAAAAAAAAAAAAAAAAAAAAAAAAAAAAAAAAAAAAAAAAAAAAAAAAAAAAAAAAAAAAAAACCAAAATCACAATGGATGTGGTGGTTGCAACAGTATTGGGTGGGGTGAGAGAGAGGAGAGAGAGAGGGAGAGAGGGATTGAGAAGTACGGTGGTGGTGGTGGTCATCGTTGTCGTCGTCATGAAACATAAATCTGTGGTGGTAGTTGGTGGTTACAAAATAGAGGCAATGATCGGTAGTGGTGCTGGTCACGAAAGACCGATTGATGGTGGTGGTAGGTGCTTGCGAAATGGAAAGCATAGATTGTGGGTACTGGTGGTTGTGTAATATAGATGGGTATGGGATAAGATGGGTGGCAGCAACAAGGACAAGGCGCGAAGTCTAGGTGGTCGATTGGGTTTGGTGCTGGGTGATTGCTTGGTCAGTGCAAGGCTGGTTGGCTGCTATCTGCTCTTTACGCTCGATCGTGTGGAGAGTGTGAAAAGCTATAAAATCTTACGACTTGAAAATAGAAGTGGAAATTACAGTCAAAGGGAAATGATCATTGAACCCATTGTAGAAATTGTTTAGTTACTTTTCTATTAAACTGGATCCTCTGAGTGGTCTTTTCATGGTAGATATTGGTCTTTGGTTTTCTAATAAGCAACTGAATTTCATATCTTACTTTTATTCCTTTACAATATTGCTTTTAGATTTGCTACTTGATTACTATGGATAAATTGTTTGTCAGCATGGATTACTTTATAACTGGTGTGATTGATAAATAAATCCATAAATTCCACTCCCCAACCAATCTCATATCCATGATAACCCCGACTCAATGGCATGAACTGAATAATTTCCACTTTTATGTGGGCAAACAATTATCATGTACCTCTTAGGTAATAAATTAGATCCTTCAAATATGCTAGCCTAACTTTGGAAGAGTGTTTTGAGTGGTAAACACTTTAAACGCGGATGGCTGTGTGATCTATTTGTCATGCCTACTCTGCATCTGGATTCCAATCCCAAAAATTCTTTAGCTTCCCTCAAGCACCTCCAAATAAAGAAGCCTTTTGAGGTACACTAGCTTACAACAAAGAACTCAAAGGGTAGTATCAGAATTTAAGAACTCGAAAAGCCAAAGATTGAGAATTATGAATCAACCACCAACATTCTTTTGCTATAGTAAAGCTTGGTTAAAGAACTAAAAATCCCTAAAATCCAGTTCTCCATTCCACCTTGGCTTGGTTACTTACTAGTTCTACCAAATCTGATGGTATTTTCGCTCCTCTCGACTGTCCCCACCAAAAAAGCAACTGACCATGGACGTTAATTCCTTACAGAGACCGCAGAAATACGAAAGTAATTAACGGTGTATGGCCATCCCTACCAAATGAGGTTCGGGTTAGGCTTGAGCCTACTGACTCAAACCCGCCCTATGGCCATCCCTATATGATAACACTAATATCTGATTTTAAGAAAAGTGAGAGCCAAATAACAAGGAGACAGTCTAGATTTTTTTTTTTTTTTTTTTTAAATTTTATTTTATTATTATAAGCCTTTTCGTTGTGGGTTGTATAAGTGAAAAGAAACCACAGGACCAATCTTTATATTATCAAATTATTAGAAGAATCAAATAAAGCAACAAATGAGAAAAAGGAAATGTAGAAGGTAGACGTACCTCTCTTTATGATAAAATTTATCAATGAAGCGGCAGAGGTTGTTTTCCACTCGAAACTCGGAGCAACTGAACAATAAAGTCAATTTGTTGAATGGCAATAAACCGAATGGAAGAGCTTAAATTTAAATTCATTGTATACTTAAAGAAAAAGCTAAAGCATGAGGGAAATATGTTAATATACTTAAGAAAATAAGAAAGATTAACAAAAATAAAATTGTGAATTTTTTTGTACAAACAAATTAGGACTTGTGTATACTATTAAAGTTTATATAGATGATAAATTGTATTTTAAAACTTTATTTGTTAGGTAAAATATAATGTTTGGAAATTTCCAAAATATCCAAATATGTTTTTGTTGCAAGAATTATTTATTGCAAGTCTTTAGTGTTTTAGAGTTGTAATTGAAGATAAGTTAAGACTAGCGAAGGAATGCATCTACTATCAGACTCACTTAATTTCTGCACCAACCACGATCTCTCATCATTGACATTCATATTATGTTTTAGTTGTTTATTTTTTTTAAGTTGGCTCTAAAAGTGGATTTTGTAACTAAAGAGATAGAAGCCTATATGAAACCCATAAGCATGACTTTTTATAAGATTGTAGAGGATGGATTTGAGAGCCTATATTTGTAATCCTACTTTAGATGGAGGGATTTTTGTATTCTTTATAACTCAACTTTGGGTTGATGCGGTTTAGTTTTGTGTTTTAAGTTGTTATTTTTTGTTATTTTTTGATTGTTAAAAGTTATCCTATCATATTATAAAATAATATATGAGTATATTTTATTCTATTACATAACATGACTTGATTAATTTGATGTTTATTGCTATATTTTTTTCTCTTTTTCTTCTCATTTTATTATATTCAACATTTAAATTTAGTCACAGCCTCTGTATCATTAAACTATTTATATTTTTCTCTTTTTTATTTTAGAAAACTAAACATATAATATTTTACTTAAATTTGAATAAATAAATTTTTTTCATATGATGTCCTTACAAACGTTACAATGCATCGAAGGAAAAATGAAATTCAAAACACATGCCAATTTAGAAATACTAATAATAATAATAATAATAATAATAATGTAAAGTTTGATTTACAACTATATTTTATGTTGGCTTTATTCCATGACAAAAAGTTTGTAAGTGATTAATTTATTTTCTTGTATTTTGTGGATTTTATTGCATTGAGTTTAGTATTAAGTAAGTGAATAATCGAGCATGAAATAAAGAATCAGTGCAGTTTTGCGACTAGCTCATAAGAAGTTCACAAGAAAGGTTCCCGGGAAAAGGGCATGTGAGAAGCACATGCTAGAAGCTAAAGAGTCAAGTGTCAGGCTGCGTTTCGAGAGTACTTTGCAAGACAGGCATCTCGCGAGGTACCCGCAAAACTCTCTGTCTGGAGGATTTTAAGTGTGACTTTCTACCCTTCACTTATACTATATATACCCTCA